>NC_084949.1:15257885-15857885 GCF_949316205.1 Platichthys flesus
AGTCCCTGTACTCTCTTTACGGCACAGAGGGAGGGAACACCCTTCTTACTTTCTTCCGCACGCCCTCCTGGACGCTGGAGAGCTTGAGGAGCACAGGGGGTAGGAACTTGGAGATAATGTCTTGTAGCTGGTCGTCTGTCTCTGCATGGCCCAGGCGAAGGAACACACGTTCCAGTTGATCTATGAGAGTGTACACATTTAACATTCAGATGAACTCATACGTTTCATTTTCTGAGGAGCTTCAGTCCCAATCCAACAGAAATACACGGAACATGGCCTCAGTTTGAAAGAATAAATCTGGAATTGGTCATTTGACATTAGCTTTCCATTCAAATTAAGCAGAAATACCCTCTGTGTATGTGTGTGTGTGTGCAACCCCATGCAAAACCAGTTTGTACGACCTTCAGCGTCACGCAGAGGAAAGTGATCTGAGAACAGTGAACTATAAACAGACAGTAGCTCATGCGTGTACATGCAGTTTGACTGGTAAGCTCTCATCCTGTCAGCTGCTGTGTTAGTGGAACCATCACCCAGCCCTGCCCTCCTTCTCTTGGCATGGCTCAGCACCCAGCTAGCTGCTTCATCCCCTGACAGACTATCCCACCCATAGCCTCGTTTCTATAACACACAACCGGCTCGTCACTAACAATGACATCCCGAGCCACTGATCCTGAACAGCCGCATCATCCACACGCGTGAATCTACACGTTAAGAGTCTGATTGGTGAGAAAACACACACACAGCCTGCGTGTTAGTTTCATTTTGACCATGACTGGGCAAAGGGCCTCCCTGCGTTAGCCTACTAGCTAGCAGCATAGCTGAGCAGCTAGCTGCCGTTCCTGCCCCTGTTTTTAACTGAACCAAGATTTATCATGAATTCAAAAAATATCCTAAACGTGAGGAGAAAGCCTCCTCTTTCTTCTGTGTATCATAAACAGCCACTAACGCGACATTAAAGCAGATATTGTTCGCCAATAATGCAGAGAGAAACTTACTGAGCTCATCCTGGGCAGCCATGTTTGGATAAAGCCGTCAGCGACCCCCCCAGTTTAGAGAGTGTAACTGCACTCAGCTGGGCCACTCCTCAGTTTCATCATCCTCACATCATGACACAGAAGTTGATCATCTGACATCAGATATACAAACTGTGTATTACAGTTTCTGATCATACATGTGCTAATGTACAAACACTACATGATAATGCACAATATGACCCCTAAACCTAAATCCCTAAATACTAAAATACTCTGTTTTCCTTTTGTAATACATTATATTTACAAACATTGTATGCATATTATTTATAATGACGCATATACAAGTCTATATTTATTGCTAATGTTATATTGTTTTATGTAAATCACAATGTATGAATAAATGTAAGAAAGCATCAAAACAGAAAACATTTGAAGAGTCACGGTTCCGACCAGTTGAAACTGGAGTATCTTTTTGAGAAGGTTCGTCCCTCCACTAAAATCCCAGAGAGATTGCAAGGTGCATTGAGGCTGGTTTGAAGACTCCTGGTGGCCTCATTCAATACTAAGCCACTAAATGTTAAAACTGCTGTACAATGTCATGTATGAAATTCTAAAACCTGTGGTAGCCTTCAGTTGTCATAAAAACTGAAAAGGTGTTTAGTTTGTGCAGTTTGGGCTCCTATAAAACACATGGCGGCCTCAGTTGAGCGGACCCACTCCGGATGTATTTATAATAAAGGGCTCATTTTAGGGTAAAGAAAACAACAGCTTGTAAGATTTAGATAATCACACACTAGTGGAAACATCACAAACGTTACTAATCAACAAAAAACAACACCTTCACTGACAGTATATTAGTATATTTTACTGTAGCACGTTCACATCTGATGATTGCATTGTAATACCAACACTTTGCACATGTGAGTGGCTGGTAAAGGTCCAGTGAAAGGGAATTAGGTGAAAGGGATCTTCTTCTTTGTTTGGTTTATTGGTGTGTCGCAACCAACATCAAGGTGCATGAACGTCATCTACTGTGTCTTCTTCTTCAACTTGCCACCAGAACACACAGCAGCTGCCATTTGCATGCCTATAAATTACATTGAATGCAATTTTGAAAAATAAAGATTTAGTGGATCTAGTGCATAGCTAGATTGAGGCCTGGGCACTGTCGGCTGAGGAGTGAGCTGCATGGCTCTGATTGGAAAACACCCAGATTGCAAATGTGGAGTCTCAGAAACAGTCAATCATGTCCTCATCCATTGCAAGAATAATATTTACCCAAAAGGAGAAAACTATTCAGAGACCAGGGAAGAAACTGATGGACTATCTGCAATATAAACACATACTAATCAAAACGAGCACTGATAAACAGTAGAGGGCAGCAATAAGCCACTGCAGCCTATAGTCAGCCAACCCGATAAGAAGCAGAAGAAGAAGCCGCTCACTGGAGGTGGATGTGGAGCGAATGTCCGTCGACTATCCAACCTCAACTAACTTCACCGCGGTGATTAACAACAACAACAGCAGCACAGTCTCTGTAAATCAAGGTAAATGCTGTTTATCTTCACGGCTACAAGTCGGGATTCACCGGTGAAGACTGGGTTCGGCTCTGCAGCTTAGCTGGATCCCAGATGAGCAGGAACCGGTGACTATTTGGTGCAGATATTAGCCGAGCTACCAGCAGCTAACCCTCGGTGTAACCAGTAGATAACTGGGCACTCTAATGCAACTGGGCATCTGGCATTGTGTTGCTCGTAAATGGCATTTAGTGTAGATTTGTAACCAGCAACATGTGCGTGTCAGTTATGCAGCAGACTCGTTCATGTGGGCCACCCAGAGGCACACGGCTACGGGCCCGTCTGCAGCCACCTTGCGAGGGACATTTAAACCCCGTCGACTCCCTCAGTAAGAAGTTGGCTAATGCTGTAAGCTAGGTTAGCTTCCCAGTTAGCCACGCTTTCCCCATTCCCCTCTGGTGTCTCCAAACGCTGTTGAACCACAGTCCCGTGAACACACATCACACCAAGGAGTGACCAGTGTGGTTAACATGTAAACACAGGCTAGCTAGCCAGCCGAGCTTCCTGTTCAGCCATTGCCAGGCATCATAACAAAACGTAGGCTAGTGGGCTAGGTAGCTGGCAGACAACAAAGCTCAGCCCGGATACAGCAACTCATGAACTATTTAAAGGGAAGCTATCACACCACCGAGCTGTATTATCCCACAGCTGTAGCAGGTGTTTGTATTATTATCATTAAATATACAAAATATGCCCCTTGAAGGAGATCCACGTGTTGAAATAGGTGTTTTAATACACACTGCCATAAACAAAGAGTGTAAACACATTGGGTCAACACTGAGGCTGATTGTATATATTTATTATCTCGTAAAAACTTGTGTGAGCTTTCGATGTGTATGTTACATAATCGGGTCGTGCGTCACCGTGGTGGTGTTTTTAAGGGAAGTAAGAGAGACTGGGTTTGAAAAATCACAACATCGGCTTCGCTCCGGGGCAACGTGATCCTTTGTTTGGATGCGCGGAGTTGGGAGTGGGATGGGATGGGACCCAAATCTGAGTGGACTCGTTGGCATCCGCGAAGCATCAAATCCACAAGCGAGTCTCTACTTCCATCTAGTGGTGAACTCGCCTCCAACACACAGGGCAGCTGCCATCTACACGCCTCTCAATCACAGTTGATGACACAGTTAGTTTTATTCTTTTTACGGTGTTAGAGAGAGAGAACACAAACAAATTCCAAATATAAGTGACTTTGACATTTGTAAGAAATGACATTAAACTTGACTTAGAATCTGACGGTCAAATTTAACAGACATTAATTGGAAAACACCAAATAGGTGACTAGTTTGCAAAAAACAATCAATGCAAAAAAGGTAGAGAATAATCGGAACTATACAAATATTGTGTATAAATGAACACACTAGATACATTTATAACCATCAAATTTTAGTTCGCATGAAGAATTATAAAAATATACAAGTACATTTTTTAGAAACTTGAAACAATGTCTTTGTGTGCCTGATTCACAATATCTACTCTAGACTTGATAATATTTTGCTTTTAAAGCAGACCAATGGATTCTCTGGTTTTTACCTCCACCAAGGATGTTGTCTGAATTTGTTTGTCTATTGGACCACTGAACTGATTACCACACAAACTTGGTGGAAGGATGCAGGAAATAATAAATAAAAAATCTTCCATGTTTAAGGGACTTATAATCATGAGTGTGTAAAATGTAAAGAAAAATCTGGATCTCCTGATTTAGATGTGTTTTCATAAGGAGACTGGTGGACCTTTTGTGGAGTTATAAACTCTACTGTCTTCCATTCTAGTTTTAAAATTTTGAAGATTTTAAAATTTCTGTGTTCTTGGCCATCATCTGTCTTTCCAGAATAAACTGTATTTCTATTAATCAAGCATTGATTTGGGCAGGTCCATCTGGTGAGGCGGCAGGATGGCGGGGGCAGAGGTGTTCACCCCTGCAAACCCCACCTGCAAGATAATGACCTTCAGGCCCACCATGGAGGAGTTCCGGGACTTCAATCAGTACCTGGTTTACATGGAGTCTCAGGGTGCACACCGCGCAGGCCTGGCTAAAGTAGGCAACATCTTCAGTCTCAACTGTAATAAAGTTTCAATCACACTGAAAATATTGATGTTGATGTGTAAAGTTTAAGAACCATGTAATAGACTTTATGTCCACAAGGCTGTTGTGCCAAAACAACCTCTTGCAGGCCTTTGACGACGGTTGTAAAGTGTCATTATGCATCGTTATCTGAAGGCAGCTATATTCAGTCAGAAGAAAGAAAGACATGAAGAGAAACAGAGAGAGACACATTCAGGCATATAATGTGATATCTAAATAATAAACTAGATCCCCTATTGGACATTGTGGGTTAACTACTGTGGAGTTGATTCCTAAGGATGACGTGCTGATTTGGATGATGTATTTGTACAAGATGACTCTGCTCCTGTTTATTTTCAACAAGAAACCGTAACTTCTCTCTGTTTCCTCAGGTGATTCCTCCCAAAGGCTGGAAGCCCCGTCGTACATATGACGACATCGATGATCTGATGATAGATGCTCCCATCCAGCAGATGGTGGCTGGCCAGTCGGGGCTCTTCACTCAGTACAACATCCAAAAGAAGCCTCTCAGTGTGCAGGAGTTTAGGCGGTTGGCTAACAGTGACATGTGAGTAATATGGAGGACATTTAAACTGCAGTTTGTACTGTTTTTAGAGGGAGGGAAAGCTCACATAAGAGCATTAAAATATATTAAAAGGTTAAAGTTGTGCTTCCAATGTAGTTCATGGGGTAACTTACATTATTTGTGGTATAGTCCAAAATTTGTCGTCGAATTTAAAAAAAAAAAAAAAAAAAAAAAAAAAAAATTCTAGAAGAGAACCTGTTAAAGTGTATTATTTGCTAAGAAGGTTTTCAGTGTACAAGAATAAACATTCCCTACGTCTACAGTACCAAATGTAAATCGTTTCTCCTCCACAGGTACTGTACACCTCGCTACCTGAATTATGAAGATCTTGAGAGGAAATATTGGAAGAATCTCACTTTTGTCTCGCCCATATATGGAGCTGATGTCAGCGGCAGCCTCTACGATGAGGTAAATTACTTTCTTTCTTCTATTTTTCCCCTATTTATACACATGTTGGTTTATCTGTCACTTGTGATCAGCGTCCTTAGTTTCACTTTCACTGATTACTTTATAGATTCAGTTTTCTTTATTTGGTTCTGCCTTTAAGAAAAGTCATAGTGTAAATCACTGTAGTGGCCTGTAAATATACTTAATAAATAATTATTTTGCCAGAGTTTTGCTAGTTTGGCTTCAGGTTGGATTTTTTCAAAGAATGTAGAGCAACAAACAGAGTACACCAACTTGGAACCAATTCCTATGTGTACAACAAAATGCATCAGAATACATTAAATTATGGATAGAATGGGGGAAATAGTGCGCTACCATGTGAGCTAGTTGGCGCCCTGCATATAGAGGCTTGAGTCCTCCCACACTGCCGGTCTTACCCATTCCAAACTTGAACTATATTGTCATTAACACGTGAAAGTTCCAAATATCTTTAAAAAAACAATACATTAAATAATCATAAAGATTTTACCCGTGTGACTTTGGTCGGGACTTTAAAGTCTGTTCTGATAGATGATACAGGCTCAGAGTGCACACTGTGATCAGTGTACTGCTTCAACAAAATTGTCTTTAATTTGATAGTGTATTTGTTGTAATAAATTAGAGTCAGTGCCTGTGTTGTTGCTGGAATGTTGGATAACCTTTCATCATCCTTAAACCTAATAAGATAGTGGACGTTTTACCACCCAGTGCAACTATTTTCAGCAGCAGGACTTTAGAGGCATTTGTCACTTTAATAGAAGCAAAGTGACCTTATTGTGTTGTTGTGGTGTTGCTGCTCTCTTTCAGTGTGGATGCTATTAAGTAAAACTACAGTTTTTTCCCCCTGCCTCACATTTCCACTGCATACAGATCTGCTTGTCAGGTTGTCAGTATTTTTAAAGGAGAGCAACAGGGCTAATGTGACCACGGCCAACCTGAAGAGCAACGAGTCACATTTTGTATAAAGGATACTGATTGAATTAAAAACTACCATATGTACCCTTATCTCTCTAATGCCTGATTTCCCAGGATGTCGAAGAGTGGAACGTCGGCCACTTGAACTCCGTCCTGGATGTGATCGAGGAGGACTCTGGCGTGTCCATCCAGGGGGTTAACACTCCATACCTGTACTTCGGCATGTGGAAGACGACGTTCTCCTGGCACACTGAGGATATGGACCTGTACAGCATCAACTACCTCCACTTTGGCGAGCCCAAGTCCTGGTGAGTATGGGACGGGGATTTAGCCACATCGAATTAGCACATGAAGAAGCAACACAATCCAATTCAGCACTACTTATTAGCCTGAATTATCATCTTGTTGAATCAACAACACATCACTGGACTTACAGCAGCATTCAAGAGTGCAATTATAATGTAGCCTCAGATCTACAGAACTCGTTGGGCCTCACCTCTAGGATAACGTGCGCTTACCTTTTGGTGTAATATCTTTTTCCCTTCAACTTGTCTAACCATCTGTATTTCTAAGGCGCCTGTACTCTTTGTAATGTGTCCTTCATAAATGCATGTCCATATTTGTGTCAGGGCTGCCATCTTTAGTACTGTTAGAATTTTCATGATTAAAGGCGATTTAATTAAACAAAAAATGTATAGGTTTCATTTGATTAACCTTGCATATCACTAGCACATGGCCCTTCTTACTCGTGTGCACACTTAAGCTCAGGCCACATGCAGTGGTTATGCTTTGGAGAGTTTAAATACTGGTGAGAATAAAATAAGGCACAACATAAATAGCACAGGGGACTTGATTGCTTGTCGAGGGACAGAATGTGTGTGGAGCTGTGTTATTCTCCCAAGCGTGTAAACATATGGTGTGATTTCTTGGGAGCTATCATTCCTGTCTGCACAGTGGAGCAAGGCGAAATTGAACCGGGCTTTTTGTGAGAACATAAATGTCCGAGTTAGATAGTCTGAGTATTTTTCGGAAAACTTTTCCTGCCAGCTTTTGAGTGAGCCCACGTTATAAAACGGCTGGAGAATATCCGGAGAATTAAAAGTAGCCGTATTAGTGACGTTTCTAACACAGGAGGGATGTGAAACTGAAAGAATACCAATATCTCAGGATAAAAAAGAGGAGCTAAACACGTAGAACAAGCTGACCATAGATGTCACCTTGGATAGACAACAACATTTTAGAGCTTTTAATGATAAGGGCCTATATGCCAAAAGCCAGTGGGATTTCTGCAGTGGAATTTATACGTCATCTCCTGCATGCTCTACTCAACCACTACCACTCATCCGTATGTTCCAAACAATTTCCTGTTGTGAACGAGTCTGACTCAAATAGTCTCCTCCTGCATTCTTTATGTATGAAAGACCAACTCCTGTTTGGTCTGAAATTTGTTGAAATCTCATAGAAAATGCCTTATAAACCATGCTACAGGCCAGAATATGCATTGCATGGTGTGTTTGGTGTTTCGTTGAAGAGCTTATGTTGTTTAATAGGAGTGGAGCTGGTTCATTGGGAGGTTCACGATATGATGATAATGTGGAACAAGAGGTGAAGAATGCAAGTTGATTAAAAATAGTTTCCTGTCTATGTCTTTGTAAGCTTGGTTTGCGCCATTTCTTTCTCTATCTTGCCCTGGAGGGAGTTTTGCTCATTAGAGCAGTGAGCCTAGCATCCCCACAGGGATCAGTGTCACAGCCAGACAGTGACACATGCACACACACACACACACACACACACACACACTAAGATTAGCCTAGTGTGCCAAGTACCCCCACACATGCTTACCTTTATCATCTTGCGCACACACCTACACACCGATGTACACTCTTTCATCTTCCTGGTATTTTGACATTTTGTCCCTGGAGGGGAGCAGCTTAAAAATGCACCTCTCTCCCATCCCCACAATCCCCCTCTCCCCTCCAACTTCCCATGTCACCTCTACCTGAGGTGGCATCCTCCTCTCACCCGGTCTCTCGCTGCACTGTTAAGCTGACAGTTGAAATGACGATAGAAATGCCACAGACCTGAGGGCGGATGGTGCTAGTCAAATAGAATGCCTAGTCGAACCTTGGGGGAATCCGGTCACGCTCTCTGGGTTTCTCGCTGGAAACTTTGGGAGTAGTTTAAATTCAGATTGCATCAGTGGAGAAATTGTGATTCTCATCCCTCAACAGCAGCTGCTGTGCACTGGCTAGTTTATCCCCATCAGAGGATAAAGTAGACTTTTACTTACAAAACTTCTAGAGATTTTCAGGAATGTAGATATATAAAATAGATATACAGATATGTGGAATTAAAAAAAATGTCAGCAATTTTTCTCTGCATTGTAATGTGTTTGTCCGTCTTCTTGCAAATATTCCTTCATCCACCACTTGATGGCAGTATTGAAATTGTAAAGCTTCTTCTTGGAATCTTGTCTGCACCTTGTGCTACACTGTAGACATAATGGACGATAAATGTCCAGAATTTCACCTACACAATGGAAAACAAATAATCCTGTGTGCTCTCTGCGTTTTCTCTAACAGGTATGCCATCCCCCCGGAGCACGGAAAGAGACTGGAGCGTCTGGCTACAGGTAAAAGGATCGTTTATATTCTGTTTCAATCCTCCACATAAATGGAGATTAGGGGGAGGCAATTAAATAATTATTAAATAAGCATTGCAGCCGACAGAAGCAGGTCTGCATCGAGCAACAAGGTACAGCACATAAATTAAATCAGCAGTGAGAGGGCACGGGAGGTAACAGCGAAGCTGAAGATGCAGCATACTAATGTGGTGTGACTGCAAACATGCAAAAAACAATGCTAGAGGTGTAAACTGTACAAATACTTATGGAAAATCCATACTGAATATATTAAATAAATAAAAAAAAAAGGCTTTCAATGCAGATAACTACACTGGAGAAGTATTTCAATAGATCTGCCTGGTTGTTACAGACAAACATCCAGTTAACAAAAACCCTTCTCTAGATTATTTATCAGGTAAAATACTACTATGCTTACTGGTAACATATTAAGTTTAAAATTGGCAGAATTTTTCTAAGTATCATTGTAAATTGAATGTTACATTTTTTTTGTCTTGTCAAGCAAAACCAGCAATCTAAATACATAGTTTTTAATGGTGTCTTTGTGCATTTTTCTGTCAGGTTTCTTTCCTAACAGCTTCAAGGGATGTGAGGCATTTCTTCGTCACAAGATGACTCTAATCTCCCCTTCCATACTGAAGAAGTATGGCATTCCCTTTGATAAGGTACTGCTCCTCTTCTTACCGTTTACACTCCCTTTTGTTTCATAACATAATGAAAATGGCTCATCCTGTCATAAAATTATCAGTGCTTGTTTTGATTGATGCAAAAAATGTGCTGCTGCTTCCTTTAATTATAGTACTTCATTTGTAATTCTTTTTTAATGAGGTTCTGTATATTGTCGCTCATCCTGCCTTGCGTCTTCTTCCCTCCTCCTTCCCGAACACAAACCATTAGATAACTCAGGAAGCTGGAGAGTTCATGATCACCTTCCCTTATGGCTACCATGCTGGTTTCAATCATGGATTCAACTGTGCAGAGTCCACTAACTTTGCCTCTCTGCGCTGGATAGACTACGGAAAGGTTGCCACACAGGTAGCGTCCAATTTCTATTATTCTAATAACATTTTTTTTTTTCTTACTATTGTGTGCTTCCTGTCATTGATTAAAGATGTCAGATTTCTATACAGATAATTTCAGCTTCAGGTGTACATTCTACAACAGTCTAAAGAAGATATAATATTTGTCGTCCTCTTTCCCTCCTCCAGTGCACATGTAGCAAAGATATGGTCAAGATATCAATGGAGCCCTTTGTGAAGCGCTTTCAGCCCGACAGGTATGCCAACTGGATGGTGGGCAAAGACTCTGCACCGCTTGATCACACGCATCCCACTCCGGGTACAACACCAGAGCTGCAGAGCTGGTTACAGAGGCGCCGCAAGAACAAACCTGCTAATAAAGGGTAATGGTATTATACTCACTAATTGTGCAGATTGTGATATTTCAGTTTTAATCAGGAGTTGGCGTGGTTACGTTTGAATATTTTATCATATAAAGATTATACATTTTATGTAACATTTGAAGGGCCCAATGCCGTTGGTGCATTGACCTCATGTTTATGACTATAAATGTTTGGCAGCTTAAAATTATTCCACTCTTACTTTAATTTGGCTGTTTTCCAAGATTTACAGTTTCAATTGTCTTTTATTCCTCTCCCTTCTTACAATAGCATCCACTCTCGTATGCGCTCCAAGCGCCTCAGAACCACAGAGGAGCCCGTTGGCCTGGATGACAGCTCAACTCTCAGCTGCTGCAGCAGCAGCAAAAGGAAAGGTCTGGGTGGGCCGCCTGCGTCCAAAGTGCGCAAGTCTGTAGCAGGAACAAACTGCAGGGAAGAAGAGAAAGGGAAGAAAAAAGAAGCCGAGTTGAAGCACAACCAGAATCCGATCTCTGCTCAGCTTCCTGGTAAGAGATTGACTGATGGCACTAGGTGTGTGTGTGTGTTTCATCAAGACTTAGTGCCTGTCCTGTTTTCTTATTCTGTATTTCTGAAAGTTCTCTCAAATGAGATTTATCAAAAATATTTCCAATGTTTCACTTGATGATGGATTTCAAATGTGGTCCACTCCCTTTGTCCTCAACAGATCCCTGCAGACAGATGTGTGTGGTCAAGGTAAATCGTGTAGAGAGTAATATTTTTGGAATTTCCAACAAGGAACCATCCCGTAACTCTCACTGCGGTCCATTTCCCCCCCCTGCTTCACCAGTAAAGAGTGACTTAAAGGCAGAGATGGTCAATTGTATTGACCCTCAACACCTCTCAGGGTCAGGGGTCCCAGGCAGGACTCCTGAAGGACTCAGACAATGTTCTGAGGCTACACAGATGCATCCCAGAATTAATGAACCACGGTGTTACTCTGCTGAACCACAAGACCTCTCAACTTCTCAGGACAGCTCTGTCAGGGTCCCTCCCCTGGAGGCCCACACACTTAGCTCATCCTCCCACACTACAGGAACCTCTCCTAAGACTGACACAAACCCTTGTCCCCCTGACTGTGGAGCTCAGACAGCGAGTTCCTCCTGTAGTGAAGACACTTTAAACCCAACACCAAACACTGACAGCAGCATGGACACAGGTACTGAGAATCACACCAACAACACTGCTAAAGCAGAGAAAATAGACAAAGTTGTTGATCCAAAACATATCAATACACACTCCAGAACAGAAGCACTTTATGATCTCAAAGCTGAGCCAGTAGAGGGGGATAGCTACACATCATGTAGCCGCGTCTCTCCTGCTGGACACATTTGCAATTTAGAAAAACAGAACACTGAGGACATTATTTTCCCTCCTATGCTACTGAGGAATGCAGGAGTTATGCCAAAACTCAGCCTTGAGCAGGCAGATAAGACTGGAATATGCCCTACGCCGCCTGTGCTGACCCAGGAGATGCCCTCGCTCACCCCGGCTGACGATGTGCTGACTCCAGCCCCAAAATCTACTCTGTGCAGTTACCAGGCTGCACCTGTGCTTCAGCGGGAGACGCCAACTGGCACTTTGTCCTTGCCTGGAGCCAAACGGGAAAAGAAAGAAATGGAGTTAATGACATCAAAAGATTCTGTTACCTTAGAACATGCCGACAACTGGCATGTAGATTCTCAGTATAATTGCGAAGTGGCAGCAGCATCGCGTTTGGAGGGAAACGCGGCTCGTTTAACTGCCAATGCTGTGCACAAAATAACATCTGGTGGTGCCCACGAAATGCTCAAAAGGCCAGACATTACTGCAGAGAAGGATCACACAAAGCTGGAAAATCGTACTCCTTTGCAGATTGAGGCTGCTCCAGACAGGCTAGTACAGAGTGATGCGCCTCAAACAGAGCAGAAATCTAACTTGTCAGAGTTAACAAGTGAAGATATCTCCAAAGATCCAGCTCAGAGAGACGGCACGTTATGTCTGAGCAGTGCTGGCTCTCTTTTCACAGGTACATCAAACAATAATCCCCCTGCACCTTCCCTTCCGTTATGTTCTCAAAGGGACAGCCACTCGGAATTACAACTGAACCACCACACGACATACTCGTCTTCACATTGTTCTTCCCATAACCCATACCTGGAGCCCAAACCGTTCTCCAGCAGCATCTGGAAAAACTTCAATTCCCAGAGTCCTGCAGTACTTATCCAGAGTCTGCAGTCAGAACTTCCCTCTGACTTCACCCACGACCCGCTAACTTACACCATGTGGACTGAACCTCAGTGCAAAGAAGTCACAGACCTGGAGGACCCTGACCAAGAGTCAGAAAGCCAGGAAGAAGAAGGCGGGCCTCTCACCTGGGCCCAGCTCGAGCCCACCTCTCTAGTTTCAGTGAGTGCGGTAGAGCCCCTTGGGCTTTGTGGAGAGTATGACCTCCACTTAGGGGAAGTGGATGGGGCCGAAGCCCTCTCCCTGTGCAGGGAGCTGGGGAGACAAAGGGGGGAAGAGGGGAGCCTACACTCAGATGCTGCTATTCTACCTCTGGAGATGGGAGGGGGAGAACAGGATATGGTGTCTGATATGGAAGAAGGGGGATCTGATGGCGAAGAGGTGGCCCAGCAAAATGGTTTCAAAGAAGAGAGCAGTAGTGACTCATCTGATGAGGAGGAGGAGGAGGAAGAAGAAGAAGAAGAAGAAGAGGAAGAAGAAGAGGAAAATGATACAATTAACTATGAGTGTGATGAATCAGGCCTGGAACCTGGGGAAGTTTGTTCTGTGAGTGTTTCCTTATTGTCTTTTTCATTTGCAATTATATCATTTTTTCTTTTTCTCCTGCTTACATATACAAATGCAGCCACCGATTATTTCCCCCTTATTGCTTTCCATGCTAGTACCCTGCTCTGTCAGTGAAGAGGACCACTAAGAGCTGGCGCCACCCACTCAGGAAACCGACCGCAAGGGCCGTCCCCACTGCTGTCAAACAACAGCAGGGCACCAGTGATGATGGTGGGCATGCATACACACGCACACACACACACATACACACATTGACAAAAGCAGCTGCTACAAGTCAAGATTAATGCTCATTCCACTGGCCCTGTTCAGACCTCGTATTAACATCTGTCTCATAAGTGCACATGTCTGACTACAGGTGTGAACGCACCCAGAATGCATTGCACACTCACATTCAGACGGCCCTTCAATGTTACGAAATACATTCATGGGCTGTCTAGTCAGCTCACTCACTACCGTTTTTTTAATCAAATACATTATTAATTTTCTCAATGCTTTGCATTCTTTGATTAATTTGTTCCAGCAAACCACACATTGGCAGCCATGCAGGATTTATTTCATTCTATTTCTAAAGGAACAATTTAGATTATATTGTAGAGCTGTGTGCTGCACGTTGATTTGCTGAGCTTCTCCATGCCCCGCTCGTTCTATCGGTCTCTCTCTCTCAGTCAAACACCCACATACACACTGACCACACGTCTGTCGTAGTTGGGCTGGCTAACAAGTCACAACAAAGCCCTGATCTTTGCAATCAGACATGATGAAGCCTACACGTTATTTGCATATAGAGCAGTTGAGTGAGATCCGTTCAGACGCATGAGAAAACACATTCTTACACAAAGTGTGACCTGATGAACTGATCAGTGACGTTCCCATTTGTGGTTGATGCTGCATAGTGGTGCCACTATTTCCAGAAATCCTGTCTTTTGTCTTCTGTTGGCTGCATTGCAGTGAACCATAATACAGTCACACAACGTTTTTTGTAGAACAGTTGTTAGTGTAGACAAAACCTCTATTTTCAATATTATCATAATCCAAATCTTTGTTGAAAGAGTAGTGTTGCGAGCTTGAAAATATTGCTAGAAAAAATTGCAGTTGTGCTGCAGACACAAAAAAAAGTTATAAATAGGAAGTAATGTCAGTTAACATTTGTGTTCTCCCACTGTATAGCTTTTATAGCCATCCAGCCATTCCACTGTGCGGTCCCCAATTCCCCTTCTCATTTTTCACATTTTATGTCCCCCCCCCCCCCCCCCAAATTATTCTTCTGACGTCAATGTGCACATAAACCCACAGATATAACTCTCAGGCCTACCACAGTATAATGACCTGGTGATAGATACTCTATTTGTTTTCATGGTTTTAACAGGATGGAGAGGAGGCGGCTCCATTAACAACAAATAATGCACATATACACGCAGAGTCATACTCCTCATCTCTATGGTTGTGAAAAAGGATGAATAATTCAGCAACCATTTAACTTGTTTATCCCTAAGGAAGAAATGACCATGAAATGACCGTGGCTATTTTATGACGATAAGAGCTCTTAATCATTTTGTGCAGTTTGATAAAAAGACAGGCTCCTATTCATTGACATTTTTTCAGTTCACTAGAGGAAATTGTCACTCCGCTGGATGGATTAGGTCTGACTTAGAGAATGATGCATGCTGTGGTTTTGACATTCAGGTAACACGATTCTTTCAGATTCAAAATAGGCTTAATTAACAAACTACCAGGCAAAGGAGATTTGCACTTGGTGTGGCATGACTCATCGCCTGGGTCGGACAGATAAGTGATTACAAGGTTGTGAGGCTTTAGTTTTTCTCCACGTAGAGCCCCCTGAATCGAGCCTGGCAGAGGATGATGAGGAGGAGGAGGAGGAGGAGCAGGAAATGGAAGCGTGGGCAAAGCCCCTCATCTACCTGTGGCAGAACAGGAAGAGCTGCTTCACGGCAGAGAGGGAGTACAACGCTCATGCAGCCACCATGCAGCCGCACTGCGCTGTGTGCACACTCTTCATGCCATATTATCAGGTAAAGGGGAGTTCAACACAAATATATGAATAATGTCTTTTGCTGGATGTTTGTATCTAATTTAGCATTCACAAAATTTAGGTATACATTTTTGTTTTTTTAACACTGATAAACCTGATTCTCCCATTGTCAGCAGAGGAGTTTGCCTCTGTTTTTCCTCTGATGTTTGACATCATGAATGCACCCTCACCTTGCTGTCTTGCCAACTTAGGGCCTTTTGTGTGGGTGTCACGTTTTCATCGCTGGTGATAAAAATCCATGTCCACAGCAGATTTCTTGGGCCGTGGCGTGAATTCCGATTGTAACCGTTCCAATTGCAGACAAAATCCAGATGTTAGTGGGTTTTTACTATTGTAAAATCGGCTTAACATGCAGTACAGTTCCTTTTTAGGGCAGTTGTACTGTAAACTGGCCTTCATACAAATACACAGTCAAGCATAAGCATTACCTTTTAACTACAACTGTATTTGTCTCAGAGCTGACGATGGAGACAACAATAGGAGCAGATCACTCCTCTTTCATCCCTGAAGTCACACTTGCACCAGTATTTTTTTCTCTAGGGGAGATGGGGTGATTTCAATTTAACCTATACCTGTCAGTGATTCTAATCCTGTCTGGTGCATATATCAGTGATTTTCTTTTTTTCAACCCTCCCCCTCCCACCCCTAGTTATAGTTCCTGCCCCAAATGCATAACTCTTTACAATGAACTGGTACGGCCTTTCATTTCCGTCTTCAGAGAGTTACTTTTGCGTTTAGAGGTTTAACTCTTGCGTTGTTATACAGAGAATTGCATTTACTCTTGCAGGGTTTCATCAGTTCCACACAGTGTTACTAGTGAAACAGAAAGACTAATAGAATATCTACACATTCTCGATATGTCTTTCTGTATTTGTCTCACACATCTTGAGAACCGTTCATCTCGTTGTCCTCAAACTTGCCAGGTGTATTGTTAAGGCCCGAGGAAGTGCAGTGTCAAATTTGGTGTGATTTGGACACAGTTCAGGGTTCTGTATACTTAGTCGAGCGTCAGCGAACTTTGAATTAAAAGTTGAGAAGCTGTTTATGCAGTGGTTTTTATTTGCCGTTTCTCAATGACTGCAGGTCACTTTAATGGTTTTAGAAAAGAAAACTGCAACCAGCATCATCACAGGTCAAGCTAACAGCTCAGTCCATACAGGCAGGTTAAGAACTGTACTAGTCACTTATGTCGTACATTCAATTAGGAAGGAAGAAGTAAAGGATCTATAATGTGATGTTACAGATGGTCCTTTGTGTATCACTGAACCAGTTATAAGTGCAGTGGGCTGCATGTACTTGTTCCCTTCTATTTTTATGTGTCCACATGTTTATATTGTGCGTTTACTTATTTATTACTTTTTTGTACTGATGTTTCCTTGTCTTTCTGTCCCGTCTGCGGGTGTAACGCGGCCAATTTCCCCCGTTGTGGGAGTAATAAATTGTTATTTTTTCTTATTACGAAAGCACCTCTAAATAATGCTGAAGTTAGAAATAATAGTCCTGTCGTGATGAAGGTTACAGGGTTTCTCTCCAACCAATTTCCCACTGGCTAATATAATGTCCAGGTGAACAAGTTGTATGAAGAGGGAGGAAATATTTTATTACCCCGACTCCCTGTGTACCACTAACACGGTCTTACAAAGTGTATGACATCACCTCTTCTTTTTCTTCCACAGCCTGAAGACAAAGCAGAGGATAAAAGTCCTGCCGCTGCTACGGAAACGTCCGCATCTTCCTCTCCGATGGAGGGCCCCACGCATCCCTGCAGAGGTCTGAGGAGGACCAAGCCCCTCGTCCCTGAGATCTGCTTCTCTTTCCGGGAGCAGAACTGTCCCCCAACTCCCACCAACCCACTGCTGCAGGAGGACGGCACCTCCCCTCTGCTCTACTGCCAGGGCTGTTGCCTTCAAGTACACGCAAGTATGTGTCCACAGGGAAAGAGAAGTTTGTGTCCACATGTGAATGATGGAGAACGTGAGATGTGTAGTTTGTCAATCGCCATATACCAGCCGCCTCACACACTCGCATTATTTATTTTCTACATGTTTTTCTCTCTAATGTGTTTGCGAGAGGGTCAGTGGGTTTAAGTCCACTGACTCACTCCATCTCAATGTTCCACTTCCCTCTCTGTTTCCCTTTCTCTCCCCCCTCCTCTCTGTGGTTTGGAGTATTTGATTTCCCTCGTCAGCCGAATGAGGGTGAATCCTGTTTCTACCACACATACTTCCTGTCCAAAAACCCCAAGCCAGTGCAACAAGGCTCACACACACACACACACACACACACTTAACAACCCTGGAGGTTTTATTTCCACAGGGCGCACAGATGCTGATTGTTGTACATTATCACAATCCTTCATACACACACTTTCTCATGCATACACACAGGTTGCCTGTATATTAAGCCTTCAGCCAGTATTCTTAGTTAGTTTTTAAAGTTTTAAAGACTCTTTCTTGAATCCATGGCCTTGATAAAACATTGGTTCTCCCCTTAGCAAGTTTCTTGAGACTAGTTCTGAAACCCCCTTTTGGTGGTCTCTACTGAAGATGGGGGTCTTATGGTTAAGTTAAGTATGGACTGCATGAGCGCTTAACTGTTGTACCCTGTGTGTACTACACATGTACTGACATGCTTTGTGTGACTGTGTGGAGGTACAGTTTGGGTGGGTGGGAGAAGGAGACGAAGTGAATGTCATTCAACACTGATGGAAAAAGCCACAAGTGTGGTTTTGAGAATTGAGACCCAGAAATAAGTGCGAGTTGATAGAACTTTCCCTAAGTTCTGTTATCTGAGCTCGGGGAAAGGAAAGAGAGGTGAGCTGGGATTTTATGTTTGGTTGTTTTGATGGATTGTCGAGGAAAAGAAAAGAGACATACTCCCATATACAAAGTTGTTTCTGACGAATACGACTCTTACCAGGGGATTTTAACCAGCTGCCGGCTTTAAAAAGAATCATATTCTTCTGAGTTTCACGTTTGAAATGTTTTCCTTGAGACCCTACCACAACTTGTTTTCTCTATAAACCATTTATACCACGACAAGGAAACAGACAAAAAAAAGAAACAAAAGTGCAGTATTTACACAAAATGGCTGGAGGTTTCTACTTTATGCTCAGCAGCCATATCGTATTGTGCAGCTTGCACAATAAGAGTCTGAAACTAAACTCTCATGCCATTGCAAGTCTGTCATTGCTGCTTGTGCTTTGATATGAAGAGGAAGATGCAAAGATGTACACCAGCTCTTCTCTTGTCTGTATTTCTACCTTAACCACATCAACATAAAGATCCGTGTTTCCACTTAGTCTGCAATACTGTGCATTTTAGCATGGAACAATATCCCTGTTTTTACCAAGAATCTCTGGAAACGATGTGGTTATGGTGTTTTATTGTTGTTTTTAACTGATGTAGACTTCACATTATGTTTAAGTCAAGCATTTTTGCATTATAATTCAAAATTCCCTTAATGTTCACGTATTAATTTCCTCCATTTCTAGGCTGCTATGGTGTCGCCGCAGATGTCATCAGCGAGCAGTGGTCGTGTGATCGTTGCACAGAAGGAAGCTTGGCAGCGGTAAGACAGTCCCCCCCCCCCCATATGATGACCCTTTTCCTGCCTTCCTAATGCTACAATTGCTTCCTAGAAGTAGTGTAATTATATGCATATTACATATTAATCCAAGGCTATTGAAAAAACAATTACTGGTTAAACCTCATTGACTCCAAACTGTCTTTATCTTATGTCAAGAGATGTTACTGCTGCTAATATTTATCTAACTGAAGACCACATTTTTTGGTCTCACTCATTTTCTCATAAAGCAGATGCATCCGGTGCTATCTGCTGTTACTTTGTGGTATCGTCACTTCTCTATTGCACGCGTATCCTATGTAGTGGTTCACTTAAGCATGTGTAAGGATGTTACTGATATGGCTGTCTTGATTCTGTTTGCTTCCTCAGGAGTGCTGTCTATGTAACCTCAGAGGTGGAGCTCTGAAGAAAACCCAAATCGACAAGTGAGACCAGCTTTTGTTCTGTGATTAGCTCTGCATACTCATCTCCGATCTCCAGAGCGCAGACAAATGAACTGTCTGTGGGTCTTAATCATTCTAATGTATTAATTTGTTTGTTTCTATGCGTGTGTGTGTGTGTGCGTGCAGATGGGCCCATGTGATGTGTGCTCTAGCGCTGCCAGAGGCGAGGTTCAGCGATGAAGCCAGGAGAAGTCCCATTGACACCAGTAGGATCCCTATGCAGCGATATAAACTGGTGAGGAGACACATACACACACACACACACACACATAGAGATGCAGCACTGGAATTCCCCAGGTCCTTGAGGACTGGCTCAGTCTAATTAATGAAGTGTTCACAGTTCTAATTAACAATGTGAGACGAACATGCCCGCAATCAAAGCTAGATAATTAACCACTGGTGGGCAGGAGAGGGGGTTTGAGCTTGTGTGAGCTTGTGTGTGTGTGTGTGTATGGCTGTTTGTCTGTAAGTGTGCATGTATTATGTGTGTGTGTGCGCGTGTGTGTGTTTGCTTAATGAGAGAGCTGGAGTGTGTCTCAGCAGACCTGACATGTTTGCCTCTATAGTTAGCTTTGTGCTGCAGGCACAGTGATAGCTCAGCAGAAAGCAAAGTGTTGGAGAGGTACATCCTCACACAAGAACGATAGATAGCAGAGATAAATCCTGCCCTCCATTCCCAGCTTATTTGATTGTTACCCCACTGGGGCCTACATTTCAAGGGAAGCATGAAACCTCTTCGGTGTATATTTGATTGATTCATGACACGATATACGATTCCTTAAAAATGAAATATTCTATCTTTTTTATATTAAATGCTACAATTAACAACTGCATGAAGACATTTTATAAACCTAAATGCTGTAGTTGATTGTCAAGATCATATTCATATAAACTCAGGGGTTAAGGTACCAATCTTGAGCACCTTTCAATTATTTTCCACAGAAGAACTCTGGATAAGGTGCAGACTTTTATTTTCACATTTGAAGAAGGTAGCAGGAGATTTTCTTGGAGAGAACAACAGGATAATTGGTGGAACATATTTGTCGAGACCAGCATCCGTTCTCATCACCAAAAGCTGTCGAATCTCATTTTCATTCCATGTTTTCGACATCATCTTCTACATATTTGGCTTTTCTTCTTCATGCTGAGCTATTTGTTTTACTTTTCCCTCTCAGTTTCAAATGTTAGAAACGTCATCAACATTCCCACTGGCTTTGAATTCTTTTTTGGGATGGCATGAAAAACTCTGGATATTGTCCAGAGCTACTAACTCAGAAATATAATAATAATCACATACAGCCCCTCCATAATTTCAGGCCAAGATCTGAACTTCAGTGCATGTCTCAAAGCAGCTTGAGCGTAGCGAGTCTCTCTCTCTACACTCAAGCTGCTTATGATTTAAACCTTAGAACTAAGGCTGAAACTAACAATTATTTCCATTCTGAACTAATCAGTCAGTTAATTTCCTGTTTAGTAGGTTTGTTTATAATCTGTCAGATTATAATGCCTGACATTCTCTATATGTTAGAGCCCCAAGGTGTCATCGTTTTTGACCCATTGTCCAAAACCCCAAAGAATAAAATGTACCTTTCTCAGAGAGCAGAAACCTCCGCCTAAGCTAACGCTCTAACATGCCATGTTAAAGAAAGTAAATCAGATCTTGGATCTATAATTTATGCACATGAGCTCCCAACTTTGATTGGGTGATCCTCAGGCCATTCACCATACCCATGATAACCACGAGATGCTGGTTGTTTTTCTGTTGATCTACACTTTGACAAATCCTTGCAGCTCTGGTGATACGGCTGTTGTAGTTGCTGAATGGGACACCCACACTTGAAATGAAGCTCATTTAGATAATGAGCACAAACCACGAAGACAGTTTCTGTATCCAGGGGCCAAAAATCCGAACAATGACGAAAATTGTGGTCCATACTGTAAAGGGTGGAGTGCTCATAAAAACCGTATCATGTAATTCTAAATTACTTTTTAATGAAGACTTTCCGGGTACTTCCATCCATTAGCCGTTAAGTCCATTACAGTGCCAGTTTTTCTTGACATAACTTTTTAGAAATGCAGAAACGAAAGCAGATTTTTTTTATTAAAAATGTCCTCCCCCTTCAAAGGTTTTATCTGAACTGTAGATGTATCCATGACAGCAATCTGTTTATTCACCCCACAACAGAGTCTCAAGTTTCAACTCCCAGTTTTTCACTGAAGTGCTGACAGTAGTGATTTTTGCATGGACTTTGCTTCAGCTGATGATAAAACAGATGGGTTTGTTGTTTTTATAAACAACCCCATTTGATGCCCAATTTAAGGTTAAACATGAAACTGCACAGAATGTTCAAAGGGATAAACCCCTTCAAATATACTGCTTTAGAAAACTCCAATGGCACTGAGTAGAGAGTGTATTCATTTGCCAAGGCCCAACATTTCTTAAATTCAATTAAGCTGAAGCTAATTTCACATGCTCATAGATATCAGACACGTGCATATGTCAGATTTGTTTCCATGAAGATCCATGACTTATTACCAGAGAAAACAGTAAAAAAAATGCCCCAAAACACTTTGAAGAAAGTGATACAAAACTGTTGGATCCGCACCCATCCGGAAACATGTTTCTTCCCTGACGCATACTCTCACCAATTTTCCGTGGCCATCCGTCCATTAGTTCTTTCTCTTTACAATCAAACGACCTGGCGGAGGTCATGAGTTATGATGAGACAGATTTCTATCTTCATTGTTATTCAAATGAGCCGAGGACATTTTTAGATGTCGTTTTTCTCCTTGTCCACTTCATCATTTGTGGGTCCGCTGCGTGAGCCACGTCTTTCAAAGCTCACTTTGGACCCATTGCTCCTGCAGCAGCGAGCTACATTCATAATTTACTATCGCTCAAAACACATGCACACAGGCGCACGCACGTACACATTCATTATTTACTGTGGGAATGTTCTTAACGCATGGCTCAACACAGGCCCCCAAATACACCCAAGAGAAGGTAGAGACTTGGAGGGGGGGGGGGGGGGGGGTTGTGGTGTGTGGTTGGCCTCACTCGCACACAAACTCGGATTTAAAGCTATGTAGAGGTCATTCACATTTCAACTTTTATTTTACGGATGCATATTGTTTTTCTAACAATAAATGTAGTTGAATATAAACAAACAAACTCATATCTCCTCCCCATATACACACACACACACACACACAGATAGTTGGGCATGCCAGTCAGAATCTCGTCATACTGGCCTTAATAGGTGGACGAGACAGTTAAGCCAGTTCATCGGTGCTCTGCTGTCCATAATGGAGTAGGTATGGGAAAAGGCTTTAAGAAATGTAGGCCAGGTTAGTCCCCAAGAAAAGCTCGGAGTGAAAGTCCCCCAGTTCAGAATTGGAGATGCAGCAGAATCGTCATTAATAAGAAAAAAAAAAAGAATTTAAAATCATTTTAAAGATTTTAAATTCTCATCACAGATTTTAAATTCTCTTCGAGATTTCCGTGCAAGAAGAAAAGACGATTTCTCTCTACTCTCAGAACAAAAAGCTCCTGATCCTCAGCTGATATCTGAATTAAGACAACCAAGCTTAGAATTGTAAAGGCGAGGCTGGCCCTGCTCTCTGGGATTATTTGAATTAATGATGGCTATAGGTTAATGAATTAGTTCAGCTATTGATTTTCTCCAAAGAAATGAATAAATTGGATTTAGTTTCAGAGGCTTACCTCACCTGATAAGGACACACAAGTTTTATACTTCCACTGCATCATCCACTTATCCACCTATCAAACGCTGTGCTACTCTTCCTGCCACATGAGCATTTCATATAATAGGTTTGTATGTGTATGTATATATAAATATATATATTTAGTGAGAATTGAAACTTCTTAATGTCATTTTAATATTCCATATCTCTATACTCTCATATAAACCCACCCAGTTCTTCTATGCAGATAATAGAATAATAAGCCAGTTTACGTGCTATCAATTCTTTCCATAGACTAGATTTCATATTTAAAACCAGATAATTCCCACTTGATTTCACTGACTGCTCTGCCACTTCCTCCAGGGACCTTTTCTTACATATAGATAGACTCATTATCCATCAACATGTATGGATATTTTCAGTATGGATTCCCAGGAATTGGATAAATTGAATGATGAATTAGACGAGAAGCCGCTTCACAAGAGAGAAGAACAGGAGGGAACAGGAAAGAGAAGCGGAGAAGAGAGCATAGATGGGTGTTTTATTAGGAAATGGAGTGAGGCGGGAGGCATGCTGTGGGGGTGCGAGAGGAACGGGGAGCGAGCTGGGTTATAACAGAAGGATGTCGTCATTTTTTCCCCTTTAGTCGGACAGTGAAGGATTTGTGGGGGAGCTAGAGGGGGGAGATGCCGCAGTGGTGGAAATGGACTTGATGGGCTGTTTGGTGCAGAAAACCAAGATGGTCTTAAAGGTTTAGCTGTGTGTGTTTGTGCGTAGGATGTGTTTATGTGTGGCATCTGCAGTTGTGTACTGCTCACAGACCTTTCACAGAGTTTAAATAACCAGAACATACACACAGCAGCCCTGGTTTGTTGTGGAAACCTCAGATGATGTCATTTGATTGGTCGGACTCGGGGGGGGGGGGGGGGGGTCTTCTCTTTTTGTAGCTGCACAATAACGACTTTCTGTTTGAGTATTCAACCGGGCTCTGACTCCATCCTCGTTTTATCCTCTCGTATCTATGCTGTGTTTACAGCACCGTATCCAACAACAGTGTGTCGAGCAGATATCACAGATTTGATTAGTTGAAGCACATAGTGGTTTTAAATAATGTTCGAGGTTCAGCAGTGATTCCCTTTGTGGCCTTTTGTCTTTTAATTTGCTGCCATTGCTCTTGAACCCAAGTGGAAATACAGATTTTTAAATTCCTTTTTTCCGCTGCTCAAAAGGCTACACTATTGAAAATCTCAGGTATCCTTCAGTGTAATAGATTTCCCCCCTGATTGATTGTTTGATGTCGCAGAACTGACTTCATGAGTGTTGATATTTGTTAAACACAGCTTTACTTTCTCAAACCCTCTGTCCTTTATGTAACAACAAGGAAAAACTCAAGTGACATCCAATCTTTAAAGTAGAACGGCACCGTACCTCCCCCAAGGCCCAACAGTCCCCTTAAATTCAATCAAGCTGCACCAAATTTCACACACTCATGAATATCAGTATCCTAAATGTGCCTGATTTCTTTTTCATCAAGACCCATGAATTATTCATTTGGAAAACAATGAAAATGTCCAGCAAAAAAATACGACCGCAAAGTATCTTGCAATGTCAAAGAAAGTGAAACAAAATAAATAACCCTGGATCCACACTGACATCTAATGAGTTCATCCCTGACCCATACAGCAAACTTCTATCAAGCTCTGTGCTTATCTGTTTGGTTGTTTTTAAAATATCTTTTAAAAACACACACACACACACACACACACACACACACACACACACACACACACACACACACAGCAACCAACAAACAAACGGACAGGGGTGAAAACGTATAACCTCAATGGTGGAGGTAATGATTCTTCACATCTGCTGATATGAACTCTACATATTATAATACCACAGGTATAGAATTCCCAATGAAACTTGATCTTCGTACTGCATGACCACACTTTAACTATGTTTGCAATGAAATCATCAAAAATGTAAATACTGGCTGCTTGACTTCCTGCTGTCTTGTCCATTAGGTGTATTTTTTTTATTTTTAATAACAAACCAGGCTTATGTAGATAAGTTAGCCCCACCTTACCAATTGCGACTGAGCATTTCAAGGAACTTTGTGGGCTCCAGGCTAAAGGGGACCTGGTGGGCCCTACATCAAACAATTTAATCAATCTTATAAACAAAGTGCAAACTGTGCATACACATGTAAAATAAGTAGTAAAACATCACACACACACAAACATTTAGATTGTTCTCGTTTTCAACCAAACCTCTACAATTGCTGAGCTTTTGGCAGAAGGCAAGTGGCATGGGGGCTTGTTAGAGGGTTTTCAGGTCATGGTGTCACTCCAGTGTTCTGTACATGGTCAATCATAGAATTTGTGGAGTTTCTCACAAAATGTGTTGTTGAGGACGAACATAATCAGCCGGGCTCTGGGGCGCCCCGCAGCTCGGGGCCCCCAGGTAATTGCCTGCCTCACCTAACCTGCTGCAACACCCTTGTTTACTGTTGAAACCTTTCCCTCCAGGCTGACCTGGTCTTGCTCAGGCTAGTTGTAAGGTTTAACATTACCTCAGGTGACACCAGTGCAAATGAAATTAAGCTAATAAAAAAACACTCATCATTGGCTTTAGGAAATATCATGTTTTGGCTCTTGTCATGCATTTAACGGACAGAACTCTGTTAAACTCTGTTTAATGTCTGATCTCACAGAGGAGTTCAGTGGAATCAAGTTCATCTTCTCTTGTGTCACTTCCAATCTACAGCATGATGCCATTCACCAGCCTAACTACAGTGATATTGTTTGTTTTAGTTTCAGATGATATGTTCAGTGTGTGTTTCTCTGGTGACGCACACATCTCAGGATTGTCTCAATTTGTTTTCTTTATCTTTAATTGGAAAGAGCTGCACTTGATGTCTCAACTGGTGAACTAGCAGGTCTTGAATCAGACTTGACTTGCCTGTAATCTGATCACTCCAGCTATAAATTGTCTTAATAGAACCGATTAATCTTGCTTTGGTTTGTTTGGCTCATTCCAGACAGATTGTTGCACCCTTCCACTTTCCCTGAGCTCCTCCATGAAACCCCTCTGTGGCTGCAAGTTGCAAAGAAATATCACACAGTTTTTAGCCTTTAATTTGGATCAGCAGAATACTTTTCTTCAAAATGTCTAATTTGTTATGCATGCCATTTCTTTAACTAGGTTTTCCTACAAATACACTGACTCAAATGTCTATATTATTATAATGTAGTATTAAGGATTGTCTCTCAGCTCTGGTGTAACCTCAGTGACTTCAGACCTTAATGATCAGCGCTTGGTATTGACGGTTTGCTCTCGTCTCTCTCTGTTTACAGAAATGCATCTATTGTCGTAAACGCTGTGCGGGGAAGCGACAGGCAGGGGCTTGTATCCAGTGCTCGTGTGGCCGATGTCCCACCTCCTTTCACGTAACCTGTGCTCACGCCGCCGGTGTCACCATGGAGCCTGATGATTGGCCGTATGTTGTGTCAATCACCTGCCATAGACACCAGTCCCGGAGCGCATCAGCTGTAAGTTATAGGTTTTTCCTACGGCTGTTATTAACAAATCTGTGCTCAGTAAGAATGCACCCGGCAATGTGTTGGTGTGTCATCAGTCTTATACTAGATTTATAGGTGATAATATTGAAGAAAAGGAACCCTCTGCCTCTTCTTTTATTGCTACCATGCGGAATAATATACCTGCTCGTAACATGTACATGCATGGTGCAACAAGCTGTGCTATGCTAAATTCAAAGTATACATAAATAACAGGTGCCTAATGGGGCTGAAAACCAAGTAGAGAAAAAGGTGCAGTCATGATTTAGTAAATTAAAATTCCAATATTGTTGGAGCTCAGCGAAAACAGATTTTCTATTATACCCTTGATTTATTCATTATTTTTCTTTTACTGCGAGAACAATCTGAAATAACAATTTAGAATGATTTATTTGCCTCAGTTCACTCAAAACATTTTCTCACTTAACCTTCAAATGAGTTTGGGTTTTAATGTGTAGTAGTAGTAAATAGTGAAGTCTGTGGCTTATCCTGAGTAACAAGGACAGTGTTTCTATTAGGCAGCAAGTCAACAGGCGGCTCTTAAGTTAATGTATTAGAAGTAAGGACCAAATTGTGCTGTCTTGATGACTGGGTCGGAGTAACTCCAACTACCCGTGATGTCGTTTTTACTACCAATCAAAAGTCCTCCAATGAAGGATAACCGGTGAGCAGGCAACAGGATTATCGGGATCCAAAGCTCATTTGGCATCTGGCACATGTGATCAGATGCCCAGAGAAGAGCTACTGTCATTCAAATAAACCGGAAAGCTGGCTATGATGCAGAGCTCTCAGAAAACAGTGCATCACAGCTTGCTGCATATTGGGCTGCACAGCGACAGACTGGTTGCAGTGCCCATGCTGACCCCAGTCCAGCCCCGAACTGGTCCGTGGAGCAAATAGAACAAGCTGGCCTCGTCAAATGATTCCTGTTCTCTTGGCCCGCTGTGTGTGCATTGTTTACAGTAGCAGCAGGATGCACTCTTGGAGGAAGGCAAGAGTGCATCGACGTGGCTGTTTTTCCCTGGCAACAGTCTTCCCCGATGTTGTTGGCCTCTTTCAACAGAACTCTGCCACGAAGAAAGTCGTTCAGGAATGGTTTTGGGAACGTAACAAAAAGTTCATGGTGTTGATTTCGCAGCGGCCCTCCCCAGATCTGAATCTGATCAAGTATCTCTGGGATGTGCTGTAACAGTTGGTCTTGTGATCTCTACAAACATATTCTGGATGTGAATCTGCATAATCTGGAGACAAGGGACAAGATTTCTGTGGATGGAACAGATTACTGTTTCTAGTTTGCCCACTCCGTTCTGAGCAGGCTTTGGTTGCCTGCAGGTAAACAGTAAATGTGGAGAGAAAAAAGAGGTGAGATACATTGACTGAAAGGCATCGGCTGTCATCTTTTAAATTTATCTGCATTCATATGAAGATAACCGATCAAGCACGCGGTGGATCTACACGATACGAGGTCTTAAACATGTGGCTGATTGGCTCAAATGCTTTAGGTGCCAGGCAATTTGTAACGATGATGCAGCAGCACAGAGGAATCCAGTTCGACATGTCACCCTTAATTGTCACACATGAGTCTAATTCCATCTCCCTGCTCCGTCTGTAACAGAAGCAGCGAGCGTGCCAGTCCTCCATCTCACTGGGTCAGACGGTGATCTCCAAACACAAGAACCTGCGCTACTACAGCTCCAAGGTCACACAGATCACCTCCCAGATGTTCTACGAGGTCATGTTCGACGACGGCTCCTTCTCCAACGATACCTACCCCGAGGATATAGTGGTGAGAATATGTTTAATTACACACACAGGTTCACCTCCCAGTTGCATGAGGTCATATCAGATAAGACATTTTTCTTATGGTTCTCAAAGGGTCATTGCATGGGGGATTAGTTATTACCATTATTTTAACATCTTTTAAGGTGTGCAGCTGCAAAGCCTCATTTGTCTGTCTGCTGGAACAGTGAAACAACATGGATGTCTGAAAAGGCCATTCAAATTAAAAGAGTACGGGAGGACTGCGGAGTTGTCATGGACACAGCAAATAATTCCTAACAGGACTTTGCTAGAGGAGTTGAAATTCAGTAATGACCGAGTCTCACTTGGCGGGCTGGACACTGTTAAAGATAAGTAGCCGCGACAAAAGCACACGCAAGTGTGTGTTACTGAGTATTATTGAGGAAATCCACCAATTTACATCCAGTCCTGATTCTCCACAGTAATGATCCCATTTCCTTCAGATGTTCAGCATCTCTTTCTTACTTTAAAACTCCTAAATAAAACAATTAAAATAATTCTACTCCAATTTATGAAGTCTGACTATATCATTTAGTTTATCTGGGCTTAATTGTTATGACTATTTTATATCCTGAATACTGAAAAAGACGTTATACCTGTGTTTAGAAATTGACCACGACAGATTAGGGCCAGGTTGAAGAGAAAAAACAATCAGATTTTGTGAATTAAGTCATAACGCTACGAGAATTTTTTTTGTAAAATTATGAGAGAACTCACTATAGAACAATAATAAGTCATAATATTATGGGAAAAATTCATAGAATTACAAGAATAAAGTTGTTTTAATGAGGAGAAAATACAAAACTTTTCAAGGAAATAAGAGGCAAGGTGAACCTGGGCTCTCTGGAGTTTGACTCCTTCGAGATCCAAAATCTTGATGCAATGTCATTGTGAAACTATGAAACCTGAATAATACGTTGACATAACCAGAGATAAACTCAGCCTCTACCAAACAGTCCTCATCTGTAGACAGGCGACTGACTGATCTTCTGATATTCCCTCTGTAACAGGACAAAAAGCTCATATTTGTGACTTTTCTAGTACATTGTTTTTCTTACAGCAAAGTGTAAGATACCTTTTTAAATGCCTACTGTTTTGTTTATTGTTTCTTGGTAAATCTTTTAGAAAGACTGAGCATTTGGATTGTTCCACGTTTGTCTGTGTTTTGTGAAGTAATTTGTCTGATGCTCTTATCAAAGCTCCCTGTCGTGTTTACCAGCGGGATAGACAGGCTGTCTGAATCGAGTTTAGCAGAAATCCAGACGCTGAAAAGAGCTCTTTTCAACATCAAACCACCCACCGTGAATTATGTTCTCGTTCTCCTCTCTTCCTGCAGACATTCTGACAAACACTCAGCCACTTTACACCACCAATCCTCCTTCTTTCTGCCTTTTCAGAGCAGAGACTGTGTGAACCTGGGGCCTCCTGAAGTGGGAGAAGCTGTTCAAGTGAAGTGGCCTGATGGGCTCTTCTATGGCGCCAAATACCTGGGATCCAACGTCTCCTACATGTACCAGGTACACAGACACGCACTTAGGCAGCCATGACAGCGGGTTATGTGTGAGAGGAGGAGATGACGGACACGACACAGCTGTGCAGATTAAATCTCTTCCCCCTGTAAGTGCTGAATAAAGTTGCGAGCTCGGATGTAGGTCAAAGCAAAAAACAGGTTGAACTCCCTCGGCGTCGGAATCGTCGGGACTCGGCTGGCGTTCTGAAGGTCCACGGGTCCGTGTGCAGAGCGGTGAAGGGAGAGAGAGAAAAGAAGACACTTGAGACCGACTGAGGGAGGTGCTGAAGTCACGGCTGCAAAACAAGAGGAGATGGAAGATGATGGGAGGAAGAAAAGACTAATAAAGGAGGCAGAAGTCTATTCAGAGAGTGTGAAGGCAGATGGGGGGGGGGGAGAGATGCAGAGAGCGAGAGGAGGATGAGAAGGTGGCGACAATCTGCATTATTCAAACTCACTGAAATATTCACTAAGCAAAGAGTCGTGCAGCTTCCACTTAAAGCTTCATACAGTTGAGCTGGGCGTCAACCATTAGTTATGCACAAATGCATCCGTGACGCACACGAACCGAGAATAAGATGGGTCCGGTTTTTAGAAAAAAGGCTGAATGAGAACTTTGAATTATCATGGTGTGTTGAGGTTTGAAGTTTAGTTTGTGTGAGAGCAGAGGTTCACAAAAATGCTTCTGTTTGATGTTTGTTTCATCAAAGTACACCTGAGATGGTTTTCCTCTTTTACATAATCCCCAAAAAAGGTATCATTAACTAACATTATTATGGAACTAGTTATCGTACTTTTCCATAATGAAGGTAGTCTGAAAACAATACATTGGAAACGCTGTGTAAACATTTGCAATGTTAATGCACCAACTCTGCTCAAATTCATTTCAAACCTAAATCCAAAAGAATACTGTTATCACCGGCGTATCCTTGACCTATTTTTCATTCTAGCATCCTCCTAGGAGATTATTAATTGGACGTGAAATTAGATGAATTCTTTTTTCAAACTGAACAACAAACTGAACAACAAGCAGAAAAACTTTTCTCAGGCCATAGGAGTGACTGCAGGTCTCGTTCTAGGCTTCATGCAGCCCGTACCGACTCCATCAACACTCTGCCTGGGAGGGGAAACCCCGGAGCAGAAACTCATTGTCATCACTGTTGCTGAGCTTATTACTAAAAGAGAATCTACCTGAAACTGTAGAATTAGACATCAAATTGAAGTGCATTGATTTCAACTGCATGTGAAGTGCTGAATATCTCCCTGTTGCCTCAGGTGGAGTTTGAAGACGGATCTCAGGTGCTGGCAAAGAGAGAAGACGTCTACACTGTAGACGAAGACCTGCCTAAAAAGGTGAAACGTAGACTTGTAAGTATTAGACTTGATGCGCAAAACACACAAAACTCCGGTTAGGTTCAATCCATACGACTACATTTTTGTGTCAAAATTGCGTAAACTCTGCTACACAACTTACATTTTAACAGTGAATTTGGGAAACTCTGCTTTAGGCAAAAAACTAAAACATTTGAGTCATGATTGGCTGAAATGAAGATGTTTGTAAACAATGACATGTCCACTTGCTGATTGGGTCTTTTTCGGTCTCGACGAAGCCTTTCGCTGATTTGTTGAGCTTATATCACATGACCCTTCAGGAAGAAAACAAACAGCATTTGGCCTCGGCAGCCAGTGTGGAACTCAACATGGATAATCACTTACTGTTGTGTTGCTGACCCTGTTGTGTTTATTCTCTGTTTTCCAACACTACCACTGCTTACATGTGTACTTAAAAGGTCTAGTGTGTAAGATTTAGATAAAAGAATCCTTTATATTTAAATACTTTATATTAACATCTGGAGCAGGTCCTCTCGTTTGAAGATTGATGGGTGCAGCCTTCAAAAGCATGGAAGTTAAAAATGGTCCATGCCACCTTGGATGTTTTCGTCTTTACTCATAGTTGCTCTCTGTTGTCTCCCTCTCAACAGTCCACGGCCTCAAGTATGCGATTCCAAGACGCTTTCTTCACCACGCAGGAGGAGAGGAAGCGCCAGCGGACGCCCAACTCCCGCTTCCAGAAAGACTTTGTGGCTCTGCCGGGTCTTCGCACGACTTCCAGAAGCACATGGGAGCAGCAGCGCACCCACAAAGGGAAATGAAGTCATAGACGAGGATCAAGCGAGTGCACTGAATCAGCAGTGGATGTATAGGCGAGGATGGTTGTGAGTGTATGTGCGCGTATGCGTGTGTGTTTTTTTTGGATCTTTTGACTTCTGTGAACAGATGAGGTGGCACAGCGGTTGGAAGCGGCCGATCTGGGCTAGTTGGACGTTAAATTGTATAATATACATAAGTGGTTGCAAAGGGGGGGGGGGGGGGGTTGACGGACTGTAGGCTGTTTCTGATTGGACAGCTGGGCTCCTGGGAAATGGGCTAACGGAGCACTTTGTTGCCTCGGTTACTCAGTGCTTTCACATCTTGTCAGGGAAAATAAAATGTGACTGAACAATTGTCACATCACCCTTTTTTTGAAATAACAAAACCTTTTTTTCTTTGTACATGAAAGATTCAAAAAGTGAGATTTTTCTAAATGGCTTGCCTAAGGTAGCTTTTTAGGGTTCTTTTATTTCCAGAATTGATTTTGAATATTTATGCACTTTGCTTGTAGTATTTTCCTAATGTCTTAATGTTTCAACCTACCCCACCCCCCGCATGTAAAACATTGTCTCTAAACTGCTTCTGCCGGGACGAGTCTAATCACATAACAATGGCTTCCTCTCTGCATGTGTGTTTTTCTAATTCACACAAGCGAATGCAGAGTGTGTAATTTGACATTGAAAATAAGTTATTAGCGTATAGATAACCTACAAAAAGATGAATTGTCGCCATGTCGATCACGGGGCTGAGGTGAAAGACAGGAAGCCATGCCTGTGTGTTGGAGTTTGTGCTCTACTAATGTGAAATGCTACTGTTGCTCTGTTGAATGAAACACATTGTGAATAATTTAAATTTGTATTTATTTTTGGGCTTGCTATAGTTAAACTATTGCCAACTGCTGTAAGGAAAAAAATAAAAAATTACATTTGTTTTTTTATGAAATTGTCTCTTAAGTAAATTTCACTTTGTTGACCGCATGCATCCGCCAAATTTCTGAGCCCCAATTTATATATTTTGGGTTATTTTTTTTTAATATATATATATATATATATATATATAGATGCAAAAAGATGGTTTGTGTGACTTCTGAAAAACAAAATAATGGTAATTGCAACAGCAACATTTGATGATATTAACGAAAGAATGAGATTGACAAATGTTAATATCGAACACTTTAAATGCAATACACTGATTTGCATGTATATTTCTTCAATCACAGAACGTATGCACAAAACAAGGTATATAAATATATAGTTGCATTTTTTGTTAAGCTATTAAATACAATTTTTATTAGCATACTTTTATCTGTTGGATAAACATTTATATTTTTATATTTGGCGAGGCCAGGTTTAATTAAATGTCACTAGATTAAAAAAACTCCATGTTTAACTAACAAGGGAAAAGAACCAGATGCTTTAAAGTAAGAGGTGAAGTAGGTTTAATGAGTGTCTCTCTGAACTGAGTGACCAGCCCGGTCTGCCTCGTGCTACACGATGTGGAGCCCAGTGTTCCCAGCAGATTCGTCTCCGAGCGGATCCTGAGGAGCGAGGCAGAACAGAAGCGAGGTGTCGTGTAGGAGGCTTCCAAAAGCTTTGTACTCCCTTGGAAACCACGTGTCAGCCCGAAACTTGGATCCTCGTGGCTCTTTGTGAAACCAAAGAGAATAAAAAAAACAAGAAGGAAATTCATGTGCGATGAAAAGCCATAAAAAAACGGAGACATTTATTTTTATTTTTACCAACTCTCTGTGTTGAGGCTGCAGTCACGCTACCTCTGCAGTTCTCTCTGTTCTTTCAGCGGCTAACATCTAAAACTTGACAGAAAAAATTCTTTCAGAGTTCAGGAAACCTCCCAGTTGTACGTGGGAGGTCTGTTCCAGCATTCTGACAGAGTGATTAGAAAATGAAATAAATAGAAATGAAGACTTTGGATGTCGAATTTTTTAAGTGCATCTGGACTGAGTCGTGCACCCCCGACCACTGCAGTTATACCTATTTAGGGCAATTATTCATGCGTCAGGCAATTACCATCATTAGTGAAGAGAGGAGAGCCTCATGGTTGTTAACCTCTGCCCAGTAGGTTGTGTTTTCAACCCTGACGGTTTTTATCTGTCGCCAAAACTACTGAACCGATTTTATTGGAACTTGGTGGAAGGTTTGGGCCGAGAAAGATTTGTTTTCAATTTCTTTAGCTTTCTGAGACAGGATGTTGGTGCGTAGTACTTCTCCGCTCTGTCGACCTCTGGTTTCACTACCTCTGTCCTGACGTGACTTTCCTGTGAGTGCAGTAAAGGATCAGCACCAACCCCACCACGGCTCAGCCTCCCAAACAGAGACTTTGTGGTTTAGAACTAAAAGTCAAATCAGGTGCATAAGGACATGTGGTTCTTAACTCTTGTAAGCATGAGTCCTTTGCTTTGTCTTCTGGGTAAATATAAATAAATAATGATTTCTCAGATGTCGCTATCAAACCCTTAAGATAAATTTAAATAATAAGTTTAATTGAGACTTGATATATTAAAGTTATTGTTGAGAAAGTTTAAAACCTCAATTTAGCTTTGTTTGTGATGCTCATGTTTGGCTCTTAAGGTTCAGTGTGTAAGATTTAGGTGAAAGGGATTTATTGGCAGAAATTGAAGATGTGTTTGTAAGACTAATTGTTTTATTTACCCTACAATGGGTCCTTTATATTTAAATACTTTATGTTTACATCTCGAACAGCTCCTCTCTACCGAGGCTGCCATATTTTTTACAGTAGCTCAGACTGGACAAACTAGGAACGGGAGGGAGAGGTGAGGGGTATCCAGCTGTAACATGAAACTTCACCACTAGATGTCACTAAATTCAAAACACTGAACCTTTAAAGGGATCGACCTCACATGCTGATGCTTTAATAAAACGTCTTGCACAAGAAAGTCAAAAGGTCTCTCGAAGGCCAAAGGATTCTTTTTCGGCACATCGAATCAGAGAGGACATCTTGAATTCCTGAAAACTGAGCGAACGAGGCGACTCAGGGCAAATGAACCGGAGCGTCAGAGGCTGCAGCGAGAAGACGGCTGATCACAAGTGTTCCGACTGAAGCTCAGGAGCAGAACAGACACTCGACAACATGGTACAGACACTGGGAAATAATTGACTCTGCCTGAACTGTGAGTTTGCTCCTTCCTTCCTTTCGGCCGCAGCTCTCCTCTCACTGTAGTCATGTGTACCTGCCCCCCCCCCCCCCCCCCGTTATGGATTTAACAAGAATAAAAGTGTGCTGCATTGTGAGGCTGGAAAGCTGATCAGACAGATGCAGCCTGAAAAATGAGATAATGTCGTTATTTCAGCATTTCACCACTAAAGTGGGGCAGAAGAATGTGATGTATGACCCTAGAGGCCCATTAAAAGAAAGGTTGTCTATCTATAGAGCAGGTTTTTTACGACGTGTCGGCCTCGGCTCGTCGGGCTCAGCTGTCAGAAGTGACTCAACTTCTCTCAGTGGGAGCTGCTGTGGAATAATGTGGACTGAAGATCCCTGAGCCGCGGCTCATCTGGGCCCAGAAAGGTCTATAAAAGCAAAGATTAGCACATGTGGGCTAAGGCTCAGACTCGTGTTAGCTTATAATAGAAGACTGATTATCATCTAACGCGATGGAAGGATGCAGATTGCGATTTTCAACATTTGAAAATCAATTTTTTTTTAATTCATGGATCTTGATGAAAAAAATGTGTCATGCTTAGGGCACTGATATTTCTCAGTGTGTAGAACCAATTAGAAATCTGGATCTAGTGAATTTAAATGTGGTTTCATAAAGGGACTGTTAGGCCTTGATGGAGGTTTGTGCTCTGCAGAGCCACAGTTCAGTTACAAAAAAGTGACCAAACATTCAAATGAAGCCAGTCACAGAAACTCCACTTTTATAACAAGTAAAAAACAACAAATGAGGATAATTGAATTCAAATTTTCGGTTTCATGAACAAGAATATTTGTAATGTTTCTGGTATTTGATGTTTGCGATATTCTTTCAATACATGAATCCAACAGTGCTGATTCAGTGCAAATCTTTATTTTTTGTAATTTTTTTTTACATAAAACATTCAAAGTGCCTCTATTTAGCTATAGTGTCAATTCAAAATGCAGTACTTCTGACATTTAAATGTGTTTTGTTTCTGGATTTGATTAGCTTTTTTAATCTCTGCTCGGTTTGATGATTGTTCATCAGACTTGCCAAGGACACTTCGGCATGCAGATGGGGACGAGCGGGTTTGAACCGGCAACCTTTGTGTTGGAGAACGCCCGCTCTACCACCAAGGCCACACCGCCCCCCAAGCTAAAAGCCTAAAATCAGACAGATCAATTGAAACAGCTGAAGGTTTGAATGTCTTAACAGTTCAAATGCAAATAGGTCTCAGCTGTGTATGTGTGTGCGTGTGTGTGTGTGTGTGTGTGTGTGTGTGTGTGGTTGTTTCACTGAACACCACACAGACCAGAGAAGCTGTTAAAGACTAAATGTCCTACGACTCTACTGTATGTAAAGCCAGCTGCAGGTGAGGTAGAACCACAGAGTGAATATAGAGATGGGCTACAGGACTACTCTGTGGACACTTTGCCAAAGGCTCTCGTGTTTCACCCTAAATAGATACAATCCTGCTCCATGTAGAAGACCCAGTAGGTTTGAGTTTGAGCCGCGGCCCCGGCAAATACACAGATCGACAGCAGCAGCGATTATTTCACTTGAGTTTATTTGTAACAAATGAAACTTGTGTCGACAAAGAACAGAAATCCATACAGACCTGTTTTCCGGCTTTCACGCGCTCCGAGAACCAATGTAAGAAAATAAAAAGCACTTGTTGACTCGGAGCAAGAAAACGAAACAAAAAAAACAAAAACAAAAGTTTACATTTACAGATCAATTTGGAGGTAACTGATCCAAGTAACACACCATATTTTTCAGTTTTATACAATTTATAAACTCCAGTTTTATCCATCTACATGATACATTGGGGGTAAAATAGAAACACTTTGTGTGAGACTTGTCAATAAATCCACGACATGATGTATTGCCACACTGCTGTGCCTTAAAACTGTGACTTCAGGTGCATCCTTGTATTATATCACTCTCTATTATATCTGATAATATTTAATTCACTCTCATAATCATTTCTTTATATTTATATTTATTAATGCATATATTTAACAATCTTAATTACTCTCTGTGTTCTGTGTTATATACATATACACAACCATGTGAGCATTACAGGGGTCCGTCTTGACTCGAGTTCAAGTAAAACTCCTTTTGGTGTGGATTGGTGGGGTGGGGGGGGGGGGCTATTAGAGATAATAGGATAACGAGTATTAGTGCATAGTACAAAGAGAGAAAGTGCAAGTCTTCCCGTAACAGGTGCGACCAAAGGGGGGGCATCTCAAAAGTGGTACCATGCATACAGCAAAAAAAAAAAAAACAGACAACAGGGTTTACTGACAGTGGGTGGGAGACCAGTTGACGATCCCTAATACTGTTAAGCATTAATGGAGATACAAAAAAAAAAAAAAAAAAAAGTAAAATGAATGGTGATGTAGATGTTGTCGGAGATGTAGTACCTGAATGTCTCTCAGCCTCTTGTCGTTAAAAATGGAAAATAAATATATGTAACTGAAGACGTCGTAAGAAACGGAACACAGGCGAGACGTTTGGACTGATCCCAGGTGAAGCCTGTCGGCTCGGGTTACATTTTTTTTTGCCGTTTACTTCAATTTGATATTTGAAAAGAAAAGAAGCCACGACTGTTTTGGCTTTATTTCGATTTCTATGTTAGCCGAGTCAGCGCCCGCCAATGCTCGGCACCGAAGTTTCATGGCAGACGGTCTCCATGAAAGATATGTTCACAAGAGTCCCAGGAGGAGAAGATGGAAAGCTGTCAACTTTATTATCTGTCCAAAATGATCCATCCACTCTATTTTGATTTTTTTTTAGCCCATAGTTGATTCTGATTCAAGATGGATTCCTTGATGCGATGATGCAGATGCTGGGTTCAGAGTTAATGATCCCAACTATCCAGCCGACACGGAGCCTCCCAGTACAAAATGTCACTACCCCCCCCATAAAACCAGCACAAGATACTTTTCACATACCGTTAACGTAACCAAATCATAACACGGACATTCAGTTCACAAGCATACGCACATAAGATACACAAAAAAAAACAACCTTTAAAGAAACTTTATCAAAATAGGCGTGTAATATAAGGCACTAGAAATCTAAAATCAAGAATACGTATTAGATGCTGTTTGAAGTAAGAGTTTGATCATTCATTGGTTGCCTGGACACACAGGAGGATGACGTCGTCTACTGGAGCTGTGGCTGCGGGACACGAGATCTACTTCCTACAGAGGTCAGAGGTCGTTCTCCTCGGGGGGGGGGGGGGGGGGGGGGGGGGGGGTTGGTGGTGGGAGCCTCACGGAGCCTAACATCCGCGTGTCTGGAAAAACATTGCACCATCATCGCACTGGCATATATAACTTGCTGTTAGTGACTCCACACAAAAATATATATATATATAATACATCTACTTATTGCACACTGAATCAGACAGAGAAAAGTCATACGTGAGCATTCCGGTGAGAAAAGTTTTTTTTTTTTTCGATGACCCCCCCCACCCCTCCTCTACATCCGTTCCTCACGCCCTGTTTGACAAATCTTTGTGAAGCTTATTTGGACACATAAATATTTTTTTTTCTATATATATATTTTGCGTTCTGTGCATACTCTCCATTCGTGTGTTCTATCGGCCGTTCTCTTGGCGTGCACACGGAACACCGTGGCGGGGGTTGTTCGTCAGGACTCGGCAGCAGCAGGGTTAATACTGTGTCTCTGGGAGTTCAAAACAAACAAACAAACAAGAAAGAAAAAATGGTCGGCCATTCTCGGGGCGTCTGACGTCGTAGAGCACGTGGAGACGAGGCTGAGAGTCCCGCGTGTGCGTGTGAACATACGTGTCCTTTTTAAACAAAGAGAGGGTGGGTGGAGAATACAGGAGAGTGACACTCAGTGGTGGTGTTTTGTCGTGGTGCTGTGAACATTTCCCACACGAGATTTGATTGTACACTTGAAAAACAGTTTGTATCACGTTTTTTTTAAAAGGAAACAGGACGCTTCAGCTCATTGGCTCACACACAGCTTTGCCTTTCTATGGCCAGTGGGGACAAAGTTATACATCCGTAAAAACAAAGAAACAGAACGTGCCATAAGGACTACCCCGTTTATGTTTTTTTTTTAAAACAAGGTAATCACATATTCATATTTTTTCTAAAAAACTAAATGAATGTTTTACTTTGTGGTATGATGCGTTTTTTATTTCTCTCAAACTTCCCCATATCTTAAACCGTGACACGCGTAAGGTAGAACTGGTGTTTCTTTCCATTACTACATGATAGAAACATCTTGTTCATTCACAGGAAATGAGTCCGTTTCCAAAATAAAACAGAAATAAAAAAAAAACACTTCTTGGTGTCTTTTTTTTTTTTGGATGTGTGTTCTTGGTCATTTTAATACTGTGTGCTCTGTGTTTTCAGTTTCCTGTTGGCAATTCCCTGGTGCTCAAAAGTCCCAGTTCGTTCAGTCCACGAGGCGTCCATCGAACGGATCCTTGGTCTCCCTCACGACAGTCCCCACGATAGAAAAATCAAAAACATTTGCTGTGGCAGCTGAATAACCGTAGCTGGGTCCTGTTTTCAAGTTGGTGATGCTACACTGGTGGTGGACGAGGTGCAGAGTTCCACACCCCTGACAATGTAAAGCGATCTGGGTGCTCACAACAGCACAGAAATGAATTCAAAAAATCTAGAGATCTGATCAAGTGTTCTGACTGGAACAGTGGTTGAAGTTGCGTCTTCAGACTGACCGATCGGCGTGTTGGGGCTGAGGGGTGGAAGGGAACCCCCTTGTCAAGCGGGTTGCTATGGCTCAGTTAGAGGTGCTGTTTCTGGGTACGGGACAAGCCGGCGGCCCCCCCCCCCTTCACTCTGCATGTGGTGGCGGAATCTTCAAAGAAACATCGCAGCCTAATGCATTAATTCAGGCTGCGCGTGACCTAAGAAAAGTGCACTAGGTGGGATGTGGCATGAGAGAGAGAGAGCCACTGGGTTTATGTTGCATAGTGGTCGAAGCTTCCCAGGTACTCCAGACTGGCCCGGTAGCAGAACTGGTACTGGTCCTGGAAGAGAGGGAGGCAGAACAGGTGGGTGAGAGGCAAAGACTGGAGCAGAGGGAGAGGATGAGGAAAGAGTCACAACCGTGGGCGAGCTCACCTCGGTCTGAACGGTGGCTGGTCTCTGGGTGCGCAGCATCTTGACCGTCTGGAAAATGTCCACCACGCCCTCGTACCTCATCCTCTCCAGCACGATGCTGAGGGTGATGAACACACCGGTCCTTCCCACTCCAGCGCTGGTGGTGGACAGATGGGAAGATATTTAGAAGTGGATACATCTAGATTTGCAGCACGAATAGTCATATGCAAGAAGGTGCACTCTCATCTCGTGTTCACATTGCTAACACTGCCAGAAAAAAGTTGTGATGCAGGAAGAAAACCTAAAATAACAGGAACACCTTGCACATCTAGGGAAAATATTTTGATGGGCTGGATCTACAAATTTGTGTTTTGTTGAGAGCTTTTCTAAAATCCATTTTAGAATTTTTTTTTTTTTCCTGATTTTGACCAATTTTCGTGTTCTCTCTAAAGAACACTGACACTTATTAAAGCGACATTAATTTGACGTAGTTTGTCTCAAGTGTTATTTCAAAGTAGGGGAAAATAACTAGCCCTAAAAAATCGAACTCGGTCATCAGGGTCAGAATATTGGAACAGTGCACTGAGCCATGACACTTTTACCATGTGACATAAACACACTAAAGTATTTATTTTTTATTATTTATCTATTTATTGCAGAAACAAGCTTGAAGGACATGAAGGATGCCTCTTACCTGCAGTGCACCGAAATTGGCCCGTCCTGGCCAAACTGCTCTTTCGTTTTATGCACCTGGCCAATGAAATCAATGAATCCCTCCCCTGACTTTGGCACTCCTTGCTCCGGCCAATCAGTGAACTGGAACTGACGAACCGTCCGTGATTGGCCATCCTGAACGGGAGAGAAAATGTGTTATTCTTTCAAATTGAAACAGTCCAAATGATACCCTCTCTCTCTCTCTCTCTCTCTCTCTCTCTCTCTCTCTCTCTCTCTCTCTCTCTCTCTCTCTCTCTCTCTCTCTCTCTCTCTCTCTCTCTCTCTCTCTCTCTCTCTCTCAGATACATAAACACAAATTGAGGACTCACCCTGGCATCGGTCACTTTGAACTCTCGGAGGATGTACTGGGGCATGTTGTACTCAGCCATGGGATCCACCACAAAGTACTGGTACCTGGCCGAGCGCTCAGCGGGCCAGTACTGGTGACACTTCTCCTGCAGGCGGCGGGGGGGGGGGGGGGGGGACAGAGGCTTCAATTCATATCTCCATTGTGATCCAGTGTAAATGGAGAATCCCTTCTAGCTACTTGGTCACGAAAACATCTCCCTGCCTTGTGAAATTCATTATCCACTGCAAATAATAATAATTTGGCGGCAGATGAGATAAGAGCTTCATGAGATATAACGCTCGCCACTATCTCACTCTCGTTACTGTGTTTCTGCATTTTTTATTGCTTCATGTGCTGTTTCCTTTCCTTGTAGTGTTTCAAAGTGCACTCCAGTTCTCTCCTCAAAACGACTTCTGCTACTGGAAAGTCTGGATCGGAACAAATGGGAAAGAGCTGCTGATCCGGCTACACTTCACACAGTCCTTCAAAGCAGTTATGGGGAAATAATGAGTCCTAATTACAACATATTGTGTGATACGGTAAGTTACAGGAAAATGTTTAGGACAACTTGATACTGTTATCAAGTGCAAACCACTCTCTTGATATTCGGGGGTTGGTGTGACTTGAAACCTCATCTGTTATTTAAAAGCTGCAGAGTTTTACTGGTTTAACTTTCCAGGATAGTGATTACAGTGGTGTGAGTGTGTGTATGTGTGGGTGTGTGTGAGAGTGTCTGTGTGTGTGTGTGTGCATCCATACCCGTCCCATTTCTCTCAGTTTGGTTAACATGACAACAATGGTGGAGTTGTGTTCCCACAGCATCCTCCAGTAGTCCTCTGTTGTCTCAGCCAGGGGCCCTTGAGTGGCTATATAGGCCCTCTGCTGCCTACACACACACACAAATACATGGATCACTGTATATGTGAACATTACATTACTATAAAGTAACTGAAGGGCAGGTCCGTTTTCCATCAGCTATTGTCTGACGATGACACTGTGTACACTCCAACCAGTTTCTGTTATCACAGGAGTCAAACATTTCGCCATAAAACAACCCAAAGATTATTTTGTGGTTTTGTTGTTTGGGCAAATGTGTATTACCATCTATTTGCATATGAATGCAGATTCACTGTTCATCTGAGGGCAACCAATGCTGCTCAAACATGATTGGTAAAACTAGAAACGGACAAGAGGAGGAATCCAGCCCCTGAATCTGGTCCCTCACTTACAGATTCTGCAGATTTACACGCCGAATAATTTTTCTCTCTCACCTGTATCCATCGATGAAGCTGGCGTTGATGTAGTCGGAACCCTCCACTCCTCTGATTGGCTGCAGACACACCCGCGTGGTCTCATAGGGCATGATGTTCACCAGCCGGTTCTTGAACTTGTTGCATGGCAGGTTGGCACTCACGAACCGTGATGTGTGGGCCTTGGCACTGGCCAGACGCTGGAAGGTAAACAGCCTCTTATAATATCATAGTGACTGACAAACAGAATCTTTTGCAAAATCCTGAGATATGAGTCAGAGAAGTTATTGAGAGCCCATAAACACAAAGCATGGATGGAAAAAAGCGGAATACATTTAAATGTATTCAGCACCAGGCTTGTTTTTAGTTTTTTTGCACCGGACAACTGAAATTAGAAAATCGGCTCGACTCGGCAGCCCTGAGGATATTTAACCAGACATATTCAATTGAATAAACAAAGAGAGCCCGATATAGGGGGATGAGGGCAGTGGTGGGGAATGAGAGAGGGAATATAATAAGATGGACGAGAGAAGGAAGAAAATCAAAAGTTGGGGGGACAGGAAACCACAAGGCCCCACTCTGTCTCAACGCACATATGTGAACCACAGTTGATCCTGCACCAGCAAAAATAAAAAAAAATAAGAGGAAAGCCTGGAACGCACACATTCATATAGATATGTGCAGACAGGCAGACGTGAGCACAGACTGTACACTCTGTCTCACACTCGACCATTGGACGACACGTCTGAGGCAGAACAACAGAGGGGAACCGCAGACTCGAGGGGGGGGAACAACGGGCTCTCGGGAACGGAGCCTCGACCACCGGTGGCTACCGGAGCGCCGTGGGAGAAACGGCAGGGCTTCATTTTCTTGCCGATAGACCGAGCTGGAAAATCCCACAGTAACCGATAGTTCACCAGTTCATCTGAATCTCCGAACACCAGTTCACAGTGTAAACAATAGTCACTCTTCGCTTCATTTGGTTTGGATTTGAAGCAGGATTATCGATTAAGCCTGGCAAACACGAACCTCCTCACCGCTTTGATACGTGCTGCTATTTTCACCATCTGTGTAGCTTGGATGAAATCTTCCCCTGTTGGCAGACCCAACCAGTAAACGAGGAGTGAAAGGAGACAGAAACACTGCATCTTCATCATGTGTCGGATTCACCGAAAGCAGCCAGAGCAACTCTCTTTCTTCTTGCTCTTCCCTCGCTCATGCTTCAACTTTCTGTGATTTGACTTGAGAGGATGCGACGCCGCTCCTCCTCGGAGAAATTCCATCCAGTTTGGTGTTCTGTTGACGGAGGTGGAAAGTGCTGCTCGACGACGGCCCGGCTGCTGTTCCACTGAGATGAAACCTGACGACTGAGACAACCCTGGCGTATGTTTGACATCAATATGAGGCTGAGCAAACAGTTCAGTTCGTTGTCATTCTGGGGAGACTACGGCCATTAGGACCGGAATGCAGGAGCATAGAATGAGGTAGATTGCTTGGAGTGGCTTTTTGTTTACTTTGCCCACCGAGCGTCTGAGCAGACACGAACCATTCCAGGAATGATTTAAAGCCGCCTGCTTTCAATATAAACCTGTATGGATAAAGATGATCCTCATTTCACCCTGAGCAGAGCAGGCAGACAAGTCAGCAGAGAACGTGGCTGGCAAGTGGTAAATATCCGAGTAAACAAAATAAAAACCTCCACAATAAATCAAGAGGACGCCCCTCCTGGGCACTCACTCTTCTGCGCTTGTCTATTCGTGTCCGTTCTCAATCTGAATTCTCATCAGCTGAAAATATGTTTGCCAATATGACCCTTCCCAAAGGTTTTGTTCTAAACTGCAACCTTCTAGCCGACAGACTTTTCTGGGCTTCAAACTTTCATACCACAATCCTTTGCGATGCTTATGGCCTTGGATTCAAAATGCGAGAATCCCTGTAATCCCTTTCAAATCCAACCATCCGCCATGACTATATGAAACTCTCAGAGGGTCACTGGAAATGTAAGAATCTCTTACAGCTCCAGGAGAGATTTTCATTAACTGTCATGGTCAAAAATGTCAGGTTCATGCGGTCGATTTGTCCTTGAGGAGGCTGCTGCTCTGAAGATGATGTTCCGACCAACATCTTGCTAACGGTTGTTAATGTGATAACGTTGTCACTTGATAATGTTGGTTGGCTGCTGATGATGCAGGGAGTGGTGTCTAAATTCAAACGGAAAGATGTTCTAGCCCTCTAGCCTGTCGCTGCATATCGAGGGGTAGGGCCAAGGAAGAGGAATTGGGACAGGCCCTAAAAAAGGGTTAGGGTTAGGCAGCTTAACTGGTAAATAACCCTAACCCTAACCCTAACTGCTTCGCTCGGCTCCAAACTGACAATATTCACTCTTGAGCACTTCAGCAGCTTCTTAATTAACATGTGATATCTCATTTGTTTCAAGCCACTGAAGAGGCCATGTACTGTACTTTCTTTATGGGGGCAGGATGGCCCATTAGGTAAGACACCATCTTTAGAAGTGTCTGTGAGACACTAAATAATCCAGTACCAACTTCCGCAGTGCCTTTAAATCGCTGACCCGCTGAAGTCTGACCTCCTGTGTGGCGAGGGGCAAGAAAGAGGTGACTCTCTTTCATAGAACAGTGAAGTGTCATCTTACTATCATTAATTTGGTTTATGAACCGTTATAAATCGGTAGGACCTAATTTTTACACGCTGCAGGGACACTGGGGATAATTCTCACCTTGAACTCCAGCTCCATGCCGGTGACATTCTCTCCCGGTTCAATCTGGGTCAGCCTCTGGATGTAGGAGTACAGGTTCCTGGCGGGGACCTCGGTGTTCCCGCAGGTCACGGCCTCCAGCAGTGCATCGTGGATGAAGATGTACTGATCCTCCGTCTGGACCATGTAGTTCCTCTGGGAGCGCATCAGCGTGACGTGACCATAGATGTCGAGGGTCTTCTCGTGCTTGATGCGCTCGGCCATGGCCTCGATCACGATGAAGCAGCCTGTGCGACCCACTCCAGCGCTGTGTATAGACAAAAAAATGGCGGGGTGAACCTGGGGTATTAAATGTTGGACAAATCTCTTCCCTGAGTGTGTGCTTCGATCTCAATATTGGCATTATCTTGGCACTGGTGCGGGGTGTGCAAAAGCTCTAACATACTGTCCCTTAATCAACTAAATATCCCAAAGACGCCAGACAGCAATATTTCCAACAAAGACCTGAAATTGACATCAGCGATGAGTCAGCATCGCCGTCTCACCGGCATGAGGAAGATCTCCTCTCCTATCGACATACGATCCAGAAAGCTGCCCACCCAAACACTTCACATTTCTGCTGTGCTGGTGCCTAAATGGTGAAAACCCCTGACCATGCAAGTTTCTGCAAATGAATAAAAATCACTTTATATGGTTAAATTAATACCAGTGTGTATGTGCGAGCACTACAGTGTGTGTGCTGTGCAGGTGGAATGAGATTGGGTCCATTGTCTGATCCAGGGTCTGCTTGACACGTTAAGACATTATGATGGAGTTTGGCTGAGATAATTAAATTTGACTGATAATCCTGTTAGATACTCCATCTGACTGCAGCAGAAGATTAGGGAGCGCTCCTCTGCTGCCAACCTTTTCACCCCCCCCCGCCGCTTCCATCTCCCCGCCACTTTATCTTCCCTCTAAGTACCCTTCCGACGCTCTCGCACCATCCCCGCCACTTTTTCACTCTCACATTTGTCCGCTTTTTTAGACTCCATTTTCACCCCACCTCTCCTTCTCTTTAATTCATCATTTCCATCCAGCGTGTCCTGAGTTTGACCTCACCTTCTCTCTATTCCGGCACGTTCGGTATCTTCCCCTCTTATTCCCCGGTCCCTTGCTAACTCTCAATCATTGCCTCAATCCCCCCTTTTTCTTCCCCATGCCCTCTCATCCTCTACATCTATACCACACTAATTCTTCCTCCCGAGAGCTTCTCCTCCATATTCCCTCTGGTACCCTCAATCTTCTCCTCTCATTTGCTTCCTACTGAGAGAAAATAGCTGCTTCATTCTGGCTCTTGAGCTCAACACTGTGCCAAGACGGTAATGACAAGTTGCAGAATCCTTCTCTAACCAATGCCTGAGCCTTCTGCCACTCACACAGCGGCTCATTTGAATATAAACTCATGAACCCAGAACTACCAGCAGCTTAAAAGGTAAATAGTCAACAGTGAAAGCTTCTTATAGAAAGGAAGGGCCTGCATGGCCGCTGCTGCTGTTGTTAAATCTTGGAGATGATGGAGGCTGTTAAAGGAGGAATGTTGGTGTAAAAGCCAGTGGGGATGTTTGGGGTTTACATAATAGCAGTTCAATCTCATTTGAGTTCTGGACCTGTGAATGATTTGTGCTCTTTTCACATACTCCTGCCTGGGCTTCGGAAAACGATGCTGCCAAATGCAGGACTGAATAACAAGCAGGCTCATAATGTAAGCACAGACACACAACACACACATACCTGCAATGGACGACCATGGGTCCTGCATCTGGAGGGTTGCAGGCCTTAACCCTCCGGAGGAAGGCCAGGAAGGGCGTAGGGTGCTCGGGCACCCCGTGGTCCGGCCAGGCTGTGAACTGGAAGTGACGAACCTCACGCTTCTCATTGGAGCCGCTCTGGACAAGCAACAGAAAGGGGAACACATAAAAACGCTAATTCGGCGAGAATATTCTGAAAAGGCTTTTGTGTCTCGGACCTTGGAGTTGAAGAGAAATATAGAATATCACCTCACTTACATTGACATATGAAGAAATTGTATAAATGTACTGTTGGTTTAGTGAACCCACTTTAGAAACTAATCCACAATGGATCAAAATGCACTTTTTTATAGACTATATTATGTGATTAGCCTCTTTAAATGGAAATATTAATAATATATGAAAAACAATCCTAACCTGTCATGTTGGGTCCAATACATACATGTAATCAACAACTGTGACGTCAAGCGCAAGCACGTATATGTAACCTGCATGAATCTTTGAACAGATCAATGCAAGCTTGACCCCATTACACTCCAGCGCACATGGCATGTTACCTTGTACAGAGCGAAGGTCCTGACAGAGTAGGTAGCCAGCTCCACTGTGTCCAGCAGAGTGACCTGAATGAGGCCGTAGGTCTCGGTGCCCCGGGTCGGCCAGTACTGATCGCACTTCACCTGGAGGACAAGAAGGTGGAAGCTGTGAGATGTGCAGAGAAGTTCAGAGATGTCCGTGTCTTGGCTGCATGTGCACGAGGCAAAATAAGGAGCAGGGGAGTGTTGGGGCAAATCAGTGAGAAGGTTTGCAAAATTCAGACAGAAATGCTCAAGAAAACAAATGTGCATTTAATTACAATTCAGTGTGTGACAGGAGTCTTTTAGTGTGTGTGTGTGTGTGTGTGGTGAAGGGAGAGGAGAGAATTCTTCTTTCTGTGGTCTGTGATTCTGCAAGTTGTTTGAAATACTATAAAACTGTGTTGCATGAAATTGACAGAGGTTGGTGGGCTCTCACAAGGATCCACCGCAGAGCACAGCAAAGTCGAGCGACACGCTAAAGCAATTCATTGCAGCCTCACATGTCCCTACAGAAGTGCAGACAAATCCCAGCATCCCTGATCACCACAACGCCAAGACTCCCCCTGCGTGAGGCCGTCATATTTGTAGTTCTTCAACCCGGCCTCGGAGACCACAGTAGCGTGAGGGGAAAAAAAACTGCCAAAGCAGAGGAAGGAGGGGAGGAGGGCCCTGGCATAATCAGGCCAAACCAAACGTTATGTGCTGATCCCTCCAGTCCTCACATCAAAGGCAGCAGGGAGCTCAGCTCAGCTCGCTCTGCATTCCACTGCTCCAGACTGGGGATTATGCGTTTTGGCCTGGGACGTTCAGGCAGTAATTACAGCTTTTCAACTGTTGTTTTCCCAGCAGACCTTGAGACACTGCGGGGAGAAGAATGGTCGTCCACGTAGGGGGGCTGGATGCCCTGCCAAAGACTGAACAGGATGGCAGTAAATACCTGGTGTGAAGACTATATTATCCATTAATATATGGACGAGCAGCATAACTGCGCCATGCTCTTGTGCAGTTTGATTGGTGCTAAGAGGAAGGATGCTGGCACGACTCCCGCAGCGGGACCATCTGTGATCATCTGTGATGCTAATGCGTAAACACATAATGGCATAATCTTGAGAGGTGTTAAATGAGATTAAATCATTTTCTACAGCCCACTATTCCCTCAAGCCGGAGATACAGCCGGAGAAAACATCCAAGAATATTTAAAATCGAATGTTGTCATCTCTGCTAATTGTTCTAACTACCTGATTGAATCCAGAGAATTTAAAGCAGGAAGTTACGATACAAAGATTTATCATGTTTACGAGAAATCTGCCGACTGCTTACAAGTAGGTGCACTGCAGTCCTCCAGCAAAACAAAAACATTGATTCACAAAACTCATTATAAAAGTGTAACCAGGGTATAAAAGACTCTCTTTTACGTCTGTATTTCATAGCCACAAGACAAGAAAAGAGAAAAACAGCTGTGGGTGTGACCATGCAAAGTGTGGACCATAATGTGCTCTCCCTCTGAACTGCTGCGGTGACAATAAACCCATTCCTACTTGACTATGAATGCCCTGTGGTGAGTTGAAAACGATTCTGCATTCTCACTCAATGCATTGGCTATTGCAGAGACAAGAAGGTGGAGGAACCAGCAGTGATAAAATGGCACAGAGTAGAGAGGAGAAAAACAAACGGTAAAGAGGTGTGCGGAGAAAAACCATGTGAGGTGAGGTTGCACTTTAAAAAGGTTTAGAAAAGGAGAGAAAGAGAGGTCTTGCCTTAGAGAAGAAATAAGAGGGCATCTGAGGGTCAAAGAGACACAACAGGGACAGGTGAGAAAAGGTTGAAAAGGAAAACAGTTTTAACACAAGGTACAGGTTAATAGGAAAAGAAGCACAGATGAGGAAAGGATCATTTTCTGAACAGGGATCTGGACTTAATTGGAAGGCACTTAACCATGATTCATACCTCAAGCAATTCTTGTTCATTTTACTCCAACATGACATTTTCATTACACTGGATTTTCAGACTCTGTTAACAACAGTAAAACGCCTTCGAGCCAAAATGATTTTCTTATTCATTACCGAGCCCACATTTAGCTGTATTTGTAATTCCTGCAGGTTTTTTCTCACCATTTATGCATCTCCCACCCTCCTCCTCCTCCTCCTCCTCCTCCTCACTGCGATCCCCTCACTTACCTATGGCACGTTTAGCTAGGTCTTCGTGATGCTGCTTTTTTATTCTACAAACTATTTTTGTACTACATAACTTGAGCTGTCAATTCTGTCCTCTCCTTGTCTGTTTCTGTTGAATCCTGAAAGAAATGAACATCCTGTCCTTCCCTTGTCGGTCCTGTATCTTTCCACTGCTGTCAAACCAACTTTATCCAATTCTATTCTCTCTCAACTCTAATGTAAAAGTACTCTACCCCTCTCTATGTGCTCAAACCTGAAAAACTGATCCTGCCCTATACTCACCTCTTTCATTTTTGTCCTATTCCTGACTGTTAGGAATAGGAAATGAGTGAGTGAGTGACAGGTTGAACCCAAATCCACATCCAGACTTGCAGACTGAGCCGAACTTACTGTCACATCAAGTCTGCCCGGGCAGGAGCAAGATTGAAAACCATTCTGATTCCCACTACAGCCTCTAGTTCTAAAGATTTCTGTATCTTGATGTGGTTGAACAGGATTTTAACGTCTACATGTTTTGTCAATATTTTGCACATTTATAGTAAGTAGTTCCTTCTGTTTCCTCGGTTGGCCAAACAATACAAGATAATATCTGCAATACAATGAAATGTGGGAAACTGAATCAGTGTCTAGTGACTTCTGCAGGTCAGTGAAGTCTGGTGAAGTCTGCAGAACGTCTGCCGGAGGCCCCTTGTGGACTGGATGAATTGTGGGTTTGGACGACCCTCACCACTCGCAGACATATTCCCAAGAACGTGGCCGCAAAGTCTGTAAGTCTGCAACTGTGGCGGAGTCAAGACATTTGGATTCAGCCATGAAGCTGAGTTCATGATGAAGTTACACCATTAGTTGGTCGGTCAAGTTTCCCCATTGGCTATTGCCATTTCAAACTGAAATGCCATGAACTAGACGGACTTTCAGGATGTGTGGCCAACTTATTGCAATTGTTGCAAGATTTACTGACTTTTCAGACCTGTGTGTTGACCTATTTTCATAAAAGCACGACACAGCAAATTGACTTGCAACATTTTGGACAAACCTCAGCTACTTTTTCTACAATTGCCAGAACTTCCACCCGAGAGCTTCAAGCTAAAAGTGCCATGGTAAGGCAGCAGAGAGGTGGAGCAGGCAACATGACATGGAAGTCACCCTGCCAGCTCCCTAAGACTAAGTCTTAAGTCTGTGTAATGACCCATTTAGTCAGTGTGCGATAGATAATGGGTTGAAACATTGGACACTACGCAGAATGAGATAACTATATCATGAATATGCTCATTTGGTAACAGTTTTCAACTATGTCTTCAATTTCACCCATTGATCATCCAGCCACATAGTGAACTAGTGTTTGACCTCGTCTTGTTGTTGAATCTTACCCTTAACCCTCCACACCATCTTCTCCACTTCTCTTATCCCATTCCCACTGGACATGATTTAAACCTATCTATTTTACCAAATTCAAGTGTTTGTGCTGTCAGTGGAATACCCATATACTGCATTAAAACTTATCATGATTGCTCAGAGGGAATATAAAAGGACCTGCCTTGTTAAAACCCCTATCATGCTCCGGCACTGTTCCCCAGTATGTCCTATACTGCATCCTGCTATCCTACACTGCCCCTCAAACAAATCCCACAGTCCCATATGCCAATGTTAACAATCTGCGGCCCTTACCCTCTGTCGACCCCTGTCTTAGTCCGCCCTCTCTTTCTTACCCGTGACTTCTCCTCCAGCTTGGTCATCATGATAATGTTGGCTGTGTGCTGCTCCCAGATCATTCTCCAGAAGTCCCCAAAGGTCTCAGGGAGGGAGCCCTGAGTTGCGACATAGGCATTCTGACGGCGGTAGCCATCGACATAGTTAGCGTTGATGTAGTCACTGCCTGGGACACCTGCAGGACAGGGAAAGAGTGGAGGTTGAGAGTTCCAAAAAATACTATGTATGGTTTTATGCTCGAATAACACCACAAATGTTTCGACACTGATCACTGGGAAACACTCTGTGTCCGTGTAATTTTCTTTGGAGATCAACCCGGCTCTTCATGGTGAAATAATCTACAGTATATGGATTATTTAGAGTCTGCTGCCATGAAAGCAGGTTTATGTCCCCATAATAAAGAGTGTGGATCATCTGAGGTCACGGCAGGGAGATTAATGCGTTCACAGGACCAAGCGTCCTTTAGTGTTGGATTGTTCAGCCGTCTTGTTTTATAATACATGCTAAGACGATCATGGTCCTAATCCGAGTATACTCTGGATGTGTCGCTTTGAATGGCAATATGACTGTAAGGCCATCTCTGTGTAAGACTCGGCTGACACTGCTTGTCCTGGAAGGGCTTGTGTGTGTGTGTGGGTGTGTGAGAGAGAGAGAGAGAGAGAGAGAGAGAGAGAGAGAGAGAGAGAGAGAGAGAGAGAGAGAGAGAGAGAGAGAGAGAGAGAGAGAGACCGTCTGTGTGTGTTTGATTTAGGATCAGTCCTGCTCATCTGGGGCCTAATACCATAATCCCCAAAATCACTGAGTCACAGCTCAAACATGCACACATACATCAAAACGCCAAAGTACACACACAGACGTGCACGCGTCCATTCAGCCGTGACCCGATTCTGCTGAAGTGGGACTAAAGAATACCTTTTGAGGCGTCTGATAGCGGTTTACAATAAAAAGTTAGAAGTCAATGAGGATACTAGGAACTCCCTTAGCACATTCTCCTTTGGTGTCTTACTTTATGTGCACGACTCAGTCCCATAAAGTCGTAAAATCCCGAGCATCACCGTGCACACACCACACACATTGAAATGGCAGAGCAGTGTGTGGTGTTTATACAATTTATATTAAATGGGATGGGGACAGATGGTAAGAAGAGCTTCTAACATATGCTTATCAACCTCAGTCTTCAAAAGACAGCTTGGCTAAATGCTTTGATGTGCTGCAACTTTATTGCAAGGGACTACAGCAGAAGCACTGTGCAGATAAAACACACACACACACACACACACACATGCATGCACGCAAAAAAATACACACACATTTCCTGTTCCTTGGTGGCTTCATTAGCTTGGCAGATAGTGTGTGTTCATGAATGCGAGGAAAAAGCTGTGAGCAGAAGTGCATATCTGTGCTTGTGCATGTGTTGTAAAGCTAAAGTGGAATAGTGTGTGTGTGTGTGTGTGTGTGTGTGTGTGTGTGAAGCCTTGCTTTACTTCATCCATGGGGTCTGAACAATGGAGTTCTGCTATACTTCAACAGCTTTGTGGGGACCTAAATCCTTGGCCCCTTAAGTTTGGGTGGCTTTTGAGGGGCTTTAGGTTCAGTTGTGCTGGTTAAGGTTTGCAGAAGGAGCTAGTGAATGCAGCACGCTAATGGCAGGTCCCCACAAACATTGTAAGACATGGATAAGACTGTGTGTAATTGTACATGCTCAAGAGTACAAGTGTGTATATGTGTTTTCAAAGCTGAAGGAAGGACAGACAGCCAGGGCTGCGGGACAGGTGGGGGTGGAAGGGCTGCTCACACATGCTCTGCCCAGATAAGGCTCATCTGTTTGGGCCCGGCCTCCCACTGCCTCCCTCTCTCCAGACTGGAGCTGCCAGTTTCTACGCCTCAGGTCTTTCCCAGCCGAGGTGGGTGAGTGCGCTTCAAAGCGCACACTGAGAACAGGACCAAGACTATTTTTTTTTTCTCGTTTAAGACCTTTCAAAAAGATTGAATTGAGGAAAATGGGTACACCGTGAAAATGTTTTAGTAACTAGGCTATAAATGCAGTACGAGCATAATTTTATTTCAATGGATATTAGAACGGCCAAGTGAGAGCGAGGTTACAGGATATTTTAAGTGTTGGATAGAAAGTTCTCACACACACATATTAACAGATATACAGACACACACATACACATGTATGTAACTGTAATGACTCTCATTGCCTCTGCTAAGGAGGTTGCTTTCATCTGGGTTTGTTTGTTTGTTTCTTAGCGTGATTATGCAAAAACTACTGGATGGATTACTATGAAACTTGGTGGAATGATGCGTTATGGGTCAGGGACGAATCCATTAAAGAAAATTCAACATCAAGCATGTTTAAGGGACTGATATTTATGAGTGTGTGAAATTTGTTTTAGTGAAGATCCTATTAAAAAGCTGGATCTAGTGAATTTAAATGAGATTTCACATGGGAACTGTTGTGGCTTGGCAGAGTGCCATTCTAGTTAACATAATGCACTTCCTACTCTTTAACACCAACCTCATCAATTACATGTAAATGCCCGGTCTGAACTCTTAACCGTGAAACCAAGTAATGGACCTCAAACATCACTTTAAAGAAATGAGGAATTGTGTGTCTTACCATCTATGCTGGAGAGTATAACCCTGGAGTGGTCATAGGCGATGACGTTAGCATAGCGGTTCTTTGGTTTGTTGACCTCCAGGTTGGAGTTCTCCCATGTGAACTGCTGACCAGGGTCGATGGACTGCAACACACACAAGTCAAGGTCAGAGCGAAGCACAGATCTAAGAGACATATTTATTTCACTTCTTTCATTTCAAAGTAATGTCAGACACTTTGTGCTATTGTTTCTGGAAAGGTTTTGGGGGTTTTATAAAAAAAATCCAATTATTGCTTTTCCAATAGTCATTCCAGCATGTGGTGTGTCAGGAGCATTATGTTCTGACAAATGGCCACGGCATACATGCTTGGGATAATCATTACTGCAAGGAAATCCCCCTTTTTGTTTCACGTTGCTGAAAGCTAATATCATGAATCAAGCAAAGTTCAGTTCGGAAAGAACCTAAGAGCTAATAACTCTACATTAAAACCCTAATAGTGTTGTAAAACATGGCTTACTGCTATTGTATGTAACACCTCTAACAAAGGCAAATTCATTGTTTCTTCCTGGCCAGTCCTCTGGGCTCCACTAAGTTCCTTGGACATAAATGTTGCATTCCAACCATGGAACCGTATGGAGCCCTATGCGGACGTCTGCATGCAGATCAAAATGTATGGCCGCGCTGACTGTACGCAACAACTGAGCTTGCCCCAGGTACAACTTAATTTGTTCTTCAACAATTTCAAGTCCAGTTGGTGGCGCACTCTTGGTTTGGTTGCAGAGAAGAGAATTAGAAGATGAAGATAACGGACGATTATTGAAGAGTGTTTGGTGTTTTTAAAACCCATCTTTGAAGGAATAGAAGGACACACAAAAGCTGCAAAATCTTGGAGAGAAATCGCAGCTAAACTTAGTCGTGATGAGATTCTTTTTGATTTAAATAACGTTTGACAATCAACCTAATTGCTCATTGCTACCACCAACAGACAGGAAAATAAATGGGAGATCAGGTACGCATGCGTGGACCGCCAGACCGACGCAGATCCACATTTTAGAATGAAAACTGTGGGCATTTACGTGTCACTAGAATGAGTGGGGAGATCTCAGAGGACACGGGACATGGAAAGTACGGTCAACTCTTAATCTCATGCAAATCCTTGGTACATCTTCAAATTGGCCACAAAATAACGAAATTACCATGTAGAAGAGGCAAGAACTGCACCATTCAATCAATCTGAGCACACAGCCATTGTTCACCATAACCCCACCGTTGAAACCAAGTACAAATTGAAAATTAATAAGGCTTCGCTGGCATTGGAAAGGAATCTGATGGAGCGTGATATCCCATTTCTAGAAACAACAGTGAGGTAGGGACTTTCCACGGTTTAAAAGAAGAAAAAAAAACAGCAGCGACCACAGAAAGAAGATAAAAGCACGATAAATTCTTAAGGGAGCGAAAGGATGGTTTTGTTAGACCAACACATTAAGTTCCTGGAGGGTAATTACAGTGTAACCATTACTGTTTGCTGGGAGCGGCAGACATGAGGTCATTAAGAGGCTGTCAATGGAGAGGGACGAAGAGCAGAGAGCCAGGGCAGTTTAGCAATTTTGAATATTATATGACACATAATTATGGTTTGGTTGGGGGCTAAATGGACAGGGGTGGTACTAGAGGAGTGCATGTATGTGTGTGTACATGTGTGTGTGTGTGTGTGTGTGTTTGAGGGCGCTTTCCGCTTGCTGCCCAATATCATGTGTGTCTGATTATTACACCGCAATCGTTTCTGGCCCCGTCTTGCTCCCTCTCCCCTCAGACCCGCTCCATCCATCTCTCCCGTTCCCTCGTTAAGTGTTCAGCTCCGAACAAAGCACACAGTCATGCAGAGAGAATGCGAGGCTCAACCGAGTGGTTCCAACTCGCACCGCAATTACATACGGTTTCTCCCTCACTGTCTCTTCCACCCCATCTTCCAACGCTTATTTGCCCTAAAACATCCCCGCACTGTTTTCCTCCACTTTCCATAAACTGTCCTCATCTTATTGTGTCTCTCTGCCACACACACTTTGTTTCTCTCTTCTTCTGGTAGCCAATTAAAGCCTTGTGTCGCCGTCCTCACCCAGAGGGCGTCGGTTTGAAACCATTTCTTTTTTTTTTTGTGCAAGGAAACAAAACATTTTTTACACGTTCAATAAATCTCTGTGGAGCTCATTGTAATGCTGCAGTTATTTGCAACACAGGCAGGGAAATATTGTGGAATATTACGATTAATGGTTGAGTTTTTTGCAGCACACCAAGTTCAGGCACATTGTTATCTCTGGTGTGGAGGCTTTGCTGGGGGGGGGGGGCGGTACCACATTAAATGTGCTGCAAGTTGAAGAAAATGAAACAAGCCTTTATTTTTTTGCAGGAACACTCACTTCCTGTATCTCTCTGCGAAACGCTGCTTCGTTATTTCTATCTACTCTCTTTCTCTACCACGGGATGAAAACGAGATAACCATCTGGCTGTAAGCAAACTCTCTCTGAGCTTTCAATTTCACTCTCACATTTGCATAGATAATAACAAGGCGGCAGCGACAGAGGAGAATGTGTGTCATCTTGTGTCGTTTCTATGATGACAAATCAAAACGCAACTTAGCCGCATCTGCATCGCATGCCATTGAAATTGAAACTGGAGTGACGAGTCTAAGATAAATGTGTGTGACTGCATCAAAACCACACGTATTTCCACAAGTTTACGATTTCCAGGGACTGATAATCAGCATTCCTACCTCGTACTCTTGAGAGAACTTGAGATTGTCGTTTGCCTTGAGGCGCTCAATGTGATCTGCCATCTCCGAGATGGGGACGGGCGGGTGACTTGCCATGCCTGCCGAGCACAGAAAGAAGAAAAAAGAGGCCATTTTGATACACGGACAACTGAACTCTCTGGGAGGAAAATGTTAGGGGTTAGGATTCTCAGAGGAGGTGTTGTTTAGTGCTCGGCCCATGATCAGCGGGGGAAGCAAATGGAGTGTGTTTTGTTTTTTGGTTAAGTGACCATATTTTCTCTGGGCAGACAGAAAAGAACAATGTGCGTGTTCTGAGAGTTACTGAGGCACAATAACACATCCTCAGAGTATATGCACACACTGCTGGTGAAGATAAAAAAAGACACAGGCGGTTAAAAAATTTAGCATGAACATTGTTTTGTTGGGGTGGTTTTAAAAGAAGTGTTCCAGAGGCGTTGTCATGAAATGTTGTCAAAGCAGCTTCATCCTATTCGGGATGGAAGGTTAGTTAGCATGATAATGGGAAAGAAAGAAAGACAGACAGCCAGAAAGAAAGAAGGAAAGAAAGAAGGAAGGAAGGAAAGAAAGAAAGAAAGAAAGAAAGAAAGAAAGAAAGAAAGAAAGAAAGAAAGAAAGAAGGAAAGAAAGAACGAGAGAGAGAAAGAAAGAAAGAAAAAAGGAAGGAAAGAAAGAAAGAAAGAAAGAAAGAGAGAAAGAAAGAAAGAAAGAAAGAAAGAAAGAAAGAAAGAAAGAAAGAAAGAAAGAGATGATAACACAGAAAAACGCATTTCCATGGTGGACCAACTAAGACCAACTGACTTGACAAACGGCGATAGCCGCGGTACACTGATACACGGTAGGCTGAAAAGGGAAACAACAGCAGCGTTAAACCTGTTTATAGAAACACAACTAATACTTCACACATCCAGCCACATAGTGTCTTGGTGTGTCACTGTGTATACGAGTGTCCAGTCTACCTGGAGTCTGGAAGTTTATCCTGCGGAGCTCCACAGGATCAGTGGGGTGGTGAGACGACATGGCTTTGCTGCAGGGGAAACTTCCCTTCCTGCCTTCGGCCTCGGCTCGTTTCCTGGAACACCACATCAGCAGAGTTAACGTACATGCACCTCAACCGGATTAATCAACCTTTTACTGCATGGAAAAAATGTACCAATGAGATTTGTAAACTTAAGCATTTGCATTTATCCAATAACCCCGGAAATCTCTGTATGACAGACGCTCACCTCAACACTGTTAATGTTATCGGCTTCACACTTGGCACGTGTGTTGTTAAGGGCCCGTGGTGCAGTGTTGAATTCTGTGATATCTGAACACTTGATACTTTCAATCATTCAAAATGAATAAACTTTGAATAAACACGAGGCCAGCGCGCTGTAGCAGCAGCGGCTGGGACATATCGACCGAAGTTACATTGTTGATCACGACAACAACAATAGATTTTCCATTTCTTGGTTCGGCCGACTGAGTCGAGCTTCACCAAACTTTGTGCAGCAGCGTGGGAGCAGCTTCGGGGCTCTGTGTATTGAGTGCAGCAGCAGGTCTTTTACCTGTTGTGGCTCAAATACTGCAGGTCCCTGATACCAGCTTCACCACAGGCCAAACAAACAGCCCACTCTGAACAGGCACTGCACTAGTGGGAATTAATTGTCCACATAATATGAATGCTAAACGTAAAACAGTTACTTTAACATTTACAGGGAGAGCTGTGATTCTGAGGAAATTGCTGTTGCACCTCCCTCTGTGTTAATGGCCGACCCCTTCTCCTCTGGAGTTAAACGTGACATTACAAGCAATCAAAGTGAAAAACCTCCTGCAGCGCAGTGGGCACTGTTTATTAGCCTGAATATTTACAATCTGCCTGCATCAATTATCCAGTGCACTGGCTAAATCGTCTACACCTTCCAGTGCTCATTTATCCAATACACTCTATGCTACTACGCAGTCATTAAAGAAACATCACGGTAATCCTTACTCTATTGGGATCTATTACACAAAGTATTATTTGCAAAGGATTTTCAAGAAAATGCCCTTGTAGGGCCGAGACAATGCTAATAAGTAGTGTTTGTTTACCTGTCAGGTTGGCTGGATCCAAACAGGGACCGAGGCGGATAAGAGAACAGACAGGGATGAATAACATTAGTGTCCAATCAGAAAACATCAGGGGGCTGCAACAAAGCTGAAGCGATCAGTCCTTCTATACTTCTCATTAAAAATAATCACTTCTTTATTCCGTAAGTTTAAATATATAAAAACAGAACCTCCTGAGCCGTGCATAGAAATCACAATGAGAAAATAACTGAATCCCCACACAAATACATATTACCGCCCAGCGCACCCTCACTGTGACATCCACTCCATAACAACACGCTGCAGACTTATCACAAAGTGCAACTCGGCTACAAGTGAGACGTTAATGGCTGCGCACCACCAGAGGTTACACCGGGGCTCGTGAACTTGAGATTATTAGCATCAAGGTTGACCGTTTTGCCACGCCACATCAGCCACAGCAATTATTCATGTGCATTAACGAAGCTGATTATCATGATGATCGTTATCATGAATAATGCTGATGGGTGATAATGGCGTCTTCCGCTGTCAGCCCTGTACGCTCCCTGTGTATAGATTTAAAAGCGAGCTACACAAGAAAACTTCTAAAAAAAGGCTAAATCCGACCGTGATGAGTCACAGATTGGGAGGTTAATTGCCCTTTTGTGTTAGTGCCGAGGAGCAATAAATATACTTTAATGTTAAGTGTATGTTCAATGAATAATGGAGACTCATCATTCTGTTTTGCTTATTCCTGTCTGATGTCTGAGTCACTGACAAAAGTTTTGGATTTAAAGGGTAATCCAGATATTTTTCAACCTGGCCCTTATAGTTTATAAAAGTGTGTAAACCAACGGTGCTTAGAAAGAATAGGCTCAGTAGGTTACCTCCACCGGCGGCTATATAGGAGTCTATATCCTGATAGTTTTAGTTTCTCCTCACTGAAGGACGCAGCAAAGGACCAAGTGTACGACTGAGAGTTTGACTTCGTTCATACCTCTTGAAGAGGAGAATGGCGATGACAATGCAGACGATGAAGATGACAGCCAGCACAGGCCCCACCACCCACAGCAGCCCCTCCTCTTCGTCAACTATTGGCTTTGGGTCCACATCCAGTGAGGTGACGGGGTCAGAATAAGGGCTGGTGGCAAACATGGTCTGCAGGAAGACATGGTTTCCAAATATCAATTTGACAGAAGTGCATTTAGATGGATGACATGTGTTTGTGTGTGTGTGTGTGTGTGTGGGCGGGGGGGGGGGGGGGGGGGGGGGTTGTTTTTACTCACATTCTCGGAGAGGTCGAGCAGTGCGAGCACAAAGAACACATACTCCTGTCCGTTCTGCAGTGGGCGGTTGCGGAAGTCCCCATAGTTTCGTGCATCACCCAGTGTGAACTCCAGGGGGAGGGTCTTAAAGTGGGCGGTGACATAGGCCTTGGGATCTGATTGGCCCGCCTGTCTGCGGATGCGAAGGGCGTGACTGACACTCGTCCTGTTGATCTCCTTTAGCAGCTGAGTGGAGAGAAATTGAAAAGTTGACAAGGAGAAAGGAAGGATGAAGCAGAAAGGTGATGGGCTACTAGAAGTCATCAGAATCATTCTTGATTTATTCCAGCTTTAAAAAAGTGCAACATTAACAGATACTACAATTCAACGATGAATTTATTTGATACATCAAAAGCAATTAGGTCTTTTTTTCTGCAGTTGTAATATTTTCATTTTTATTCCTTAGCTTATGGGCGTTATGGAGCGGTATTATCTGAGCGCAATTTATTCAGCAACCAAATTGCTACTTAAGAAAAAGGCAGGAAGTGGAATTAGATGGGAAAGGAAATTAGTGTTTTGAACAGAAAATGCTTGGCCAGTCACCTTCAGCCAAAAGACATTCTTTTGTTTAACCAAGACGTGTTATAAGACTATGACTCTACATTTCCTTATCCCATTTAATTCTGTTAATCTCTATTTCCCTCAAAATCCCTATTACCATTACATGACCATTATTTAACTGTTTATTGGTGTCAGACTCCTGCATGTCTTACCTCATCCATGTTCATCTGATCAGGCTCCTCCCAGGGATTCAGGAACTTCCCTCTCTGCTTCTTCAGGGGCAACACCACCACGTAGTAACCCCTGAAACACAGCATGCATGCACTGACTTCAGAAACAAACCATCATCTTGTCATTTCTTCAAAGTTTAGGCTCCTGGAAAACACCAACGCTCCGTCATTCGGAGGAACAGTTAGGTAGAGCAGGTTCTCAAAGAATCGTAGTGTTGTGTGGTGAGTTGAATACTGTTAAGAGGCTAAGCAGGCTTTATCACTGTGGCACATTCAAAAAGGTTTTATGGTTTTCTGCAGCGATAACCCGGAAGAAGAAGCAAAACAAATATTTGTGGCCTAAATGAGTAATTACCAACACAGGCTGAATATTATATTTCGCACCTACAGCTGGTTTGATCTCCGGCTACAGTCCATATGTCCACAAGTTTCTGACTAGCTCTTATTTCCTGAGAGTTAGATCTGAAGATTGATACTGGCCTAGGGGATAGAGCGGGTGTTCTGCAACAAGAAGGTTGCTGGTTCGAATCCCACTCTTTCCCATCTGCATGCCTAAGTGTCCTTGGCAAGATACTGAACCCCTAAAAATGGCCCCTCATAAATGCTGAGTGTTCTAAAAATGTAAGTCGCTTTGGACATGTAATGTAATCTCAAGTCTGTTCAGTTAATGTGAATACACCCGCAGCAGTCTCTTATCTTAGCATTTATAGCCTACAAACAGAGGGGGACACTATAAAGGCTTTATCTCTTTTATTTAGTTTGCTTAATTTAGTTGTTTAAACACTGACCTTGAAGGCAGATTTGGTTACCTTCCGACAGAGCTTGCTGTTTCACGTGCCAGGCTAAGTTAACAGGCTGCTGGCAGATGCTTCATATTTCCGTACAAACACGAGAGTGGAATCAATCTCCTCATAAGTCAAACGCTGTGGTTGGTTTTGGAACAGGGAGCCATGTCTGTAGCTGTGTGTGTGAAACACAGACACTAACATCACTGGAGTTTTCAGTTGCAGTCAGGGCACAGACACCAAAATCCACCATCCACCTCCCAGGATGACTCACTCCACTGCTCCACGTTGACACTAATGCGTTCACTGAGCTGCTACAGTAGAGACTACTTTCCTTTAGATCCAATGTGAGAAAATGTGAACTTGTATCAAACAAAACAAACCTATATTTATTTGAATCTGTCAATTTTGACTTAAAGCTGCTTTCAGAAATTACTCAGAAATCTCCCACACAAAGAAGACGCAGACAAAGATGTCAACTTGGAAAGTGAGAGGTTTTTGACGATAGAAGCCGATGCTGCTGTCGATGTGCTGTAAACGAAAACGTGTGATCTTCGCCGTGGACTTTATACCTCATGTTCCACCTCCTGCTAACTCTACCAGGGCGCCTCCCTCCCTCGCCTGTGAATTAATTATGAATATTCTGCTTCATATGTGAAAGGCAAACTCTGGCATATCTCCGGATGCAATTTTCTGGACATTTTCCGGAGTTCAGGTCTAAAAATAGCTTAAGATAAGAGAGATTTGTGTTTTCAAAACAACTCTAAAAACATATAGTGTGTGTTACTGTATGGGGACAAAGTCACCTAAGTAATATAAATACTGAAAATGAAAGAGCACATCTCTGAGGCGATGGACACAAACTACAGGACAGTGGTCGTGAGTTGAATGCTGAGTGATTCTGGAGGACCACTTCCTCTCGGTGTCAATATTTGTTCTCGGTTATAAAAAGCGGATAAGATTATCAGCCCTGTGCCGAGAGTGGGAGTTCTCAGACTTAATTGCTTTGCTGCCAACTCAGATGAATTACTCCTGATGGACCGATACAGCAAATGAAGAGCCTCATTCTTGGCAACTAGTGACATTACATCGAAGGGTACAGAACAATTTGCCGACAACACACGCGCGCCTATTCATCAAATGAAACACACATTTTAGCGAACATCCATCACACTTGTCTGCCGTCCCTACCTGACTTTAGCCGTGGTCTGCACGGTGGGTAGTTGCACAGTCACCATGCCGTCTGCGTTGGTCTTCCCCACCACGGTGGGCTTGGTCTTGAGGATGTCGGGGGCCGTGGTGGCGGTGACGCGGTGCTGCAGGCCCCCGGCGCTGTTGGCCCGGTTGGTGAGCAGAAAGGAGTACAGAGTGTTGGGCTCCAGGCCGGTGATCAGCTTCTGAGTCTGTTTTCCATCCACTTCCACCGACTGGCCCTTTCCGTACAGGATCTGTACATGGGGGGGGGGGGGGGGGGGGGGAGAGAACTTAATGCTATGTAGGATAAAGACACAAAACAGCAGAAACAGCTCCTGTTCGTAACTGATCAGAGCAATTGATGCTTTTATTAACCTCCAGAGAGAAGACCAGACGTTTATGTGATTATCGAATATTGTCCTTTGCTCTACTTATCCCTGTTTTATATATTGGATTTAACTTTAGCATGAAGCCCCCTAAAGAGTAAAAAGCCCTACAGCAGTTGAAAGAGCATAATCCTTTCATGTCTCTGCAGGCTTAACCATAGATTCGATTTCATTTTTTGTGCAAGTAGTCACTACTGTGTCGGGAGATGGGTTAAGATGAAGTCTCCATTCAGAGGAAATAACTAAAACAATCCTAACATGACTACTAGTGACTTTGTGATCTTCTCCCTCCCATATAGTAAAATACTGAGATGTTTCAATTATACTTCAAGTGTACGTTGGACCAAAAATCATCCCGTGGAGAGCTCTACTTCACAATAAACTCCTATAATCAAGTGAGGACAAGCGGGTTTCGCCAAGTTACTCATTTTATTCACCAACATTGAATTTCTTTTCTTCATCAGCTCTATTAAACACGTTGAATTGCAGAATGGACTTACAGTGAAGGGCTGTGCAGGGTTCTTTTCTCGGATCTCCCAGGAGAGAAGGACAGAGTTCTTCATGGCGGCTTTTACTCTGAAGTTGGTTGCAAAAACTAAGGTACAACAAAAATAGAAGAAAGAAACAAAGAATATAATTTCACAGTCTCATTTAATCTCTGTGCTGAAACACAGCGGCCTTACCTGTGTACCATTCTCTAGTGCCAGTCTCAAGTTAGCTATCTGTTCTTACACAGTGAGTGGGACTGGACAGGGACACTAATACCCAAGACTCTTACCTTGATTTGGGAAAATGACGTTGGGATTAAGACTACAGTGACAAGACAACGAAAAAGGACACTTAAGATGTTGCCATCAGGCGTTGTGTGTCTGAGTGTGAGTGAAAATGGGACGATATGTGCACCGTTGTGCGGTTTAGGGAAGCATGTCTTGGATCCTGAGCAATGAAGATGGGTTGTTAGCAGCATGAGTGTGAGTCCTACCTTGGTCCAGCCGCTGTGTCCTAAACTGGACACCAGGGCTGTACGGCCCAGGGCCGACAGCTGTGAACGCGCACGCCCTGACTTCATACACAGTATCGGCACTCAGAGCCTCCAACAACACACTCGACCCTGGAGCGGGCACCATAACTTCAGAGGCGTTCCCTCGACTGTTTATATCTTTATACAGCACAGAGTACTGCGTGATTTTCCCGTTCTGCTCAATAAGAGGGACTGATTTCCATATCAGTCTGAGCGAGGTGGCAAAGGCTTCATCAGAGTTTATATTTTCTGGGTATCCACTTGGGGCGTCCTCTGGGGTGGTCACCTCCTTTACCGCCTCCTCCCCGTAGCCCATTTTGTTTCGGACGGAGAGTTTGAACACATAGTTTGCTCCCTTGTGGATGTCGTGGGCCGTGTAGCGGTTCTCCTTGGTGGGAAACTCCACCACCGTGAAGGGGAGGACGTCTACGCGGCCAAAGGTGAGGCGGTACCCGAGGAGCGGGGTGGGCGGGTTTGGGGGAGGGTGCCACTGAAGGAGAGCGGTACCTGAATTAGTGGCACTCACCAACAGTTTGGGCTTCTCAGGCACTGGAGAGGGAAACAGAGGGTCAGGGCAGAGAGAATAATGAAGACGAGTTAATTAGGGAATCATTTCAAAGCACTTTATTCATAACCTCAAGCAAAACTGCGAAAATTTGGTTAACAAGTGGATTTTATGACCAGAACAAGGTTTGATAGAGTGAGAAATAAACCAATTCAGTGATTTCATGGCCTTTAATGATAACCTCACCGAGGAGGTTATGTTTGTGTCTGCTTTTGTGTGTTAGTCTGTAATTTAGCAGGATTACACAAACATTACTGGACAGATTAAATAGTGATGTGTGTTTGCTTGTGTTGCTCTATGTTTTTCAGACTTTGTGTGGCAAACTTACGTGGCATGGCAGTGCAGACGGTAACAGGTTTGCTGCGAGCACCGTCGCCTTTGGCAGTGTAAGCCCCCACTGATACTGAGTAGCCAGTGTCTGCCTGCAGGTCCCCAAGACTGACGCTCTGCAGAACAACAAAACGCAATCAGCTGCACCATCACTGACACGGGTCCCTTGCTGGTCTGTGTGCCTTGTTTTTTTTCTTAGGCCTGGTATTGAATTTTAAAATCATTTGTCTTTCGTTCATTGCTCACCTAGCAGCTGCTTTGGGGAAATTTACAAGATATTTGGCTTCATCTCAGAATTCAAAACAGCCCTTAAATAATCTCAACAAAATATAGGCTATCACTCCCCACACAAACTGGAATTTAACTTAATTCACACTGAAAAATAATTTACATTATCAACATCAATGAATTGCTCATATCTTAGTACTTTCCCAGTATCTTTCATTCAATTTTTTTTTAAAAAGGGACCTCCTGCTGGGTCTTCTGATTTTAAGCCCTCGCTCCGGTCCTGGGAGATTCTAAAGCTACGGCCTCTTGAGTGTGACTCATTTACTCTTTATGCTTTGTTATTAGTAAATGATAGCTTAAAGGTTTTACTCACATATTCAGTTGAGTCATCGTATGCCCACTGAACGGTGGTGCAGCACAGAGACAAGACAAAAAAGCAGAGAAACACACAAATCTTAATATTTGGGATAAAATCTAAATCTTAATATCTCTTTTTTCTGTAGTTGCATGCACTGAGTTTAACATCTGCAGAACATAGACCAGTTTGAAATGATCAGCTATATTGTGCAGGTAGCCTATGAATAGATATTGTTCATTATTATCTATCCTGGACAGACATATAATAACGACAGCTGCCATGTAAAGGCCAGAACAGCACTGGATGTGAAGCTACAGCCAACAGCCAAAATTGAACTATAAAAAAATTATTACGTTAAATAGATTTTACCGGTTTATTGAGCTTGTGTTGAAGAGCTGCTCTGTTTACTAGTCTATTAGTCTATTAAACTTAGTTTTAATATATTTACTCAATCCAATCAAACAATTAAACAATTTAAATGATCCTTTCTAACTCAAAGAGTGAGAGAGTAAAATCTGGCAATATGCTTATCTTATATATAGGAAAAACCAGACAGGCCACATGCTGGCTATCTCATCTAAAAGATATATTTATGTAAGACCATGTGTTGGCAGCAAACTCACATCTTTGCTTTAGTTAAACTACAGTTAACAATAAACAATAAGGTGCAATCCAATATTCCTCGAGTATTACAAGACCTTTAATCAGAGAGTGTATATGTTAGTGTTACCTGCGAGTCCTCCATGAGGATGTCCTTGATGAGGGGCTGTCCCTGAGGCTCGCCGTAGTTCATCCTCACAAAGTGGACTTGGTAGCCTCTGATCTGACCGTGCTGCCGCTCGGGGGCTGGTGCTCGCCATTTCACCCTAATGGCCGAGGCGTTCACAGTCTCCCCCTCAACCCCTCGCGGAGGACCACTTGGAACTAAAAATGCATTTTGGGGATAGAGGTCAAGGGTCACAGATGATGGGAACTCAATCCTCTAATGTAAAGGCCTTTTTTTTCTCCTTATCAAAAATAGATTGGTTTAGGGGCCGATATAAAAAAATACTCAAAAGAGGGAAAAATGTAAAAAAAAATACAACCCTCCAAAAAGTCTAAAACTTGATGTCTCGGAAAAAAGTCAAAATAGTAGACAAAAAAGATGAGAGTGCTTGAGGAAAAACATGGAGGAAAAAAGCAGTGGAGGATAAGAAGCAAATGTTGAGAAAGATAAGAATGGCAGATAGAACAGGATTTGTTGCCAGGGGCAGATTAACAGTGGCAGGCAGTCAGAGAGAAAATACTGTTATCAACACAAAAGACAAAAAAAAGAAACTCTCTCTTGCGCTGCCAAGAACCACACAGCCACCTCTAGGTATCTGACCGACCAACGTATGGGCACTCTTAGGGAGCTGGAGTCAGAAAAAATTCTTAGTGGAGAGCTTGCGATAAAGGGATATTAACCATGAATATATATATTTATATATAAAAAATCACTGATAATCTCAAAAATAGCTGTCGGCACAAAAAAAAATACACTGACTAAAAGTAAGCAAGGATATAGTCAAATAGTTGTTGGGGAATTGGAGGGGCGGAGAGTCAGTGAGAAAAGCCAAGGTGAGGAAAGGCCAAGGTACAGCCACAGCCAAAGGGTTTGCCGAGGTTTCTGTGTTAGTGGGGAAGATTGTTATGCTAAGACGGGTTAAATCCCAACCACCACTTTTCCAAAAGATTGTAGGAGAGAGGGTCAAGTTTGGGAGAAAAGAGGCAGATGAAAAAGAGGACAACAATGGTTGCTGGAGAAAAAAGGGTTGCGAGAGAAAGCAGCGGTGGAGGATTGGAGCAGGAGGAGGTTTTCCAGTTGTTTCAGCTGGATATCAAGGAAGAAGGAGAGGTTTCCCAAAACTGGAGGGTCTGACAATGCATCATCCGCTTAGAATGCAGCTCAAGAATAGACACAATGCTTTAACTGGCAGGTGGAGGCAGGCTGGGGTTAGTTTGAGCTCATTACTGCTATGTTAGTGACCATTGTTAGTGGGGCGGACCATCGTAACACAGGCATGGGGGTTTGTTATGGAACATACCATCCTCCTCGGTGCGGATAAGCAGCTGTAAACTTTCCGGTCCGTCCCCGGCTTCCGTCTGCGCTCGTATGGTTACGCCGTACTCGGTCCATTTCTCCAGGTTTTCCAGGAGATAGGGGGAACTTTCCGGAGGGATACCGTCAACCCTTTTGGACGTTTTGTTGCCCTCCGTGGTCGAGTGCTGGATGGAGTATCCGGTAATTATGCCGTTCTGAAACTCCAGGGGAGGCGGGGCCCAACTTACCAGGATGCTGGTAGAGCTGGGACTGGTGCACGTGATGTCCTGGGGCGGTGCCGATGGAACTGATCGGCCAGTTTCAAGGAAGCACAGCAGTGGAAGGGGGATTGTTTTCGGGTGGATGTTATTTGGTTGTTTGTGTGTGTGTGCGTGTCGTTATCGGTGGGTGGAGAAGTGAGGGAGTGAGGTTTGCCGTGGAGGAATGGGGATGAAATTGAGCGGACGAGAGACAGAGAACAAAAGACAAAGAAACATAAAATGAAAACAAAACACTGAAGAACTGAAGAAACGCACGAAAAAAATGACCCTGCGACTTGAAGGCAAGATGGCCGAACAGAGATACTTAATGATGGGCGCCAACTTCTGCTCTGGTTGATTAATGAAAACGAATGAATGGCTTAAAGAGAGGCAGTACAACAACACTGACTAACCTTTAACACACAGACATACCTGCACATAACTTACTTGTCCTTACAGCCTACCCAAGCCTCAGAGGTTGATCCGCAACCGCTTGCTTACCTTGTTCTGACTGAATCTCTCACAGACCTCAGGTTGATAACCAGCAAATCACGTTTTGCTCTCGGCCATAATAGGTTTGCTTTGTAATACATTTGCTGAAACATTCTCGGTATAATCTGGCGTCAGTTATTTGCTGGTTTCAAATCTGAGGTCATTTAAAGTCTGGATTCATTGTGGCCCCTTTTGTGACGATGCAAAAATGTTGTTTTACTTTAGTTTGTGGTACTTTTGAATTTGGTTGCGTCAGTTGTCATTTTCGCGTTGTCACAATTGAAACCTCTCTTTCTCGGACTCTCACACACACACACACACACACACACACTCGCACTCAGCACCATGTGCAGTTCGACCTACGCGTCTGCGGCGTGTCCATGGACACTTCGTTGGTATACGCCCCGATCCCGTGCTTGCTCTTGGCGGCCAGCTGGAAGGTGTAGGTGGAGAAAGGCTTCAGGTTCTTCAGCAGGTGGGAGGTGGTCGGCTCAAAGCTCATTTTCTTCTGAGGACGACAGGGAGAAGTCGGTGTGTGAGAAAAACCAAAAGAAAAAGTTTGCATCACCGACATGATGTTTAAAAAGCAGGGTTGACTTTTCGGTTCACTTTTGATATCAACATCAATTCGTCTTTCGGATGCGCAACCGTCCGTCCAGTCTCACATCTGTCCTTTTAATCTGTTATCATCCATCTGACCAAACAGGAATTTATTAGCCCAGCCAAACAGTCCTCCCAGCCACCAATCAAAAGTGATAAATGATGTCCCATGCTTTATTCTTACCTCCTCGGATTCGTCGGCTCGTCTGTAGACCAGTTCGTACCCTGTGATCTGGTTGTCAGGGCCACCTTGGGGCGGGGCCACCCAGGACAAAAGGATACTGGTTTCAGACTTGGCCTCACCCTTAAATTCTGAAGGTTGGGATGGAACTGTAGAGTTGTATAGGGAGAAAAAAGGAGAAAAAACATCACATATGTATTTTCTGTCTCTTACTCTTGCTCGATGCTTGCAGGAGGATGAGTCCAATCACTTTCTCCTACCTCCAGTCTTGGCTATAATCTGCAGATCCTGGGAGAGGGGTCCGTCTCCCACGGAGGTGAAGGCCAGCACTCTGATGTAATAGGTCTTGTTGGGGGTCAAACCCTGGATGGTGATGAAGTTGGCGCTGCGCACCATCTGTTTCTCCCACTGCTCAAACACAGACATGAATGTAGGTCAACACATAGATGCATCGAAGCAATCAGAAGTAACAACAAAACAAGTGAAAGCAAGCACACACAGACACACACCTGGTTGACTGACAGCGTGTTGTCCGAGGTGTAGTACACTCGGTAACCGACCACCTGTCCGTTAGGTTCCTCTGGTTCGTCCCAGTGGATGATCGCTGTGGTTGTGCTCAGCATACGGCCCCGGACCTGCAGGGCAAACAGGGAGCACTTTAGAAACCCTCTGATGATATACTGGCATGCAGTATTCTTATTGGAGAAGGTTTTGTGGAAATAAGTTTTTGAGAACCCAAAGCAACTGGAGGCTAGAGTAAGAAAATGACATGCTGAAACCAGGATTTATGTTACACGCTGCGCTATCACTCAAAATAATAGGCAGCTAATTATATTGTATAGCAGGCGAGCTTGAGGTGAAGTTCTCCCATTTGAAAACAATTATAGCAGATTGATACAAGCGCTGAACAATAAAGGCAACTTGTCTCCAAACTGCATTCTCTAAAAAACACATTTTATTACTGTGCTAGGAAAACCTCATTTTTGTGAATTTAGAGCATCATCATCCGAACCTGTCGGGGGGGCGAGGAGGGGGCCTGCTCGGCCGTGCGGGCCTCCACCGCATCGCTGGAGGGGCCTTGGCCAATGGTGTTAACGGCTGCCACGCGAAAGTCATAGTGGGAGTAAGGGCTGAGGCCGCCCACGCTGTAGCGCGTCGTGGCAATGCCATCAATCTCTTTGTAGGGGTCCTCGGAGCCTTTGGCACGGTGCTGAAGGGGAAGAAGAGAGAGAGAAAGAATAGTTGTATTGAAAGCTGCATCAGAGATCTTTGTAACTCTACATATAGCTCTATCTACGTGCATAAACATACTGTGATACACCAATACACTCAAATACACAATGCTCTAATTTACAAACCAGGATTCAAGCCAAACTCCACATATTTCAGGTAAAACCCGTTGTTTTGTGACTGATTCAGTCTGTGCTATTTAAGCAGTTCATGTTTCATTTTTACATCTCAATTCATTCCTCCTTGTGGGCAAATACACCAAAATTGCATTTGAGCAATTTGGTCAATTTAATTTCTATCAGGAAAAAACAAGAGGGCTCTTTTCTTTTACAGTTTGACCTAGTGATTTATGTTGTTAATAAGTATTTGGTGTTCTAGTTTAGTTTTAGCACTTTAAAGTTTAGTGTTTCAAAATCCTGGGCTCACGTGCACTAATGCTGTGTGGCAGCTGGTGAACACAGTGGCCCTGTGAGCTGCAATTTAAGAAACCAAATAAACAACACATGCAAAAGGAGAAACAACTTCATCAATTTGACAACACATGTGCGACAAATAAAAAACACACTGTACACACTGACCAATGTTCTCAATACTCACAACACAACCAAATACTTAGAACACAAAGGAATCTTTCACAGTATTTCACAGTGTTGTGAGTATTTGGATTTGTTGATACTTATCAGTTGTATTGTGAATATTTCCTTGAATTGAGAGGATTTGGTTGTTTTGAGAGGTCTGTGTTGTGTTGTTAGTATTAAATTGTATTTTGAGTATTTCATTGAGTTGAGTGGATTTGGTTGAGGGTGAGAATTTGTTTGTGTTGTTAGCATTAAGTTGTATTGTTAGTATTTCATTATGTTGAGAGTATTTGGTTGTGTTGTTAGTAGTAAGTTGTATTGTACGTATTTGGTTGTGTTGTTAGTATTCAGTTGTATTGTACGTTTTTCGTTGAGCTGAGAGTATTTGTCTGTTTTGGGAGTATTTGGTAGTGTTGTTAGTTTTCAGTTGAGCTGAGAGTATTTGGTTGTGTTATGAGTATATGCAGCATGTTTTCTGTTTACCGTGCATGTGTTGTCAAATTGCAAAGGAATATTTTGTCATTTGCATGTGTTCTGTCTCTTTGTGTGTGTTTTAAGTTGCACCTGTATGATGTAGTAGGAGACGGGCTCAGCGTTGCCAGAGTCCCAGGTGAGTGTGATGCTGGTTGCAGTTCTCTCCGTCACCACCGCGATGCCGGGAGCCTTCGGCAGAGCTAAGACCGAGAAAGGGAGAAAGATAAAAATGTCACACACAATCCCTTTATACCGCTAACTCGCACTAATTGAAAAAGATGGACAAAAAAAAACGAAATGATGAACTCAGAATCAGAATGATGCCATGACCGTAATCTCTGTACAACCGTTAAATCCCTTGAAAAACAATTAGCTACTAAATTAGCTCGACCGCCGGACAAAACTAAATCCTGTCACTTCTTATCTATCACTTCAAAGGGAGTTTGAACTCGCTTTACATTTAATCCAAATTAAAAACCGTGTATACTGACAATCTGAATCCTGGCATAGTGATAACATCAAAATGGATCACACCATAGAAAACAAGCTAGAGAGAAAAAGCGTTTATTGCAGGCATTAAATATAAAAAGTGGAGATAGAAGGCTGCTTTCCTATTGAATTAAATATTAAAGTTTCCCCTAAAAATAACAACAAAAAAAAAAAACATCTTTCCCTTTCTTACATTCCAAAAGAGTTTGAAGTTTTTCGCCTTCATTCTAAAATATTGTAACAAACAGAATTGAACTTTTTTCATCTTCTGAGTAGGCTATATATTATTTACTCACTTTATTATTCACATATTCAGAGTATGTTTAATTAGAGCAGTCATGAAAAGGGAATTACTTTCATATTTCGTTTGTCATAGCCCTTAAAAACACTTTGAATAAAGTTTCAACTGAAGCCTCACTTGACCCGAGACCAAGCCATGCCATCCCCACCCATTCGCCCATTGACCCACCTTTCACAGTAATCTGCGCCACCACCTCAATCACGCCAAGCGTCGACATGGCGACACACGTGTAGTTGTTGGACTGGCGTATGTCCGTCAGCTCCAGAACGTTGCGGCCGATGGGCATGTCGTCCTCGGGAGTCAGGTCTTCGGCTCCCAGCATCCACTTCACGTAGGGCATGGGGGAGCCCACTGCCACGCAGGTGATGTTGATGTTCCCCCCTGGCATGATCTCGCTGTCTGCCGGCAGGATTGAGAAGCGAGGGGGGACGCGACGCACTGAGCCGGGGCGAAGGCAGAGGGAGAGGGACGATTAGAAATTCATGATGTTGCTCGGTAAGTTCAGGTGAATGCATGGCAGTCAGAGTCTATGTGCTGCTGCAGGATGACTATTATTTGTTTTTTTCATCGTGTCTGAGATGAAGTTTTACGGCATTAAAAGAAGACAGCGAGCATTCAGACGGTCTGATACATCACCACAAGGGAGCATGTGATATCAAAATGTTTTATTCATGTTGTTTTTAGGTGTGCGCCATTAAATATTTTATGAACTGAAACACAAAAGATGCTCACAACAAAACTCACAGCAAACTCACATGCACTCACAGGGGGAACGGGGAGAAAAAAAGAAACTCAGGGTACATTACATCTGCAAGGATGTAAACTGTACAGGCAGGTTTAAAACCTCCAGCACCACACATAAAAACAGCCAAGACACACAAACACAAGTGGTGGTTTAATGGAGGAACAAGAAAATACTCAGGAGAGAGACTCAAAAGAGCCACACACGTCTTTACAGTACCAACCTTCTCGCAGCTCTGCAGAGGGAGGTAGGACAGAGCACAGCGGGAGGAGATGATGGAGGAGAGGGAGGAAGAGGAGGAGGAGGTAAAAAGGGAAAATATCAGAGAAGAGACAGGGAGAAAAAACAAGTTAGACAAAAGAAGCATGGCAAGGTGACAAGAGACAGAGGAGGAAGCAAAGAGTAGAGAGAAGACAGAGAAGAGCAAGAAGCTAAACAAACAGAGGCCGTAAATGGCCGCCTGTCACACACTTACTGAGCAGCGCCGCACGATTTGACTCGCCCTACACATCACTGACTCTGTGCTGTTTGTGGTTCATGTGTGCGTGTGTAAACAAATATATATATATATAAACATAGTGTATGACATCAATGTGTGTATATTTGTGTATGTGTGTTATTGTTTTGTATCCTCTGGAGTGATGTTGGTGTCAGAAAAGCATGCTACTCTGTTTAAAGCTTTGTGTGTGTGTGTGTGTGTGTGTGTGCGTGTGTGTGTGTGTGTGTGTGTGGAGGGGGGAGTTGAAGGGCAGACAACAGAGCAAAAGGCCTGGAGAATTAAAATGTCTCCAAGATTCAAACATTTGGTGGGTATGAGTCTGTTTGTGTATTTGTGTGTGAGGGTAAAAGGCGCCCGAGGGGGCGAGATGCCTGTCAGATTTGGGGAGAAACACAAGTCTTAACCAGACAATGATTTGGTTTTCCTCCGAGGTCTAAAGGCTAAGAAGCGAGAGCAGAGAGATTAACAGCCTGAGTGAAACAGTCAGCTGCAGCCTTAACGGGATGTAAAAGAGCTCTCATTTAAAAAGGCCATCCTGTTTCACGACTCTAAAGCTGTAGAGTTATAAATCACAGAAGGTTTAGCATCACACAAACACCACCGACACACATTCCTAAAAGAAGATAAAAAAAACCTATGAAAAGAGGCCTGCCTAAATCGACACGCTCTAATTGGGCCGTTTTTTACCCCCCCTCTTACCTCTGACATAGAGGTTAGCCGGGGTGGAATAGCGTGTCCCGTCGCTGTTGGTGGCAACACACTCGTACTTCCCCTGGTCTGACTCCTCGCTCATCTCTATCTGGAGGGCACCTGGATGGATGGAGGGACCGAGGGGAGGAGTAGAGGAGGTAGGGAAGGGAGAGAGAGGCACAGAGACGGAGAGGAAGAAAGAGCAATCACACAAAACTGGACGACATCAGATTACTACATCAATATAGCAGCATATCAATGGGGGGGGGAAAGAAGAAAAAAAAACTGCAGTAAAGGGTAAATGAATCTGAGCTTTCAGCAAAAACAAAGCTGAACTCTGTATGAAGAACAAAGAGGGGCTGAAAAAGGGATCCCGGTCTATAGGGAGACATTAAGAAGTTCCTACGAATGTCAGCAAGACGCTGCCAAAACATGGGACAGCTTCCTGATTTAGAAATGAGAAGACGAAAAAAAGGGGGAAAAAAGCACTGATACGAAAACTGAACGTAGTCCTCATGCAAAGGCAGAAATAAACAAACCGAGCAGCCAAAACGTGGAGGATCCAGACACAGAGACAGTATTTGGAATATTCTTTGCTGAAACTCGAGATTGCAAGTTATGTCAGGGAGCAATTCATATTTCAGTCTTCAAGGATAAAGATATTGCCATGGCAATAACCCTTTTTACGGATCCACCAATGGGATCAGGAGTGTGACGTCATTTTTAAACAATGAGGCGGTAAAGACATCAACCGACCTCCATCAAGGCCAACAGGTACAAAAAAAAAAAGGAACGACATACGGAGAGCCTTGGGAAGGGACTGGTGCTTTCTCGCTCCCTGAAAATAGAAAAACTGTCAAAAAAGTCAACCAGAGGTTCTTTCAAGATGGGGTGGGATAAGGCAAAAAAGCGCCCATAAAAACTTTATCAAAAAAGTGGTTGTCTGGGGCTTTTTATCGGTAATGAGAGAGAAAGGAGGAAGCGATGGTAAAAAACCATGAAGAAATGTGTTTGTGTGTGAGGGAGCTGCAGGTTCGTGTGCTTGTGTGTGTGTGTGTAAGCACACTAATGTCTGCAAGTGTGTCTGAGTCTTCGCCATCTGGACTTTTCAGGCTGAGCGAATAACAGCTGGGAGGGAAAACAAAACTGGGACGTTTGACTGGGCAAATTTAGACAAGGTAGAAGGCCGGGCCAAGTTCAGGTCAAGACCGGCAAGAAAAAAGAAAAAAAAGAAAACCAGGTCAAAGAAAATTTTTATAAAATAAAACAAAAACTAACAGAAGTAGGATTGATAGTAAGCTATATATCTCTCGAACTAAGCAACACAAAAATATGAAAATAAAGTCATAAACAAACCATGCTTTAGATTGGTAAAAAGCTCAATGATGTTAAACGGATGAATACAAAAGAGAGATCACAACATGTCATGGAGGAAAGCGATGGATTTCTGTGTTACCGAGTGAGTATTGAGGCTGAGATGGAAAAATGAAAGGATGAAGAGAGGATGAAAGGCGAGAAGAAGGGGAAGTGATTAAAAGTCATAGTGTAATGAATTGCCTGCTCAATTCCAATTCCCCCCCTCTTGTACCTATGGCCTGGATCTAAAGAAGCTGGACGGGTGTGATCAATATGGCTGAGTCTTTGCGACTAAAATAAAAACCAATATTGATGAACCCATCCAGAGCTGCTTTTTTTTTAAGATCTGTGAGACAAGCAGGAACCAGGGGTTGAAAAGGAATCGGGCCACCCGTGTCATGTCGATCCTCCCAGCGGTCTTACCTCGTATGGGCGTGCCACCTGATTGGGCAATGAATGCACGAGATTAGAGAAGGAGAAGAAGAAGAAAATGTTAGTACCACAGAAAGGGGGGGGGGGGGGATTACGGGATGTAGATAGGGGTTGGGGATTGTGGGAGGAGGGTAGAATCAAATTAGAGAGAGAGGAGGCTCAAAAATATAGATCCTTAAGAGACCAAGAGGAGGAAGAGGCAATACAAAAGAAAGAGATAGAATAAATAAAGACAGAATAAGCCAGGGAAGAGAGAGGGAGGGAGAGAGAGAGAGAGAGAGAGAGAGAGAGAGAGAGAGAGAGAGAGAGAGAGAGAGAGAGAGATAGGGGCAAACACTGAGCTATAAGGAGATGGGTTATTGATTGGACTTCATTGACTTGCAGCAGGGGCAGATGTGGCTGTAGGAGTAGGGTAGAGTGTCTGCTCTGCTCTCAGCTGGTTCTCTAACAGCTGGACTGGGACTCTGGATGAGTGGACTCTGATCTGCCCTCAGTCTTAACCTGCTCTTGTCCGCCATGTAGATCAAAACAAGGTGTAATCCTACAAGTAGGACGCTGCGTCGACTTAAGTCCTGAAACGCGAATCATCATAGATATAGAGGAAAAATCCACCCTTCAATACTTTTAAGCTGTATTTGCATTGAATGTTTTTTCTCAATCTTCTAGACCATTTAATGAGAAAAACATTGTCTAGATTTATGGGAGTAAAGTTGTAATACCAACAGAAAAAAATCGTAAATTTCCAAGAATTGTTTCTGTTTTCCCTGTCCACTCTTAAAGCCATTTGAAGTTATATTTCTTGTTTTTCTTTTACTAGCTTATCGTGGTCAAATCTGTCTCTCTCTTGTCTGTCCAGGTCTTTCTACAGAATCTGGTCGGTACGCATCACTCACAGATTTGATTAGCCAAGTGGTATCAAGTGAGCTGATTTACAACACATGCAATTGGTCTGTGAGTTTATAGGGCCAAAACTTGACAATTCCCAGTGATTTACTGGTTAAAGATCCAGGTCCAGACAGATTGGTGTCTGGGTAGGGATCTCGACAGCAGCCCACCTATTAGTGACCTCTGTTCTAGATTAACTGGCTAGAGGTAGACAATGTGGCATCAAGTCCAAATCCCTCCAACCGGGCCTCAACCGAGTCTGGCAGCAGAGTGATGTCAACAATCTTAAACATCCACAGTAAATGTCAAGTCGACGCTGCGGCCCCTCAGAGTCAAAGGGCGTGTTTTTGGATTCAACATCTTAAACCGACCATCTGCAGACAAACTGGAATAGGAGCTTTGTCGTAGAGGACGGAGACAGGACAGGACTTTCTGTAAAACACAGAATATGGTACAGCCACAGGAAGGGTCTTTGTATTGTTCTTATATTTTTACAATTGACTTGGCTTCCAGAGATGTAGGCAAGGTACCAGAAAACATAAACCACACTCCAGGGTCTCAGCTTTACCTACAATTTGTTTTCATTAGTGTTTGATATGCCTGCACCCCAACCCCCCCTCCCAGTAAATCATTTAGTCGATACCGTATCAGAGGGTAGTTGAAATTGATCACAATTGAAGCCAATGTGATTCCTACAAATCGCAAATAAAATAGCATGTTTTTGTAAAACAAGTAAAAACCTTACAAAGGTGGAAAAGAAGCAGTTATTCACATTGAAGGAGCTAGAGCCAGAGAGGTTTTATTTTTTGCATGAACATTTTTTTCAATTACAAATTGAGTAAAAGTAAAAGTAATTTTCTGTCAAAGGCTCATCGATAGAGAGACATGGGTATCAAAGGAAAACTAAGCCAGAGGTATTTAATTTTTAATGTCAGAGAGGTCCAGATAGAGGGCATGTCCTCAAGCAAATGTCCCGCACTTCGAGCATTATGATTCTGAGTCTGTGGGAATTCGCAGATTTGATTGGCTAGGTGGCGTCATGTGGGAGGGTCTGGGTCTGGGTAGGACGTGTTCTGGATCCAGATCCAGACCATGGTCCACCTATTAGTGACCTCGGAAACGTTATGCATGGTAGAAGGAAGAAATTGCTGCCAAAGTGAATATAGCCCCCCCAAAAAAAGAAATTACTTTCAAGCTAAATTTCTGAATATCTCGATGATTATCTATAATATTTACTTTAAGTGGAAGAGAATTGAAGAGTGGATTTTCTTCATTACTGACCTACCATGTGTCTAACTGTATTTACCTCCAAACCACTACACCTACACTACAGTAACCAAACTCAGTACTTGAACATACTACACCATATGGCGAAACCTGGTAGCTATTGATTTTCCTTATAGAGGCTCCTACCTAACAGCCATCTCCTGCGGACGACTTATAGACTGGTAACTCTATACAGCCGAGCGGACAGAGTAAGTGGGTGAGTGAATGACCAAGTGAGTGAGTGAGTGAGTGAGTGAGGGACAGAATAATTGAATTAGTGCGGGAGTGGAAAAAGTATATAGGCGAGTGTGAGGAGAAAGTTATTGCATTTCACTGGGTGTGGAGAGGCTAAAGGTGCACAGGTGAGGGTGAGGCCAACTACCTCAAGGGTGACAGATGTGTTTGTGTGAGTTGTTGTACATGTGTATGCACGTCCATGTGTGTGTGTGTGTATGCACATTTGTTGCATCTTCCTTTAACTATAATAACACATGAGTGCCTGCAGAGTTGAGTGTGTATTTCTATATATACCTCTTTATAAATATGTGTGCCTTATATGATCTTTGCATGTGACTGTTAGTCAAATGCATGCCATGCATTTTAATAACACCTCAACGTGTGTGAAGGTGAGCAGCAGCAGTAGCAGCAGCAGTAACAGTATAGCAGTAACATTAGTGAACAGTATACAGAAGAGTGGGCAGTGAGGGTGTGGGCCTTGGAACAGCAGCACTTACCAAAGGACTCTGTGGTTAAAAAAGATACAGAGAGAAAAGAAACAGCATAGACATGGCATTACAATCGGACGCTTAGTCACACAGAGGAGTTGAGTCAGAAGAAACAGCTTGAAAAAGCACTGGACTCCAAGACTATACGAGTCATGGAAGTCCATCATCTACACAGACAAAGTTGTGAAAAGTCAACTAGTTTGAAATTATCACACAGAAGAAGCAAGGCTAAAATATTTGACATTTTAAGATTTCACTTTTTTAACTTTAAAACCAGGTACTTTTTTTGGGGGGTGTAAAATAAGGGTAAAAAAGGGAGTCTTAGCAAGGTGTTGAGGGTCGAGCCAAAACAGGGACAGAAGCCAAGAGGTCGTTATCTGTAAAGAAGCCAGAGAGTTGGGTCCAATCACAGGAGAAAGAGGGGGAGTTTGGGTCCAGAGGTCGGACCCTGGAAGCAGAGAGAGGGGGGGAGGGGAGGGGGGGGTGGCTTGGACGAGTTCACGCACCACTGTGGCTACAGAACAAAATCTGATCGAAATGGATGGAGTGGCTTGATTGAGTGTTTCTTTTATCCAAAGTTAATCCTTTTTTTGAATTCCACAAATTCTGTCAATGTCTTTTCACAAGAAATGTCTGTGGGTTAATTTCACACCCACCCAAGACACGCTTTCCAGGAAGTCAGGAAAAGAACAAAAGGTTATTTGATTGCTTAGTCACAGCAGTGGGATGTTTAAGGGAGGCCAGTCCCGCAGCACATACCACCATCACCTTGGTTTACCTTCTAAAATCTGTCAGGGGGGGGGAAAGTTGCTGAGACGTGACTGGAGACACGGAGCGCACTGATGCGTGTCGTCACAAATATTTTATAATGTTTTTAGTGAGTGAAAAATGTAACCGCTTGAGATGGTGATATATGCACTGGAAGACCTCAGAGAGTTCTGGGTAAAGATGGGGAGTTCACTTTTAAAGGCCCCGAAGAGTTCAGAAGGGGGTTGGCAACCGTACACAGTCAAATCATAGCACGGCAGCGGCGGCATCAGCAGCGAAGAGGAGAGGGGGGGCAGCTGAGAAACACAGCCAGTAACCACGGTGTGGAACAGCAGTAAGTAAAAGGGGTGAACGAGGACACAATAACAGAAAACTTTGTGGGAACGGGGGAAATAAAAAATGTATTGGCTGGGAAAAGGCAGAGGGAGGATAAGAACTAGTGGATATTGTAAGAGGGATAAAAGCAAAGTAGAAGGGGAGGAAAAATACCTTCAGATGGAAATAAAAGCAGGGATTGAAGGGGGAAAAAAGGGGGAAAAGGAGAGGGTGTAAAAGGGATGGTTACCTGAGCGGAGCTGTTTGATTCGTCCATTGTTATTGGACGTGTTGACTGGCAGGAAATCCTTGAACCAGGTAATTTCTGGGTCAGGATTGCCGCTAGCGGCACAGAGCATGGTGGCCGTCCGAGAACGCTCCACCACTTTCAGCTGGGGACCCATGTCTATGGTGGGAAACCCCGAGGGCAGCTGGTCCTCTGGAAAGATCAAAGACACGACATAAACATAGTGGAGCAATACTCACATCTTTACTCTGGTGACACAGACCAGTGGTTCCCAACGGCTGTTTGTCTTCACCCACATCAGGTGAGCTATCAGTGCTCTTTATCTCTCTGGTCACCCATGTTTCCACTAGATTTATTGGTTTATTTATTGGTCTTTTTTAATTGGTTATAAATGGATTAAATAGACTGTATTTATATTTAGCGCTTTTCCATTCAATCTGTGCTTTACATCACAAGATGCATTCACACGCACATTCATACAGCCCTTCTATATGCAGGACTTATTCTACCACCCACACTCGACCCTCCTGAGCCACAGCCGTTCAGTCAAGATCACACTCATAATTATACCTGTAGAAGCCAGATGTAAAAGTACAAGTCATGTGAATCACTTGCTGTGATACTGTGTCACTTCTCAATATGAGCCAATACAACATTCACCTGTAGGAGGATTAGTTCAACTTTCTTCCACATGGGATGAACCGGGATTATATCTTGATATTAAGATGTCAAGCTTCACCCAGAGAGTTTTGAACGAAGCGCTGTAGGTTAGAAATGTCCTTACAGCTTTCACAATAAAATAAAACCAATTCTTTATTCAACACATCCATTGTTTTTCCTCAATGCTCCGTGATTCTCAATGTCATCAGAGTTACCAGATTTTCTTATTTTTATTTTAATGAGCAGATAACAATGAGTGAGGCCACTAGTGTGTATCATTTTGTAAAAAGTTTGGTAGGAGATTGCTTGATTTTTACTTTGTTTTTATTTAAAAAAAAAAATCTAAAACTTTCATGTAACATGAATCTGAGCCAACTGGAGCAGATGAGTTCAATGAAAGAAATATCATGATGTTCAAAATTGACGAGACACAGTTTAAGCTCTGAGCTGACATCAAACAGATTTTGAACTTGAAATGAGTCACTGGTCAGGGTGTGAAGAGGTTTTGCAGGAAACTGGTCGGTCAAATTCAAGAGTCAGATTTAGATTCAATTTGGAGTCAAAATGTGTTTTGCATGAGCCTTGAGCCTGGAGGCAAATCCAATAGCGAGGTCAAATAGAACGAGTAACATTTCATTCCACTTGACAAACTACCTCACTAAAGCTTTGGGCAATCGCTCTTCGAATGAGAATCAATGGAAAAGTCAAATACTCTCTATTCCGCTGGGAATCAGCAGCAGTCCAGCAACACTCCTTTTTGTCCGGCTGAGTCTATTGCCGACAAATCTCTGTGGACGTTCACCTCCTGCATAAAATCAAATAGGCCAGTACAATAAAGCACATCCACTGGGACTTGCACCCTTGTGGGATGGCATCTCAAATGTGATGCCATAGACATCTGAGGCAATTACATCAAACATGAGGAGTCATTCCGCTGTGATGGAGGAAATCAAAGGCAGTGGGCCAACGTCATTCAGCTGGAGTGAGAGACTTAAGAGGAGGGAGGGGATAAAGCGAGGAGGAGGTAAGGGATCAGAGGCGATAGAGCTCCATCAAACTGAAATTATAACTGTGTTCACTCGAATCAAAAAGGATCACGGAAAATCTGTTTTTAAAAGCAAATTCTCAACTTTGTACAAGGCCACACTTAGAAACCGTGAGGTAAAATGTCTGATTCATGAGTCATCCAGTCCAAAGGAATAAAGATAGACGTGGTGGAAAAAGACAGATGAGCTCCTGTTCCTGCATGTGTTCACAATGTATTTGATCTAGACGGCAGTCTATTGTAAAAGATGATCCCCCGATTACATCTTTTTTCTCTCGCCCTGAATCCTCTGTGACTTTATCCTCCTCAACCACAGAGGGCATCATTAACGGGAAATCCTAGCGCTGAACCTCACCAGAGGAGATGCTAATTCTGGCACTCGCCCATCGAACCATAGCGTCGGGTCGTGAGACACTGGCTTCACGAGCGCGTGTGTGGCCTTTTAACGGCTCGCGTTTCAATCAATCCCAACGCCCGAAAAGAGAGAATGGAACCGTGGACATGATAAACCCAGAGCACAAGAAGGGAAGGTGTTGGTGTGTACAAGTGTGTCTGTGTGGGCAAGCAGGGAAAGGGGGTAAAAGTGCAAGTGCAAATAGAATAGAGAGAAACAAAGAAAGAGTGACAGAAAGAAAAACAAAGAGAGAGAAAAACTGACAGACAGAGAGAGAGAGAGAGAGAGCGAACGGAGAGCACAAGAGACCCATGCAGCATAACAATTCTGATTCTCTCCGCTTTCATTATGCAAACTCTTTACTTCAAAGCCAGCCCCTGGTAGGCAGGAATAATGCATTCTATTTCATCTACCTGGGGTGGGACAATGAACTGAGCATCGAGGACGCACAGTTAGAGGATAACTCCCCGAGATCATGCATCTCTCTCGGCCCCTCTTCTACAAAACACTTACATGTGCACAAAAAGAGAGCTGCACACATGGATGTGTTGGTGTCGGTGTGTAGGACCCTGGGAAACGAAGAGTGCAGCAGACATGCACAAACACACAAACACACACAAACACACACACACACACACACACACACACACACACACACACACACACACTTGATAAAACATGCACATAAATAGCCTTCCATGATCCATAACAGTGAAAGGTGTAAGCCTACCACTGTTTACACCTCTGTTTTTTGGGGACAGAGCAGCTCCACCATATGTGTGTGTGTGTGTGTTTGTGTGTGTTTCTGCATGTGTGTGTGTGTGTGTGTGCATGTGCGTGTGCTGCTGAACAGGAACAGTTAAGAACCCCCTGAGGTCAGAGCAGATTTGTAACCCTACCCTCCCTTGTTGACGGAGCGTTCCCCACACCCCACTGTTTCATTTGGATGTGCTCCCACTTCAGTGTTTCCACTGAGAGCGATCCAGATAATTTCACAGCTCATAGAAAAGCCTGGTCTCCTAATCATGGGAACTGCTGTGCGAACACTGTCCTCTTTATACGAGACCCAAAATGGAATCCACACACATCGCTCGCTGGGTTTGTCATCTGTGAATCTGGAAAGACAGCAGGTCAAATCTGGTCATACAAAAATGGGAACTACAGCATGAGGCAGCTGCTGTATTAGAAGCTGTAATGTGTGCACCTGCAAATAAACCTGTTTCTGTCATTCAGGACTGACCCGGGGGGGGGGGAAATTGTAATAAAACCACCACTGATCTAATATATTGTATTCCAATTCAATAGTATTGCACTACAGCAAAACTATACACTATATACTCCTTTGTGAGGCCACAGTTCACTTTGTGTCTACTCACATTTAAAATGTGCATCTGTCGTCACAACTGTATTTGGGAGTATATGGGCTAAATCAAATGTCAGTTCCACTTATTTGAGGTTGCCATTGAATCTACAGGTTTCCAGTAGCAGAATATGAAACAAGTCATCTATACTGCTTATCCTCTGAGGGTCACAGCGGAGAGCTGGAGCCAATCCCAGCTGACACTGGGCCAGAAGTGGGGTACACGCTGGACAGGTAACCAGGGTATCCACCAGGGCAAACACATGGAGACAAACTAGACCTCAGCTGACCTGAGATCTAGCATCGCGCAGCTGTCTCATCAGACGGGGCAAGTAGCTCGCCTCACTTCCAACTGTTATTTATCCACTTCAGTTCACACACCCACTCTCTGGTTCAAAATTGGCAGACCGCACGTCTGTTACCAAAATTTCTGCTGCACATCGTAGAACTCACTTTCAGTTTTATTACCAATAAAGTGGTTTGAATTATCTGTCTGTACTGTGTGGACTTGTTCACAATCTGATCCTCTCATTCCTCTTTCTTGCCCCATTCACTGCCGTTGTCACAATTTGACTCGATTTTAGCGAGTACTCTGATGGAAAACTCCATGTGTGAAATAAATGTCTTGAAAATGTATGAATGTAAATAACGTAGAGCTTTACAACCGCTCTAAGTCGTTCAAACCAACACACCCACAACCTTTACCCAATCATGAATTATACAGTATCGCACTGTACACTGGAGCCAAAAGCACATAATTGCTCTCCAGTTTATAATTGTCTCAGCCATTGCCAATCACGGCCATTTACTGGAAGCCAAGATTTCAATTAGCCCGATTCTAGTTCTCAGTAATTAAGCCGGCTGACCTTAACACCGGATCCCTCCTGTCAGACAGTCAGTCAGTCGGTCACTGGAGCCGTGTCTTTAAAGAGCCGGGGGAGACAAGGAGACATGACTGACAGGACTCTGGGTGTGCGCTGTGGATGTCTGTGTGCGCTCCTGTGAATGTGCACATGTGTGTGTGTGTGTGTACTTGGCAACTGACATTTGGCCTGACAATCTATCAGGGGCTATTAGCTACTCCCAGGTGGCCTCTTATTCATCCACAACACAATGACTCCTCAGAGGAGTAGAAAGAGGCTAATCACTACATAAAGACTGACTTAGATTGAGGATCTGTGTGTCAGTGTTCACCTGTGTGTGCTCCTAAGAGTGGTTATGTTTTTGATAAAGGAAAGATCAGAGACAAGTGAATGGGAGCTTCCATCAAGAGAGGAAGGAAGGATCAAAAATAGATGCAGAGACACTTAAGCAGGAGAGCATACACATCCGTATGCGCAACTGAGGGACCCACACACTGACACACACACACACACACACACACACACACACACACACACACACACACAAACACACACACACATTTACATGTACATAGAACCATGTGACGCAGGGAAAATTCTGGATGGATGGAGCAGAACAGCAAAGAAGATGCAAAGAGTGGTCCGATGTGAATAATTTAGAGGCTGCTGTGAAGTGGACCTAAGAGCGTGTGGAGCGACAGAGACGAGAGCGAGACACAGGAAAGGAGGAGAGTGCATAAAATGATAGAGAGAGAGAGCGAGAGAGAGAGAGAGAGAGAGAGAGAGAGAGAGAGAGAGAGAGAGAGAGAGAGAGAGAGAGAGCACATAAGCGAAATTAAGAGAAAGTAGGAGGAAGTGAATTTGTGGAGACAAAAACACAGACTAGACAGAAAGAGAAAGAGAGAGCAGGGAGGAAGAACTGTAGACTGTGTTATTACTTCCCCTCAGAGAGAAACGAGGAGGGAGAGCGAGCGAGCGAGAGGATATGGTAGAACAACAGGCCTCATGTCCTTTCCCCATGAGCACATACTGTAAAGACAGGCAATGTGATTATCCACACTCGAACAGCCTCACTCACTAAGACACTCTCAAGCTTCAAACTACCGGTACATAATGTTCTCCTAATGGACTCCACTAACACTAACATCACTATCTGCATTAATGGACTTTTGCTAACACTAATAGAACCATCGACTGCGGTGGACCTGAGCTTCCACTTGCATATTTATATATATTTATCTACATGGGGATAAAAGATCTTCTGTGCCGCCGAGAGGAGCTTTGAGCTAAAGTTTCAACTTTATCAATGGGAATTTATGAGGAGCTGAAGATGGCTGAACCTTTTATTTAAAAGTATTTCTTACGGATGCAAATCCAGCATTTGGAAAAGAACAAACCATTACTTAAAGATATTTTAACACCTTATACTGTAGTTGTCAGCACAAAGGATTACCCCTCATATGCAGTGTCCATTTGTAGAGGATAAAAAGTGAATGAATGATTGATAACACAAATCACAAAAGTGATTACACACACAACTATTATCACACTAATGACACTTTAAGGTTTATTCCTGACCACAGAAATCTAAGAAATAACTACTTCTTATTTCATTTATATAAAATATGAAAGCATATATGAGCCCTGTCAGATGAATTGTGATTGGTGAATAAGAGCTATACAAATACAATTTGATTGATTGATATGTCATGATTAAAGCTGTGTCAATAAGTCATTATGTATTTATGAATTCCTTTTATTACAGATGAACTTGTTTGGAAAATGCAGCGTTTTAATTGACTGTAACTGCAGCTCTTAAGTACTGAATGTGTACATTGTGAATGCCGAATGAAAGAAGCTACAATAAAGTGATGAAATGCAATCAGCTTTTACTTTTTTTTTACCTACAGTTATTTAAAAAATGTGCTCTTGACAGCTAGATGCAAACATATCATTTGTGTGTGTGTGTTCACACTGACCTCGTAGCACACTCAGTTTGGTGGAAGCAATGAGCTCTCCTGCGGAGTTGGAGGCGTGACATTCGTAAATAGCCTCATCTCTCGGGGTCCTCAGAGGCTGGATCCTCAGGACAGAGCCGGAGCCATCGTCAAACTCTATTACCTGTTATTGGGGAAAAAAAACAATATGGGAGTGGCTAGGATATATCATTTTATTATGTAGCATTTTCATATCATATCAATGAAGTTGAGTTTTTTTTGTCTCACCAAAAGCAGGTGGACACCAAAACTGAACATGAAGGAGAGTTAATATTGGAGGTTCTCAGGAGGCCAGAAACACAACTTTCAACGAGTGCTATAGATGCTCGTAAGTAACTGTTTCTTAAAGAAGCCATAATCCATTATACCAAACATGAGCTATTAAAAGTTTTTTTGGAGCTTCCTCTATATTCAACCCGTTTTAAAATATTGCAATGTGGAACAGATAATATTAGCAGCAGGACAGTTGAAAGGATTGGCTGCAGCACTGGGCCCTTACTGCTTTTTGCTGTTTGCTATCTGGTATTAATTTTACCTTCAGTGCCTTTTCCTAGCTTTGATGTATGGATGGAGGCAGATTTGCTGAGGGGACAGAGCCGGTTTCATGTTTTGTAACTTCCAATCGTTCAGAATGACTGCCTTGTGCATCAGAAATGCTCTTGCATGAGATTAATTCATGCTTGTAGCAGATCTGGATTTTGGATTCAGAGAAGGTTTCTTTTGACTGAAATCCAATAAAAATAAATCCCACAGTCGCTCCTGACCGACAGGACAGCAGAGGGAAGTGTACAGCAGCAGGTAGCTGGAGCTTATATGTGATAGATTAAAAAATAAAATATCTCCCCGAGTGATTTAATCACAAACAGGAATCCGACTGAGATGAACTTAAACCTGGGAGGAAACTCGACTTATTAAAGTGGAAAAGCACCCTGAGCTGAGGGTGACACTGACTGGGTGGAGGGGAGAGGCTGGTTCAACATCTCCATCTGAGTGGTGAGGTGAGAGAATATAGCAAAGGTTAGAGCCTTCAGGAAACTAATAAGGCTGATCATATAAGAATCTCCTACACTGTAGCCCAGGGCATCATCTGACATATGAAAGAGACGAGAGTAGATAGCGTTTCACGCGGCTGTGTTTTCAAATGAAGAAAAAACAGGTGGCCGGTGCTCGTGTAATCCCAGAATAAAAGGGCCTGGTCCATTGTACCCAACACAAAACACAGTCCTCATTATTGACTTAAATGTCATCTTTCATCGCAGTAATGAGCGGCAGCAACACAGCAGACGCTCTAATTTGTCATCAGAGACAGAGCAGTGGGGTAACTAAGAGCATTAGTGATGACTCTGTTTCATTTAAGTCGCTTTACGGATGTTTCATTTGAAGTTTTGTGCAGGTCACACTGTGCAATATGGATCTAGAAAAAAGCTGGGCACAACATCAGGTTTGACATGTGTAGACTTTACAAAGATTACACCAACGGGTTCCTGGAATACATCGCAAGATATTTTACAAAATAAAACATCATCAGCTCACGTTATCTTGATAATTGATCGATTGATTGGCTGATACAAAAGGCGAAATTATGCCTTCCTCACTTTAAAAGTTAAAACTGCCTTCCATGTCTCCTGTCTCACAATATTTAGTTTGGTAACACACACAACAAATTTGCAGTAAGTTCTCCAAATTGAGAATAAATTGCTTGGCCTGAAAACCTTTTTAAAGGACTAGTTGTGCACAAGAACAGTATATGAACCTCATCCCCTCTGTTTAATGTTAATTGAGATTACAAATAAATGACCCTTTAAGATCAAGTCAACTTCAGGTCAAACTGTCTGCATGTGAAAAAAGGCTTCAAAAGAAAATAATAACAAGAAAACAGACACCAGTGCATTATTTCTACCCCCTAACCCATTCCCATTCTATTTTCTGAGGATGGGCAGGAATCATCGGCAGTACAAGGTTATGAGTTTCTTCATATATCACGGAATCATACCTCAAATCTCTGGTTGCTGACTTTTTTGCCTTTTTTGTTCCAGACAATCTTGGGCTGCGGATCCCCTGTGGCCTGGCACACAAAGGAAGCCACTCCCCCCTGGACTCCTGTTTGGTCTTCTGGGGTTCGCGTGAATCTGGGAGGTGCTGTATGGAAGATGCAATGGAAAAGTTAGGTCAAGTTCAAACTTCCAGAGTTGTTGTGTTTCAGGGTGTGTGTGTGTGTGGGTGTGTGTGTGTGTGTGTGTGTGTGTGTGTGTGTGTGTGTTTGAAGCCACAGGAGCTGAAGACATTTTGATGGATGAGTTACTCACTGCTCTACATAAGCCTGCACGTCACCATCAGTTTGTCTTCTTCCCATATACATATTGTGTAATACATTATTGTGTTAGTCTAGTGTTAATGCACTTAACCCTTAACATCTTGCATTCCCGTAACTGTGTGTGTGTGTGTGTGTGTGTGTCTGTTTTGTCACTGTGTTTATTTCAAAAATTTAAATTAAAACAGAAGAACGTCGTGGAGCACCACAGCTGGTTTGGTGTGCTCGTGTGTTACAAGGTGCACCCATTTTTGGAGTAGACGTGCACCTACATCTGTTTTTCGGTTCAGTTGTGCATGGGTCTCTTTTTTCCCATACATGTGTGTGCACGTGCCACCAATGTTGTTTCCCTGTGTCCCTGTGTCACCAAAGAAGCTTAATATTTCTGTACCATAAAGGATTTATGAAGACTTACTGCTGACATGACCACTAAAACCCCTCTCTGCGGGGACGCCAACAATATCATAGCCATAGCCGCCGGTGGATTGTGACATCACGACATCAGAAAGATGCGGCACGTCAGTCATGGCACGTCACAGCCAGCTCGCCTAATGGCATTCCAGCCAAACCAGAAAATCCCTACTTAAGGGCTTACTGCCATCCGCCCTGACAAAGGGAGAGAAATTGCTTTTTGCTGTTTAAATGGAGGGAGGGAGAGAGGGAGAAAAGCGGAGCTTTTCAGAGAAGGAGAGGAAAAGAGAGGGCGCTGAAAGAGTGGGCACAGCAGAACAGAGGAGCGGGTGAGATAAAGAGAATGAGTGAGAGAGACAGATGGAGAGGGCAAGTAAGAGATAAAGCATGAAAAACAGAAGTGAAGGCCGATAGGAGGACTAGCGGGAGGTGAGAGCGCGAGAGAGATAGAGAGGGAATGAGCCAGATGTACTGGCAAACATGGTCAGAGAGCCCCAAGCTGCCCGATCACCTCCGCATCTCACTGGCACTTCTACCTCAAGGACTGAATACAAGAGAGTGTGTGCATGCGTGTGAGAGAGAAGGAGTAGGTGTGTGTGTGTGTGTGTGTGTGTGTGCATACAGCCTCTCTCAGACCGGCACTGAATAGGATATTCTCCTGGATTTATCCCGATGGACTGTATGTGAGAACACAAATGTCCGAGTCAGTTGCTCAGGAAAATGTCCACAACTTTTACTCCCCTTGTCAGTGAGCCTCAGCGAGAACACAGCCGGATCTGCCGTAGACAAAACCACGTGATTTCCGTAACAGAATTCCTACACTATGCCCTACCTCCTGAGGCTCTGCCCAGATGTCAGCCCTCATCTGAGCACATATTCTGTTTGTTGTGAATGTGTCGGACTCGGAAAATCTCCTTCTGCATTCATGATCTGTGATATAGGTTAAACTCTTTGAAATGCCCCGGACCCAATATGTGTTTTTCTTATCGAACATAAAAAGATGATCATGTCAGATTAATAAAGAGAACAAAAATATTAGTGAGTTTTAGCCCCTTATATTTTAGTTACTGCATGCACGTATAGCCGGTTCATACATGGCATACCACTGTCCATGTATGTGATGCATGAGTGAGTGAGCAAATGTGGGAGTGCTCATCAGAGAGAGAGAGAGAGAGAGAGAGAGAGAGAGAGAGAGAGAGAGAGGGAGTAAGGGAGTGAGGGAGAGAGGGAGAGAGGGAGAGAGAGAGAGAGGGAGAGAGAGAGAGGGAGAGAGAGAGAATGAGGAGTGGGAGAATCGCTCTCTTAATCCTTTTGCTAATCTCTCTCCCACAAAACAAATGAAAAGTGTAAAGCCAGCAGGGCCATGCTAAAAGGCACGGTAGATCTTTCAATTGCTTTTTTATCTTTCCCTCTTTATTTCTCCATCTCTCTATCTATATCTCTCTCTCTCTCTATCGCTCTCTCCCCTCACTCTTCATTTCTCTGCTGTTTAAAAGTCTTAGGTTCTCGCTTTCACAAATTTCACCCCTTTATCTCTCTGCCCCACTCCTAATTCTTCGGCACTGAATCGCTTCCTCACCCCCTTCCTCCTCCTCCACAGCTGCTCCTCTTGCTCCCACTTTCATCCTCCTCCTTGTTTCTCTTTCTCCATCTCCTCCCTCCATCTCTGGGGTGTTACATAAGTCGTCCTGTCACATTGACTGACTTAATGAGGAGGAGGGGGTGCAACCGTATGCTCCACACACTTCTCCCGACTCTCTATTGCAATTCCCCTTCTCTTTTTTATTCCTCTTCTCCCCTCTCGTTTTGTGCTCTCAACCCCTTTCGCTTGTCCCCTCTTTCCATCTCTTTCACTCACTTTTCCCCCCAAATCCTCCGCCTTGTTCTCCTCCTATCCCATTCCTCTTTTTTTGCTCCCTCCCTCTCTCTATGTCCAAACTGTTCAGTCTTTTTCCAAGATCATCAGGGTCTTTTGGCCGTGCTGCTTGGTGGGATTAAGCATTGACATTTGGTCCAGGGTGGGGGTGGAGGCGCGGGTTCATGCTCAGAGGCACTTGGATAATTGCCGTAGTTAAGGGGGGAGGAAAGCGATGCGTGCAAGTTTATTATTTCATATTTGAAGTAAAAAATGATGACGTGCTATCGGCGGTAGCATTGCAGCGGTCACTGCTTCACTCTGCATGTCGCCTCTGCCGCCTCCCTCCTCTTCCCTATTATGACCCAAGATGGAAGTGAGGGGAAAATACTAACTGGGTCCACGGAGAGAGATTTAGATGGAATTAGACGCTGCCAATCTTTCCCTCTGGTGTGCGTTTGTGTGTGTGTGTGGTGGATGGAGGGTGGCCTACATAATGTTGCCATTCAGATCTCCACAACAGATGGCAGGGATTACAAAGTCAGCTCCTCTCTCTGGACCACTTTCGAGTCACGGCTGAAGATGCGTGATAAACTTTGAGAGATGGTCTTCACCTCTATTTGGCATTTTGAAAATCATTGATACAGAAGAAGCACCTGTAGGCACAACAGAAAAGATTGCGCCCTATAATGGAAAAAATCTGATTGGATCAGGAATTTTCATACAAGCATTACATACAAGTGGAAAGAGAGCAGACAGCTGTGCTTCTCAACCAACATCTGCATTATATTTTGTTATGCTGATGAACATCTTTGGTTAAACTCACCTAACATGAACCTAGAAACCATAATGAGACAAATGGATTTTCTGCAGAGTGGTACAAATAGCAAGGCTAAATGAGACTTCAGGGACATGTAGTTGGCAGGCCTCTGTCCTCACTTACAGGGACAGACTGAGAGAGAGATTGAGTTTAAGAACCGGTGCTGGAACAAATTTCAGGGAGTGTGTCTAATCTAAGAATCAAAGAATGGGACTTATATATTTAGAAAGACAAACAGGTAAAATTAAACAGCGAATAGGGCTTATATGTGTTTTATGTTAACAACATTTAACAAGAATAAACTCGAAAATCATAACATTTTAATATTACAAAAATAAGGTTGTAATATCACGAGAAAAAAGTTGAAAATTCATGAGACTTAAGTCGTAAATTACGATAAAAAAGTTAGAAATGTATGTTTAATCTCTTAATATTGTGTATTTTTCTCATTCAATTTTAGAATTTTTTTAATCTAAGAATTACTTTTTCTCTATATCATATGTAGACATCTGTACATATGAGTGAAATAAGCATTTAATCCTTAGGATTCCACAAGTTAGATTTAAGGAATTAGAGGGAAATGTTTCATGTATGATTAAATTTAATTTAATGTTCTAGAGAGAGTCATTCTGCTCTCTGACTGCATTGATTTCCATAAAAAAATATAATGAAAGAGTCAAATCTTTGAAAAATGCAGCTATTTGTATGCCCTCTGGTCTTATCTTGTGTGCCTTTAATCACTTATCTGTTCTGATGCGAAATAAATCATGAGGCAGACAGGCCCATCCAAATAAATCAAGTCAACAAAAAGGATTCCACAGCACAGAGCGGATCCGCTCGACAAAGGATCAAATTGTAAAACAGAAGCTCTGAGATGCAGGATTACTGAGGAAGAATAAAATATGAAGAATATAAGATAACAAAGCCGAGGTTTCATCAGGAAAAGACAATGGTTTTGACTAAAAGGAGCAGATGGGGAAGCCCACACATTAATGGTGGTTAATCCTATACGCTGATGTGTATGTGTGTATGCATGTTTTTGTGTGTGTGTGTGTGTGTGTGGCTATTTCGGCTACTGTTGAATAGGGGAACATCCCTCAGAGGAAGAAACAGATAAATGGTTATTGAACTTCCCGATCTGATCGATACGAGGCGCATCACCCTGGCACACGTTCGTAATGATCCTGGATTTGTGCGGACGTATGTTTGTGTGCACGAATTTCTTTTGTGTGAGTCTTTGTGTCTGTGCGTTGGAAGTTTTGATCACATCTGAAAAGGCCGCTCTGGTTGTTGGTACAACTTGCCAAGCATCTGTGCTTGCGCCTCACATTTCCCTGTGTGTGTCATGTCGTTAGGCATGTAATGAGCATTCTAGAGTCTTTGCCAGGGAAAGATCCAGCAGCATAGTGTTGCATGTAGCGGGGGGGTGGATAGCTGATGACTCCCCAAATGAGAACTGAGTCAGGCTTGTCAGACAAGTTGAGGAATGAGGCCAATATCAGGGCCTGAGCCAGGGCCATGATAGTCACCCTCAAGACTGGGCGGGCAGCTGGCCAGGAACATAACTTAAAACACATTAACATCAAACCGACACATTAAGAGCAAATTATCAGCTGCTCGCTTTCTGCTGCTGGAAATGAAATTGGATTACTGAGGCCAATAAACGCAGAGAGACAGCGATTGTCCTATACTGCCCCAGAAAACCTTCGGTGTAAATAGAAAATGGAATTACGAGCCATAACCTTTGGTGTCACTTCACCTTAAGGATAAACTGGTTTAAGTCTCCATCCAAACCAAATCTGGAGCATCACCTGATTCATTTCAAATAATGTATTACATAAAAACTGTGATTCTTGTGATTTGCATGTAGCACGTCATTGCAGCGTATAGATCGGCAAACACCCAGCTGATGTCTCCAAGCATCAATTCAACAACCTCATTTTTACACTAGCATAGGATAAAATGCACTTCTACTGCCCTTAGTAATGCGTGTCCAATTAGCATGCCACTTGCCTCCCATAGCTGCTCCAGGGTCCGACTAATGGTGAGTTAATCAGGGTTAATTTGTTAGAAACACAAGAGGAGGATTTAATCAAATGGGGTCTTCTGTATATACAGGTCATTAGAAACACATGGGACACCGACTGGGGTACACAGCTTTACTGGGTCAGTGCTGGCTCCCCGTGAAGATGAACAGAGGGTTTTCTCAGCGTCGGTCTCAGCGCGTTACTCACGGACCACTGGTCAACTATGCTACAGCTAAGCTAACGCTATCCAAGGGCCTCTTTCACTACCTGCTAGGTTATAGTGCTAAGCTAGCACTGGTCGGATCCTGTTAGTCGCGGATGGGCGCACAGCTATGCTAGTTGCTAATAGCCTCACCGCTGAGGGCCAGTGATGCAGGACAAGTGGAGAGGGCTTCATTTTCTTTCTCATCAGCGCGGACTAATCCGTCTCACTCAAGGATTGACGTTAATAGATAACCATGGAGAACTTTTTAAGGGCCCGGCAGGTCGCCGTGCTACAAACTGAGCTTGAGACTACACTCAAAGGTGTGAGCTATGCCCTCATTCCAGAATATGAAGCCTACTAAACTCATGAGGCCAGCACCGCCGGCAACCAGTTAAAATAATAACAGAGATTGGCATCTTCATTTTGTGTGCATATGATTTATGAAAATGTTTGTGATGTGACCCATTTCTGTCGCCTCGTGTGGAGAGATATTTGCACAGGAGTTGATGGAAAGAGGTCGTCAAGCATTTAAATTAGGAGCTGTTGTCATATTCCGGATGAGAAGGAGCTGGCGAGTTCTCACCGGAGCTGAATTTTAACACAATATGATAAATTATTCCAGAAAATACACCATGAATTATTAAGATAGTGATGAAAATAAGTTAACTTGATAAGTGCCATGTGAATTAGAAATGAGGAAATGAAAGGGCATTGCGATTAGAGTTGAGCTTGGTTCCTGTGTTTCCCTGACTCAACGTTGCTGAAGACTATTCTGTATTATCACAACAGATTTAGTTTAATAGATAAACACTGAAAAAGAAAATTTCGCTTTTATTTTGATGAATCTAATCTACTCTAAGGACTTGGTATTGGATCAGTGATCATGACCTTTTTGGCAGTTTCGTAAGCATTTCATGGGGCTGGAATTTGTATCAGTGTCTTTCTGCATCTCTGAAACGTACACATTATATCTAATTTGTTTAAGTATTACAGAAACTTTCGTATAAAATGATCACTTTGTGGTTTTATGACTGGTTAACCAACACAAACATAACACAAGATAGCCAACACGAATATAATCCACCTAAGAATATACATTTGTTACTCTTTGTCAATAAACAAAATAATGTATTGAATTAATCACAATGCTAATCTGGGTGACAGCTTCACTTTGCTCTAAAGTGTTGAACTATTCCTTTACAGACTTCTGAAAGAACTGTCTTTGCTCTATTTTTTTTAAAGTCTTCGGGGAAAAATGTAACAAAAAAACTGGAAGAAAAAAATGAATGGGAATGAAATAGTTGACCAGTGTGTTGACCAGCGTACCACTGGCAGAATATTGGTCATTTGATCATCACGACCCAGCCCACAGGAGATTAGACTCAGTGCTTCATCCTAACCCTACCAAGACCAGATGTTGACTTTATCTGACAGTGTGAAAGGGGGCTGACTTGTGACTCGCTTGAAGTCTCAGTATGATTTGACATTTTGACATTTCATACTGCAGTTATGGGTGAAAAGGATCTCTGCTTTTTTCTTAGCGCTTTAAATGAGTTAGGGAATACCAATCAATCACAGACAAGAAACAGGATCCATCCAAGAAAATAACTGCTTGATTCGGTTTCACACCGTCCCCGGACCACAAACCTTTGAACTGTTTGACCCTGCCACTTTATCTCATTCCAGTGAAAACTCACGGTGCCTCATCCATCAGCTACAAAAGTGACGTGGAGCTCACGGAACCAGATACTAATCGCATTCTAATCTCTTGTCCACCCTGAGCACTACACAGGCATGCACATTTACATACATATAAAACAGACGACTACAAACATAGTTACAAGGGCACATGTATGTCACTACACACAAATCCTTACTCATAAGCCTCTACTCTTTGGGAAACTGTATTACATGTATGTTAGATTGCCACTCAATGAAATAATCTTTATTGTGTGCAGCTGTTGGGTCTTTAACACGTGCACTGCACATTGCAGTTAGCATTAAAAACATGACAACGTCGATTTAAATAAATACTAAACAGCATGCTATGGACATGAAAAAATTGCTTAAGAATTCTCTATTCGTAAAGTGGGATCTTGTTGTGAAAGAAAAGGTTAATTTTGGCAACTTTAACCCTTGAACTCAGCACCTGAGGGGAAGCTAAATGAAAAAAACGTAAAGGTAACCAAAGACGGCTCTTGTCTAAGCCCTTGACAACTGGTGCCTTGCTCAGGGGCTTCAAAACGTAAGTAAGAGCAGTGGTACTGTCATCGTCCGATCACTTTTCAGACTCCAGTCAGCCTGTGGGCCATACCTGTGCAGGCAACATGTCTGAATGTTGACGAGTCTATCAGTCATCACATGAGAAAGTGCTGTGTTTCCACTGCACACGACCGAACATGTCACGTTGGAAAAGGTCACATTTTTTGGTACGGAATAGCTCAGGTCTTTTATCGATGTGCCTGTGGTTTTTTACATCAAGCTCTGTGGATGGGGACACCTGGAAAAGCAGAGCGTTTATAGAACATAAATGATTTGATACAAGCTGAGGGTCTCACATTACCAAGAGCCACCCTCCGCAGAATCCTAAACCACTTTGAAAATACACAGTCTGCTTACTAAAGCACCGGGCTGCAACTCAGCAAGATCTCCCCTAGTCCCCGAAGAAGGAGCTGTGCTGGAACTCTACATAGTTACTTCCAAGCTGGATGAAGGGTAGGGCCGACAGCTTGTTGATTTTGGGAGGACATGAGGGTCAGCAGACAACCCCCCTAACCCCCCCGCCCCCCACCCATGTCCCCATGCTGTTGCATAGTGTCCTGTCGCCCTGACTGACACACGGAGGGATTCAGTTCCTCGCGCAGAGCCTCTCGCTGTGTACACGGAGCAGTGGCCTAGTTTGTGACAGGATCAGGGCATTACTCTTAATCCACCAGATACATGTCATATGCACGCACGCGCACACAAACTCACTGAGAGACATGGTGGCGAGATGGAGGTGGAGAGAAAACGGGAGTAAAATAGGAAGAATCTGGAAAAAAAAAATCAGTGCACTGCTTGCATTGTTTGCACCAGTGGTTGTGTGCAGGATGCACATATGGTGCAGTGTCATCCAAGGTTTCCAACCATGCACAGGAGTAACTGTTCCAACTGACTGCATCTTAATACCCATAGTAGTGTCGACGTGGGAGCAATTGTGTAAAAAGAATGTGATGATGGTGTTAAATATGCCAGATTTTTTTATCAAGATCCATAAATTACTCCCTGGAAAAATGGTTAAAATTATTAAAAAAAACGCCCTATCCTGCAATGGATCCGCATCAAAATGTAATAAGGGTACTATCTCTGTCCTGACATAAACTTTGTGGCCTGTCCTTTGTATCAACCTATTAGGCTTATAATGTATTCCATTCATTTCGCTGTGAACTTTGGGTGAAGCCCCAACTAAAAGCTGCTTTTTTTTTGGAGTACGTTTAACATTTCAAAACACGGCGACACGAGATGAGCGCCAAAGATGTCAGTGTCCCTGCAGCCTGTTTGAATTCTTAACATCCAAATCTCCGAGCCCCCGCTGTTGATATTAAAAGAGGCACTGCACGTCAAACACACGGAGATAAGAGGAGAAAAGAAGAGCCTTTCCTCCCCTTTCCCCCCTGAAGCCCTCTGTCCCTCCTTTCTCTACAGATTATGTGTTTGTGTCGAGAAGAGGTGGAGAGCGGGCAAAGAAAAGAGCTATGAGACGAAGGCGGGGGGGAGAGAAAAAAACATAGACAGAGGAGACAAACTGCAAAATCACTTCCACCCCGTTGCATCTGTGCTGCTCCTCTTAGCCTCACAGAGGAAGTTTGGGAGCATCGTCGTTTTGATGGATGAGTGGGTCTTAACTGGGCGACCCCGAAACTCACACTGAAGACTGGAGGGCACGAGATCGAGGGGAATACATGAGTGGATTGTGGACTGGGCTCTGTGTGAATGTGTACCTTTAAAACATTGCAAACCGTGCGTGTGTGTGTGTGTGTGTGTGTGTTTGTGTGTGTGTGTGTGTGTGGTTGGTGTTGATATATGTTCAGTATCCCACGACCATGAGCTTGGAACAACACTGCAGACCACACTGTACTGGCTTCATGTTGCCTCTGCTTTGCATTCATTCTGTAATTTACCACAGCACATTTACATTGAAGAAGCCATTTTTTTTTTCCAACTAAACACAATTATTACTCAGTTACTATTTGTTTTTGCTATTACAGCTTGGGTTGGTAATCGTGAAAAAGCTAGCAGGCGACACTTAAAGGGTGATTGTGTCAAATTTAGTGAGTGAGTTTGCATGTTGCAGCTGAATACCCCTTCACCTCACCCTGCACTGCTAGCCTTCAATTTGCTTTAGTAGGTGAGGTTCAATTAGGTCTTTATTAGAGAGGACCCGCTCCCATTGTAAACATAAACTATTTAAATACAAAGGGCCAATCCTCGGGTAAGGTAACAACAATTTGTACAATCAGATGATTACAGGATTATTTTATATTCAACTCATGCCAATAGTTCTAGAAGTCTAATTCCTGCCTACTGTATCTGTTTAGGTGGGGATTGAGCATTGCTGGAAACATTTGGGTTAATGTAAGTAAACTAGTCATTCATTTTAATGATGAATTATTAATTGGTCCAGTTTTTTCCAACAGCAGAGGATGAGGAAGTGGCGCTGCTCAGACGGTGACCTCGCCTCTTGTGAACACAACAATGGTGGAACCTCTTGGCAAGCGGCCACCATCGCCACCCACTCCTGGCAGGAGACCATGTTTGGCGGCACAGTAAATGGATACATAGTCTGCACGGCGAGTCTGTACAACTGAATTCTTTAATCCTCTTCTTTCTCTTCTATTATTCTGTCTACTCCATCTTTTTGACTTCCTACGCTTCTTTTCTCATATCTTTTGTCCTTTGTCTCAGCACAAATCCGGCTGTTTCATTAACAGTGTTATCGGATTCAAAGACTCAATCCAAATCAATCCTAATCGTCAGCCTGACAAATTGACTTGGACGTCATTCAGGGTCAAGAGTATCCCAGTAATGGTTTCTTCTGTTTGCTCGCGTAAACATCATATGCTGGTTTTAAACACCTGGATTATCTGTTATCTGCAGGTTCTGGGAAAGAACATTTAGAATATAAACAACCGTCTCAAGCTTCTGCTCATCATCTGCTATCTATCTTCAGTTAGAGTCAAAAGGTAGTTTGCCTGAAAAAATAAATAAATCAATAACCGGGCTCAACTGAAATCTGAATGAGCTCACAGAGGAAGACAGTGGACGAGCCCCAATAAGCGATCTCACACACGTGCACACACACATGCACATGTTGGACACAATCACAGAGGCAGTGGAGAAATTATCTGATTTGCCATATGCTGTCTATCTGTCTGTGCCAAATACTGGGATGGACCAAAACAGCTGGCCTGGTATCAAACCTGCCTCCTAGCACACATGTACAGATCATCACACACAGACATGAGGGACGGGATATGAGGGGGTGGAGCGTTGAAGAAACCCATGTCCTCTCGACAAGTGCATTTAGATTATGTTTATAATCCAACAGCTTCTTTATACACAGGTACCCATGTGTGTGTGTGTGTGTTTGTGGCTATATCCAAACTAATGCATAATCGTTTCAAAATGGCATTTGAACTCTATAAACGAGGAAAGACCGTATGTATCATGTGACCAGTCACGTACACTAGGCTTGTGAATGCCGACTTTACCGGGAAGCAGATTGTCTACTCTGCAGTTGGTTGCTTGGTTTACGAGCAAGGTAAAACATCGATGATGAGGGATTATTTTCTCGGAGCGACGATGAGGTGGAACTGTTCCTGACTTGAGTGTTTACAACATTTTGCCGGGTGGTGATTGTGGGTGAAAGCGCCATCGTGAACAAACATTCACTTTTTTTGCCCGTCCATTCAACAACACAGCTGCAGAGCAGGACCACCGTTTTCCATCTTCTAAGTTTCAAAGGCTCTCAAAAACTCTAATGTAGTGTGGAAAGCATTTGTAACCGCGGCAGCAGCGATGTGTTTGGAAGGTAAAATATAGGAGTGTGTCTTTGTGTGTGTGTGTTGGAGAATGAAAAGACTTACAGTCAGCATCAGCGAGGAAGAGGAAGCTGAGGAGGAGCAGGCCTGGACTGGCAGAGTGCATCATGGGATATGTCGACACATGCATGCTGTATCCACCGTGAGCTCACTGCCTCACTGTACAACAGGACGATAGAAACAGGCCCTCACAACCTGGGGAGAGAGAGAAGACAGGGAAGACATAGACATTAACATCCTGCCAAGCTCCAAGTTAAGAGAGATTCAGACATTATATAGTCACACACACACACAGACACAGACACACACCCAAGCACGCAGACGTGTGTTCCCTCTAGGCCTTACACTCCAGTTATGCAGCTGCCTCTTCTCTTCTCGCTTCATTAGGACCATACACTCATTGCCGGAGGTGTGTTTCTGTGTGTGTGTGTGCGTGTGTACAAAGTTCACAAAGTAGCTGATGAATTTCAACTTAAAGCCAACATTAGGCATAGAAGCATCAGTTGGCTTCTCCAAAGTTTTTTTCCCTCGTCCCACGTGAGCGATGTCCTCGATTTTTCTGCTTTCAGTTTTGATCTTTTACACAATCCACCAAGCGGGCCGGACTTCAATTCCCGATCTCGTCTCACACGCACGTCAAAACGGCATCATTTCAGATTGATGAGAAAGAGTGAATGGCTTTAAGATGGAAGGCTGCAGTGAGGGACTGATGGATGATGGGCAGATTAAAGTGGGAGGAGACTGACTGCTGTTATCTGCGGGCTATGTAGCACACCGTGTTGGATCAAGATACAGCTGAATGTCTTCATGCCTTCATCCTTCGCTCACTTCCTTCCTTTGACCCCCTCTGCCTCTCCCAGCGCTTTCCTCTTCTTTACACTTTCATCCTTTACTCACACCTGATATGGAAAGTTTCCTTTTTGCAGTTTCCTAAATATTCCTTCTTCAAATTCAAATTCCCTTCTTTACTTTAGTCTGATTTGTGTACTCTCCCCCTCTCCCCCTCTCTCTCCCTGTCTGTCCGTCTGTCGTTGACATCCATCCGTCTCTCGGCCATCTGCGGCGCCTGGTGTGAGTGTCTGGCATTAGAAGATACCAGGCGTCAGTCTGTGTGTCAGAAATCTCACCGCTCAAATCACGTGACACGATGAGACATGGCAGATCACCGCTGCTGTCCAGAAACTGACAGCCCTGAGTGAGAGGCCCTGCGAGGCGAGCGAGCGATGAGACGCAATGTGTCCATGTGTATTGTGCACTTGTGCTTGCACTGGATTGGGCATGCATATGGGGCAGCTCGTGCATATGTTGATGCCTCTGTAGCATATGTATATATTCATGGTGACTGCCGAATTTGCTTGTATATAAACCGTTGTGTGTGTGTGTGTGTGTGTGTGTATGTGTGTGTGTGTGCTTGCAGCTGCATGCTCCATGTTGTGTGTGCGTGCATGCATTTGTGGGCTTTCTAAAACTGGACAGAGTCATCAGCAGTGGCAGCAGCAGTCTTAATCCGCTCCACTCCTGAACAAGCCATCTGATTAAAAAAAAAACAAAGAAGGTGGGGGCAGAAGAACTCTGGAACCCGGAGCTCATCGCGTCCCTGCAGCCAAGGCAGCGAGCAACTAAACCCACTGTGGATTTTCCGCTTGGTTTGGTCCAAAACAATTGCTTTGGGATAACCTAGATCTGTCCCTGCTCAAATTAAGTACCCTGTGCTGTGATTTACAGTATCCAACAGTATGTGTAAAAGGAATTCACCCACCTTCCCACAACCCCCGGAAAATTACAGTGGCAATTCATTCTCTATTTTCTTTAGCTTCGGGTATTTATTCGATTTTTTTGCTAGTTTACAAGTGGCCTTTGTCTTTAGTTTATAAATTTACTTATAACTGATGAATATTTTTGTTGTCGGACAGAGTATATACATTTTTCTAATTTTTTGTCAACCACTTTATGCACATTATTAGCTCACAGCACCATGACCCCTACATAATGCACTATACTTATTATTTTCCTGGAAACTCTGATAAATGGCATAAAGTCACTATTTGCTTATTTGTTGAATAAAGTCAACATATTCGATGAAAAATGAATATGGTTAAAGGCTTTGAACTATTAAAGAAGGTTATCTGCTTTGGAATGTGTGTATATATGTGTGTGTGTGTGTGTGCGTATGTGCGTGTGCGTGTGTGTTTGTGTGTTCATGTGTGTGTGTTCATGCGGCTGTGTGCGCACTTGTTTGTGCGAGGCCACTAATCACTCGGCCTGATTCAATGTCACTGGAAAAGCTTGCATTATTTAGTATCTCACTTCGCAGCATGTCACGTTAATTAAAAAGCTAAGATAACGGTGGGAGAGAGAGAAAGAGGGAGACTAATGAAGAGGGGGAGAGACAGAGAGAGATAGCGAGGGATGAGGTGTGTGGAGGGAGGAGAAAGGAAAGCAGGGTGGTAAACAGAGCTATGAAACAGAGAAGAAAAGAGAACTGGGATGGAAAGCAGACAAAAAGAAGAGAACCTGAGCCACACAAACACACACACACACACAGATGCACAAACACACATCAGGTAGTCTCCACATTGTAATCTGGGTGGCTGTGGTGGCTTGTATTACCAAGGGCTCGACAGAAGAGCCTCCCGACTGCCTGAGCTTCTGCTGCTGCTGCTCTGGATCACAGGCAGCTTTAAGCCATTCACTTACATTCGTCCCGATCACTCAATTATACACTGTCTGTATAGGCCTGAAGCAGTCAGTCACACTTATCTCTGAGATAGTTCCTGACAGAACAAAGACTGACTCAAAGAGTGACAGACTGGGATTATTTTCCACAGGACAGACAGACGGACACATGGGCAGGAGGGAGAAGATGAGGAGAAGAACCGAGGAAGAGGATAAAGTTATAACGATAGAAAAGTTGGATTAAAGGAAGAAATAAAATGAAGTGTTACTTTAATTCATACAGGACAATGTGATAAATTGTAAAAATGTTGACCCTCTAGATGTGTTAAAAAATTATCAATCGCATTCAAATATAAAAAATATTAACTAGTAGTGTTGGTCCTTTGAGAGTCAAACTCACCTAACCCCAGTACACGTTTCTTTATATTGGGGGAGGAAGTATCCAAAGAAACCCATGCGGTCTCAGAAAGACCCCGAACCTAACCGGTATTAGAACCAGGAGCCCAGCAATGGTACTAACCACTGTACCACCACGCCGGCCCCAGTTGTCATCAGTAGAAACACAAATCCATACTAATCAATATAATTAGCCGTAACTGCAGTGACTGGTGGTTTACTGGTGGTTTACTGGATTAACAGCTATTATCTATTTAGTCTCATTTCGAGGGTTATTGTGTAACAGCTTATTACATCTGGTTTATTATTAACTGCCATAGATAAACCTAGTTTAGAGATGACGCTATAAAGTTTTAAGACCTGGAAGCCTGGGTGAAAAAAAAGAAGATATAAAGACAGAAAGAGATGAAAACGTGTAAAGAGTAGAAAAAGACAGTGTGGGTGGATGATAAGAGAGGTTGGGGGGGGGGGATAGACTACAAAGTGAAGGCATAGTACAGCCGGAAGGGACATTGAGAAAGATAGAGACAAAGACAAAAGACAGATCCTAAAAAGCATAGCTGAAGGCAAACCGTGCGCCACGGCAGAGAACACTGAGTTTCCTAATTTGATTTGATATTCCCACCGCTGATTCACCAAATGCAATCAGACATACTAATTAACTTATTGTGTTTGCCCTGTTAAAACACTGGTAGACTGACAGAGATGGGAAAGGAGGGACAATTTATACTTGTTGCCTCAAAGTGTTCACAGGCCACATAAGCTGAGTGGTGAAAACCAGGTTTGTGTCCTCCTTCTTTTCCAGTGAGGAAGGTGGTGAACAACCAAGAGCTATTGAAACATTTGTTATCTGATGTCGTCTTCCAAACTGGTCGAGCCCTCGTACTGATGGTTGCAGGGGATTTTCAAACCAATCACTTCAAACGCTGATCCGACAGCAGTGAATTGAATTTCCTTTTCACTGTGTATAACCCAAAATATGAATCACAAACAGGTTTTATTTAGTACATTTTTTCTAAACTGGAATGGTTTTCAATTCTCGCTCTGGAAATGAAAAGATTAGGGATGGACGGATGGACGGACAGACGTACTGATAACCATATCCCTCCACATTATATGAGGGATACAGGGGGATAAAAAAGAACCAACCACAGAGATTAATACCGACAGATGTGGGATGTTAGTGCAAGATATTAAATCCAAGAGATAAATTGTTATTAAATCTGTCTCCTTGGTGTGAACTGGCAAGAAATTGACTCTGTAAGAAATCTGTGGCTGATGTGCACACTGTGTATTATGATCATTTGGTAACCATGACAACATATGAACTCGCTTAACCATGAGCGTGGGAATTTTTCCCGACCAATCAAACATCAAAAGAGGTGAAACAGATGTGGTTTTAGAAAATACTCATGTTTCCTCCCGATGGTCGTTATTTATGAAACATGAGGTCCAGCTGCAGTCTTGATTATTACTGTTTATAATCGGTTATTTCTCATTGTGACACAAGGGATAAACAGCAGCTGCATAAGCTGCCGTCAGTCGCCGTCAGTCTGATTCCCCAAGTGGATCCACGTAGCTCTGGTGACGCAGGATGACATCATAAAAACTGAGGATCCATTGGTTAATCTGTGGTACTAAAGAGTCAAAGGAACTAGTCAAGTGCACTAAACTTAACAGTGTTAACGGTGATTAAAGTCTTAAACTGAACTCAAGACTGCTTATAAAGATGAACAACATGTCTGCACTTCCATCCACTGAAAACAAAATATCCTAGATACGGATGCAGTCCTCTTCGCACATTTGGAATCAGTGTCGTGTTCGGTAGCTTTTGGGGGATGGAGCTGATCGATGCACATGCTTGACCAATCATGACTCAGTCTCAGCTCTCAATCATTACGTTTCACTATCATTTCTAAAGCATCACCAAACCACCTAAAACCAAAGTCAATCGCTAAATGAGCACTTGGACTTGCAATAGCAAGGACGACACTTGTGATAAAACAGTTGTGTGTCATCTCCCCTGTTACATGTTTCAAACAGACTCAAGAAGTAGTCCTGAGCATGTTTTTAAATAGGGATCTTATAAAAAGCACACAACTAGGTGTTTGCGGGGACGGTAGCTGATGACATCATACTGTCATAAAGATGTTATCTGCGTCCACATATAGATACACCCACCTTCTTATAGCACCCGGGAGCAGCAGGTGGATGTAGATGGAGGAGGGGCTTAGAGAGACAAGAGCTAAAAACAAGTGTGTCTGACAGAGGCTGAAAAGAAGTGCTGCAGCAATGTCAAATTAAGTCTGAAGTTTAGAGGATGTTAACCTTTCCGAGTACATATGAGCATAATTTGTCTCCTTGAACTTTTGAATGGAAGAAATCGCATATTGTACTATTGAGAGAGGTGTTCATATTTCAACTGTATTTCTTACCGATTACGATGCGACTTTTGCAGTTGACTATAATATTTCCGAGGCAAACAAAAGCGTTTCACTGCCAATACTTTGTTATCAACAGCTTGGTGCAAATTACTGTTTACTTGGCTTGGACTTTGTGAACAACAACCTGCTCTTAGTGTAATCTGGTCAGAATCATTTTCTCCCTTAAATATAATAGATACATTTTCTAGGTAAGATCCCGCTGATACCTTTCTTTATATAGGCCGGACAACAAATGACCAAACAGTAGTTTTCACTGGGAGATGGAGCCCCAAAAACTGTGAGCAGTCATTTGAGTCGGCTTTCAGGGCGCTGGCAGAAACAAGAAATCAATAAGACAGACTGAGACGAGAGGAAGGGAAAATGTGATTGATTGAGATGAGGATTTAGGCCGTCTGGCTTGTACTCAACTCATCACTTCCTCTCGTTCCCTCAAACAGTATGTCCCCGCATCCCCCCTCCATCCCTCCCTTCATTCGTACATCCCTCCATCCCAGCTCCCTCTTTTCTCCTCTCCTTTCTTACTTTGTGTCTTTCTTCCTTTATCTCCAAAGGGCCACACAGGCTATAATTCTCCTCAGACTTTTCTCATTCTTCTCGTCTGACTTGTGCTCTCACCAAATATTTTTTTTTACTCTCTAAAACAAGGACTGGAATTTTAATTGAATAATCCCAAATTTTGTTACCAATTAATGTCCAGCTTTCATTTCCATTCAGAATGCATTATTATTTCAAAGTTTAATTTGCAGGCATAACTCTCTTTTGACTTATTCCTTGTTGTTTGAATGAATGCCCCCCTCCAAAAGGAGCCCTAGTCCTTCTCCTGCAGCTCCTTGTGTGAAAGTGTCCTGGACCCAACCGATGAAAGATGAAAATCCACATTGTTTCCGACATCGTTGAATAATAGCTGCACCTTGACAATGGCAGAATTCGTGCGCCAGCCTGTGCGGCTGGTGTTGAAAAGACATTTATTCATCCTGGCAAACATTGTTATTGTTGATGTTACAGATGAGGACAAACCAGAGACAACATGTTTGCATCAATTTATTTCAGCGGCGGTAAAGCTGATAAATACTCCGGGCTCCTCTCTCGGCCTCAGTAGAGTCGTAGGACAACAACCCATCTCCCCAGCCTCACAGACCTGCCAGTGGACTGTTGCCTTAAGTCAGGCAATTTGATCCCATCAACAGCCTTCACAGCGTGGGAGCCACACTGATTGTCAGTCAAAAGTACAATTTCCCCCCAAACTACTAGCTTCCATTAGTCACAAATCAGGTCACCTCTCTGATCGACAGAAAAATAGAACACCTAGCCCTGTTAATGTCTCTATTAGCAGACGGGATTTCATCAGCATTTTAGCCAGTGGGTGGTTCCACTTCTCCCATTCTGATGACAAAGCGTCCAAATAACACAAGCTGAAGTGTCGGCTGAAAAAAGTGAAAACTGTGCACTAAGCAGAGTGCTGAACGGGGCCAATCGAAGGGTTAAGCCAGCTGTGACTAACAGCCTCGTGCTGGGCCTCGATTGGACCGTCTCTGGCAGCCATCCATGATATTGAAAGAGCAAGATGTCAGGAGAGAGACTGCGAAAGGCAGAGAGAGAGAGAGAGAGAGGAGCGGAGTGAAGTTGAGTGGATTAGCAAGAGGTGGGGGGATGACAACATGTAATTACCTATTTACCCTGGCCTTTAGTGGAAACCTCATCGAAGGCTAATTGAGCAGTGCATTAGTGAGAGGGTCGTAAAGATAGCGGCAGGACTGCAGAGGGGGGGATGGAGGGAGGAAGAGAGTGGAGGATGAGAAACGAGCCCGAGACGAGTGGCGAGAGGGTTCATAGTTACAGTGAGGAAGGATGGGTGAGGAACGGAAGGAGAGAACAGGAAGAGTAAAGAGGAGATGAAGTCATGTAGCACTTTGAATCAATGGTATTTGCAGGGAAGCAGCAAAGCCACAATGGAAACATACTCAGAGGTTTTTCAAGTCAGTAAAATGTACTCAAGTATCAACATGGACCTAAATGATTAGTCAATTAATGGGTTAGTCACTCTACACTATAGGCAACTATTTAGACAACTGATTAAACATCAAGGCCATATTTCAAACAAAAATGTCAAACACGTTGTTGCTCCTTGAGGATTTTCTGCCTTTTCCTTCTCTAACGTTACAGTGAACTCAATTTCTTGGGGTTTTAGAAAATGGCCGGGCTGGAAGAAACCGTGAGGGAATTTATAAATCCGCCAATGATTTAACGTTTTCACCCCTCTCTGCTTGTTGGTTGGTTGGTTTGTATATTTTAAGCTCAATAACACAAAAACTACACAACAGATTTACACGAATCTGGGTGGAAGGATGGGGATCAGGGGCCGGATTCCGAAATGTGTTCCCCCTTTCTATTCATGTGCTTTACTAAGCTCCATTAGTTCATGAGTTTATGAGTTGACTTAATCAATAAAATGATGTGCAGAATTACAAGGAATGAAAAACATCATATTGTGAGTAACCCCTCCTGTTTGAACAGCATGTTTCTCTTCTAAATAGTCCAGGTGACACGACTTTATTTCTCACTGTTCAAAATTTTACTAGAATCATATTATGTTTTATGAGCTTCTTTTATGCTTTGCAAGTAAAACCTTGATCAGCAAACTACCAAGTACCTGCCGCCAACAGAGAATTGCGAATGCAATAAAGACTGGGACCATAATGTCTCTGCAAGGTTGTGCACCAACAATAAAAAGCCTTTAAAATGGAAATGATTCAGAAAAATGAGAGGACATCAAAACCGACTTATGCAGAGTAGTTCAATTTTACCTTTTGTTTTTCATGGTGTGTGTATGTCTGCATGCATGAGTTGTGCTCCTAAATGTAGCCATGATACCCCCCGACCAACAGAGGCTTACACTGTACAGTGGAGTCTAGTGCTCGGGGGGAAAGTGGCACATTGGAGGCAGTCATCTCTGTAATGTGCTTTAAAACATGGATGGATGGAGAGAAGCATAGATCTATGGATGAATGAGCCTGCAGTATGGTTAAGATGCGGCTGCCGTGGCCCTGTGACATTCTACACATACAACTGTAGGCTACCAGGACCAGACTCACATCAGGAAGACAATGCACAAACACACACACACACATACAGATGTGCCGATCTTGCCTGCTGGGCGACCTCCTCCACAGCCAGGTGGAGTACAGCAGTAATCATTTATTTACAGCCCTTGAGCGCCTCTCACATCAAATAAAATATGGATTTGCTCCTGACTAAAAAGGGCCAAACCCCTTCGATAGCTGGTCTTTTAATCCACACAGTTCTCCAGTTATAGACCGGTCTCCTATATCCTCCTCTGGTATTCACTTTATACACCGTGTTCAACAGCTGGTCGCTCTCCAGTGAATACACATGCAGCTCTTTACCTTCCTCTCTTTGCTTCGGTAAGAGTGCACTTCCTCCCCTGACTGTATTTACCTGTGCTCTTCAGCATGAGGCAAGCAGGCAGCCATTCACAAGCACAGCCACACACACACACACACACATCCAGCACAGTGCAGTGTACCTCCTGTTTGTGTCTGGCTCATAAAAGGATGAGGAGGAGGAGGAGGAGGAGGAGGAGGAGGAGGAGGAGGAGGAGGAGGCTGCTGCAGAGAAACCACGCAGCAGTTCACGAACCCTGCTTCATGCATTCATTGAATTCCATGGTGCACCACAAGTCATGAGATGACCTTCCTATTGTGAGAGGAGAAGAAAGGTCCTCCTTGCCGGCGAGCACTGGAGTGACACACGCCAGATAATAGAGAAGCTGTGCGGTATGTGAATGTAAGAAGTCACACTTTGTCCATGCCTCCCTCAAGGTGAGTTCATATGGAGAGGACACATGTATTCACTATCTGTAAGGATTTGGTGTTGTTTGCATTTTTTCTAATTCCGGTACTAAACATACTTTAGAACAGCACTGCTGTCAGTACCAGAACTTTTGTTCTTTAAAGCACAGAACGACAGAGGACGACAAGAGCAGCTTTGTGTTGCTAAGCCAAATTGGAAGTTACAATCACTTATCACATTAACAGTTAAAAGTTGTTTGTAACCTCAATTCAAATTTCCAAAAATATTAATATGCGCAAATCTCTTTAAGACAATAAAATCACATAGAATAAAATTACTAACCCATCTACAATTTTTGCATCTCTAAATAACAGTCTCATTACTTAAAAACAGCTAAATACTCTGAACTTGTTTTCGATTGTTTCTCGGCGGCCAGGGGCAGAGACACCATTTAGACGACTGTTTAGCTTTAGGCGCTTTTTTCTTGTGTATGCCTCGAGTTTGAGGCTGCTACTATCTAACTGTAGGTTAACGTGACGAGCTGCCAGAGCCGTGTAGAGAGTGTGTTGCCACCAGAATTTGATGTTAACTTGGAACGTACATTACCTGTAAGCAGAGCAACTAAATCAGCAAATAGCTCAGGCACAGAAATGAGGCAACTAAATCAGAGTTGTGATTTAGTCCGGTAGTTACATGTACCATACTTAATCTGCACAAAGAAAAAATCCCCCTTCTCATCATTTAGATGTGAGCTCAGAGAAGACCCCTGTAGAGGCTCAGAATCTGTTAATATCAGAGAAAGTATTGAGAAATTTTAGTACCGTAGAAATAATAACACAATGCTGAAGGTCAAAGGGGAGATCTGAGGCAGTGGAGGCCAGAAATACATTTCTAGATCAATCTTCTCCAATGTCATGTTGCAATGGTTGGGAGAGAAGGATGGGTTACAGAGCCTTTTTCCTCAGATTGATTTTGGCCCGCGGTGGAGTGGGAGTACATGAGTATTACTCAAAATAACATGCAGGGAAATGCAAAGATGCAAACACCCCATATGCATTTTTAAATGACCATTTCATGTTTCTTTGCTGTGGACCACGCTGGCGATTGCCATGCCAACTGGATATAGAAGCATCATAATTAGAGATGCCACATGTACCCGAGGGTAGATTACAGCTTACATATGGTGCTGCCAATTAATAGTAGGAGAGAAGTCTGTTGAAGGAGTACAGTTAAATGCAGCTTCCCCAAATGGAAATGCTTAACTAGATGTCTAATCGAGCTGACAAATAGATAATAAATCCATGCAAGGATCCCCAAATCTGCCCCCATGGTGCAAGGCACACACACACACTTGTGTTTGTCACACGTGCCAGTTCCTCTGTTTTTTCCGCAGAAATATGTCAACACACTGTGTAATTTTCCATAACACTGGCTGCTGAGAGTGCAGTGCACGAAAAAACCTCACATTTTCCTTTGCCTCTTGGTTTTTTAAGGATATGAAGTTGCATAGCTGAGAAGGACGAAGAACTGACAAATGGAGAAAGTGATGAGAGAAAAGAGACGTCGGGAGGAGAAGATCTCAACCCTACGAGTTAAAAAGAGAGACAGGGAGAGAGAGAGAGGAAGCGAGAGCTAAACCCACATACCCTCTGGCTTGATAATTAAGACAGGGGACAATAAATATGTAATGGGGGCTTTTCTACCAAGTGCCGCTGCCTCCTCTTCTTGGAGACGGGACCGCAGGGAGACAGGCCCACGAAGAGCGACTAAGTACACTGGCCATTAAAAATGGATGCAAGGAACATCGGCCCTGACTGGCCCCGTCAACCAGCCACCCAGAATGTTGTGATGGGAGTTGCCGTGGTTACAGGGCTCCCAAATGGTCCTTGGTTGTCAGGGTGAATCAAATCAGACATCTGAGTGCCAGCACCAGTGCCTCCGCCCTTCCTCGGCCTGCTGCCGCTGGGGGCACCACAACTCAATGATGTCATTGAGAAAGGAAGTTTGGACCTGCAGTCTGTGTGTGTGTGTGTGTGTGTGTGTGTGTGTGTGTGTGTGCGTTTGCATGAGAAGAAGATAGAGAGGGAGTCTGCGCAAAACAAGAGGTGAAGAGCCTGACATGACTTCCCAAGCTGCCTCCAAAGTAAGTTCTGGTTTCCATCGTCATTGCTCCATCTGACTTAATTGCACTAACAGCCAATACTTATTGAGCTCAATGAGTAAGATGACTACTAGTGTAAAAAAATGTTGGTTCTTATAGTTCCATGACGCAAAGATATGACAATAAATTATTATGCATAGTTTTTTCTATGTATGTATGTATGTATATATGTATGTATGTATGTATGTATGTATGTATGTATGTATGTATGTATCTATCTATCTATCTATCTATCTATCTATCTATCTATCTATCTACCATCCATCCATCCATATACTGTTCAACTGTTAAAAGTAAGTGATCACTAAGGAGAGTTTTATCTTCCATTGCCAACTGCTAAGTTTTCTCTCCTTAAAAGGGTTAAAAGAGGATTTGCAGTAAAATGTATAGAATTAATTCAACATTGCTCCATCGATGAAGTGACAAACTCCATCCCAGTGTCCCTTGTATCTTGAACCAGTTACCATTAAAGGCAGGTGTCCATTACACTTCAGAACCAGACTCTTTTTTTGAAGCGACAATACGCTTATATAACTCCCAACAGCGTTTATTTAACGCCTCACAGCACTTATATAGCGCCCGACAGCATTTATATAACACTTCATGGCGCTAAAACCTGGTGAGTTTTAGCGCTCCACACACCAAGGACATGCTCTGACAGGCGCGCTGTCGGCTCCCGAGCTCTGGACGCAAGATGGTGAGAGGGCTGGGCAGTAGCTGACTCTCTGTCAGATGTTAGAAACAGTAACTGTATTGTTTGTGTTACTTTTCAATTAGCCGAGCAAAGGAGAAAATACATTTTAATTTAGCATGCTGCACTGAGCTGACCCCTGCCCATCACCACCACCAACCTGGATATCAAGAGTGACTGTTTTATAACTCTTTATTCCTAAATACATCAGCAATGTTTAGTATCCAGGCAAAATTACACTGCATTTATTGTCAGCTAAGGCACATATACCTGCTCACCAAATCTCATGTTATCTTCTTCAACATTTATGTTCATTTTATGGAGTTTTGAAAGTTCTGTCTACACAGACAGCCGACTGACTCTCTGCATAAAAGCATAAACGTCATCGCCTGACACTGGCAGGAAGGAAGACCAAAGACTTTTACTGCTCAGTATGTCACAGGCAGTGACTGTAACCATGAGCCATCTTCTTCTGAACTACTGAAACAAGTCGGTTTCCTTTGTGTCTCTCATCCTGCGCACCGCCAGTGAAGCTCAGCGTGTCATCTGCTGTCACTCAAACAAAGACACCGACACGCCCCTCCAGATGGCTGAGAGGAAAAAGGCATTTCCCTGGACACCTTTTCCCACTTCCCCTTTAATATAATATAAAACACTCAATTGTCAGTTAAATAAAACAACTTTGACACAACGGTAAATGGGATTTCAGTCAGTTGGAGCCCCAGTGTAGCAGCTGATTGTGATGAATCATATTAACTACCAGGTAAATGTGTACTTTTAAGCTACCATGGTGAGCACCTTCAAGATGAGGGGAAGTGAACTCAAGCAAGAGCCAGAGACTGAATAGTGCATGATGCTTCATGGCGTGCATGCATACTGTATGGGCCTTATGTGCCTTTGTTTCCCTCTGTGAGTGTGTGTTTGATCCATGGACCTCAGAGGAGAGGAGCCCTGTATGGTGCTGTATACATTATAATGGCTAGTGACAGCGATGCAGAGCCTGTCTAGGAGTGGAAGGGGACTAGGGGCCACGAAGAGAATACTGAGGAGGAGAGGGGTACCGTGGGGAGCTTTCACTCATGACACAAACCCACTCACACCCCCATGCACACTGATATGAGGCATCCAATATGCAGCGTAGCCATGATCTCGGCTGGTGATAACAAGCATATGAAAAGTACTTCTGTGATGCTGATGACTGGCAGAGATACGGCGCAGTACCTTGCAGCTTCATATTTGATGAATACAAAAAACCACACCCACACACGCATATGCATGCTAGAGAAAGACAGATTGCAGGGGAGCTGCTGTCAATCAAAGCCAGCACTCGTTTCTGTGCGCCGCTGATGCTCCTAATGACGTCATCAATCATGACACTGCGCCATCGGAAGGGATTTAGGAGTCGGAGGGTCAGGGAGAAAACCTACAGGCTGAATGAGACCAGCGTTACTGTAAGTACTCTCTACTGTATACACTCCCTTCCGTAGAAGGTCAAACAACAGCTTCATCACTCTGTCTCCTGGAGCCATTCATTACTTCTGGAATTGATTTTAGGGTTAGGTTAGAAAAACAGGGCTTATATATTGAAGTTGCATCCAATAATGTTGATGTGCTGAATCGGTGGATATAATATGATATGATGCCGTGTGTGTAGGTGTTTGTGTGTGTGTGCGTGTGTGTTTGTTTCCGGATCAGAGAGGACACATTTTATGACATGCAGTCGTTGTATCCAGACATTTTAGAAAGCCATACCTGGAGTCAGGTGTTTCATGTGCTCATGCTCAAGTTAGTTTAACATGCACATGTCTGCAGAGCTGTTTCTAAAGCTAAGAGGCGACTGAAATATTCGTCAATGTAAACAATTCAAAGCCTCTCACTGCATATCCATCATATCTATTAAATCTATCAGCTTAAGCAATACAAGTCAATTGCATCCATTACATAAGTTTCTCTTCACGGGATGAAAAATATGCGTGACTACGGTTCACAGCAGGTTTGTCAAAAATAATATCCTATAAATATAATGCTGTGTAATGGGCAATTGAAATTTTTTTCAGATATTGAAAAATTCAGAATTGGAGGAAACCTGATGTCTATTCTCGTGAAGTGAAACCTCAAAGATATACATGAAGAAAAGATCACTTATAACTCAGATGCAGTCTTTTGCCTTTTTTCACAAAAATTATCTATTTAACAATTTCAAGAATCTCGGTCTGTATGTTACTCAATTATCATCTAGCTTCACACTTGGCATTTGTATTGTTAAGACATGAAACGTTCAATGTTAATAAACCTTGAATAAACAGGCAACCAGTGCTCTGCAGCCGCGACAGTAGGGACTCATCATCATCGGGAACATTGTTGATCAAAACCCCGAAACTAGAATGAATAGGTGAACAGCCCTTTGTGCAGCAGCGGTGAAGTAGCTTCAGGGTCCTGCAGACCGAGTCCGGCAGCCGGTCTTTACTCGACACTGACAAACAAGCACTGCACTTTAGTTATGAACGACTTTTATCAAATCCATTCATTGTCAAATGACATCAATCACAAGATGAACAACAAAAAAACGTCTTCCCCTTGAGTCAAACATCCTTCCCCCATTTTGCCTTTTTCCGTCAATATTTGACTGAAGGTGCTTGAAGAAATCCACTTTAAAACAGCTGTACATCCTAATGTCTCCAATGTTAGACGAGACTGAAGAGCAGGCAGAGAGAAGTCATAGTAACAGCATACAGAAGTGTGTCCTTCAAGGCTGTTATTTTCCAAAGAAACCGTGTCTTTATGTGCATTGACTCTATACAAACCTTTTCATCTGTAGTCCCTCCTCAAAAACAGAAAACCTATTCTTCACAATTTCACTTTCACCCTCCTTGGAGGTACAAACAACATTAAAGACATTCTCATATAACATAACACAGAACTTGTATTGACTTTACAATGTATATATATATAAAAAAAAAACAGGCTCATATAATCATAAAGACAGGAGACCCGTATGATCATAACGGGGACATAATGATCTAATCTGTCACTTCCTCAAAGTGTGATAGGCCAATACATCAGAGCATGAAAACTAATCTATCACAGGGCGGCGGCAGGTTATGGCAGCGTGCTGATGGATCGGAGCGGAGGACGGAGAGGATGGCTGAGTTGCCCTTGTCGGAGTTATGAAAATGGGGAGGGTGAGTAGAGGGAGTTTGGGGGGGGGACAACAGCGAGACCTAAATGTGTTCCAAACAGACTCGTTTGTCACGCTTTGTCATTGAGGGACATCAAGCCGGCGAGCAGCCCGCGTATGTAGTGTACAGCAAGAGTGTCTGTGTTTGAGAGACTTAGTGTGCACTAGGTTTTGTGTGTGACACTTGTGTAATGAGTGTGCACTTAATTATCACACTGGATGACCACCAGGGAATAGACAATGATTATACGACGACAAACAAAAATGTGAAATGTGAATCTGCATTTGTGTGTGTGTGTGTGTGTGTGTGCGTGTGTTTGTGCACATTAGCTCCCATTCAAGACTATGTATGTGTTGTGGAATCCAAAGCATTTGACCTCAATCTGTGTCTCTGCATTATTTATAGTCCAGTGCCAGCTTCCCTTTGTTTGTTTTTCAAAGCTCGTCTAAGGAGTCAAAGTGTGGGAAAAAAGATGCGAGAGAGAAAAAAAAGGAGGAGCGATGACACCGAAATACAGAGGAGTATTCCAGAAAACACTCTGTTCTCTGAACAAGCGTTTTTTTTTTCCATTTCTCTCGCTTATGGGTAAACACAGCAAATCACATCAAAAGCATTACAGCTAATTAATCGCTCTGGACCTTCCTACAGTTTCCTACAGGAGTTTAAGCAGTTTGGAATATATAGTGAGCAGAGACGGGCTGCAGAGCGGGACTTCAACCATGAGCACTGCCCTCACACGGGGCACCACGGCACGCACTTTACAGTCCCTTCCCTCCTTATATCTGAGACACACACACTTACACACATCACAGTCTCCTTCCCTGGGCCTCGCTGGCAGGGCAACAGTGTGTATCCTCAGAGGCCTGCTGGGCCAAATCAATGGCAGCCAGCAGCCTTCTACAATGAGCGCCACCATTTTACTGGCTGCCGCCCAGCGCAGCAGAGGAGCAGCTAAATAGTCTATGAGGAGAGCAGAGCGGCACGACTAGAGCTGCCTACAACGAGCACACGCCACAACAGGAAAAAAAAGAATCAGTGTGAGTTTGTGTGAGTGTGTGTCTGTGTGTGCTCGGCGGCCAATTTGTTGGGCTCAATGTATGCTGCTTGTGCGGCTGTGTGCACTCGTGTGCGTGTGAGCGTCGGGCAAGCTTATCATACTCTGCCTTGCCTGTGCTTCCGTGTACAAGAGGGAGATGGAGAGTGAGTGCTGCCTGTGTGACTTAATGGCAATATGGTGGTTGAGAGTGAGATTAGAAATGCACCAAGACATAGAAAACACAGTTAAATGTTATTGGATTCCAATCAGAGAGATGTAAGTTTGCAAATCTCATTCGTATAATTGTTTTCTTTCATGTGGTTTGGCGGGCAGCATACGTTAAGCTCGCCTGCAAATAAATCGCCCTCCCTCCTCCTTCTATCACACACCCACACACGATACCCACATCTCTTATCTGACATCATGTCTCTCCTTGTCACACAAACACATGCTGGCACGGCAGACTGGTTTCTAATCTGTGAATCAGCAAATCAGCCAAGAAATTTCAGATTATGTCATAATCCTTGCATTTTAGTGCCTTTAACTGTATGTGTGCGTTATTCTTTTGATACAGCCCTATTATCTCTGCCTTTTGGTGAATAGGGACGACACGCTACACACACATGTTTGCCATCGAACAAACACACCCTCCGTGCACGTAGATATGCACACATGCACCCACACAAACAGCTCCGGGTTCAGGAGCTGTGCTGAGGAAGATGGATCAATCTCTGCTGTGACTGAGTTCTGAACCTGACTGAAGTGTCACTGAGTTGCTTTTAGACAAAACACATGAAGGCTCATTAAGTCTTTATAATTTGCTTATGTAATAATATAGGCATATCTTAATGAATCTGCTTTGTGTCCCCTAAAATATCTCGCACAAAGGCAAGAGTTTTTCATAGTATATTAATTAAAAGCTAAGTGTATGGGGGATTTAAAAAAAGTAACATAAAGAGATGGAAATTCTTTCTCTCTTAATTTACAAATAATACGCCCTAGTTTGCTAAATCCGTATTTCCCTTCTTGTGTCGCCCCCTCCTCGCTCCCCGGCCTTTCCTGTCTCTTTTCTTTCACTATCTAATAAAGCAGAAAAAAAGAAAAAAAACATTATTGATGTTCAAGCCGAGACAGCAGCACAGCCCCTGTCTGTAACCCTAGAACACAACCTTGTTATTTTCAATAAATGTATTACAGGAGCTTCTTATGAGAGGCACAGGGGAGACTGGCAGTCAGTTAGGTGTCTCTTTGCTTTGGCCGGGGAGAGTCAGAGGATGCAGAGGGAAGACGATGCCAATCTCCACACCAGGGGGATGTATTGAATGACGGGTCTAATTTAATATTGAGATATTGAGAGAGCTGCTCAGGCACTTCCTGTGTCTAAAGCCTATCCAGGATTGGAGTATATGGTTAGGGAATGCTGAGTCGGGGGGTTTGGGATACATTAAAGAGGACAGGAAATTATTCTGCGGTGCACATTTAAGCTGAAGGACTGGCACAGGATACTTATGCATAGACTGGGTCGGGCAGAGACTGGGTCGGTATGGTTTTATCTCGTGCTTTGCCATTTCCTATGATATTAGTTTTCCATTATGTTTATTATATTGACTGACCGTGACATCAAATCACATAACTACCAAGTTACCCTGTAGGGATGAATAAAGTTCAGCTTTTCCAGGAAATATAAAAAGGTAAAGGGCCGCAAAACGGTCATGCAATATGCGATATAAACTCTTCACATGCATGCGTGTGCATTCTCATGAGCAAATAAATGAAGTATACTTTAATCCACCGGATACAGTAGGACATTTCAGGTCACGTTTGTATCTGCATTCAAGCCTGTGGCATTATGTCCTCTGAGAACAGAATGTCTAGTAATTTAGAATGTTTGTTGAGGTAAAGAGATTATTCATCGTACACACACATGCACCTGCACAGGGATGCAGCCGCCCACACACTACTGCACACTCATACAGACCACATGGCGCGGGGATACTCACATCCTGTAGACTTTTAAACCTTATCGGAGGTCAGTCTTTACTCTGATCGCTACACACAGAAAAGCCCCTTAGACAATCATGACTAACAGTACAGGCTGCACACACACACACACATGTGCGCGCACACACACACCCACCACACATCATTTAATCCCAGGTGCCTTAGGGAGTCTGAGGGAGATGGGGAGGCAGAAGATAATTCCTGAACATGAACAACAAGAAATGGGATTTGTGTCGGACTCTCAGCCCCCCCAGAGAGAAGGAGAGCGGAAACCGACGACAACAGGATGGAGGATAAAAGCAAGAACAAAAGAAATGGCTGAGCTCGACGGTCTTATCCAGATTCAATTGGCAAAAATAAAATAAAAAAAAGACAATCAAAGTTATTAATTACAAATCTACAGACACAAACACAGCGTTGTGAGGGCTAATCCCAGAAAGGCAGATAAATTAGGAGCTGAGAGAGACACTAATAGAATTAACGTGCGGTGGGTGATTGGTGGGAGCCATTTTGAGGCATCCTGCTTGGCTGCTGTTGTTTGTGAATGGAGGGGTTGGGAGGCTGAGCCAAGGACTGAAGCTCAGCCGTGGCAGAGACAGCGGAGGTAGAGACTCCTCCAGAGGATCCAGAGCAAACACTCTCAGCTCCTATAATGGAATGGAAAATTCCTAGCATCGCCTGAAGTATTCATTCAGGAAAACGCTCATATAAATGTCCAATTTGCTACTCCGTCGCTGATTGATATAACACAATAGCGCTTCGTACTGGGTTCTCATAAAAAGCTTTTATATTTATTGTTCTTAACACGGGGAGGCAGGGAACTCTTTCAAAAGGAAGAAAAGTAAACACAGCGGGCATATGAAGTTTTTCCTGGACCAGCGAAAGCGGTTAGAAAAAGTTTGCATGAGCAGCTGAATAAAGAAACGAGTGCCACCTACGGAACATCATTTAAGAGAAAATGTGAGGAAACTAGCTTCCCATGATATGTGACTGACAAGTTTTCGCTGGGAAAATACCACAGCGGTGACCGCCTGCCGCCAAAGCCAAAGCCAGAAGAAAAAGAAAAAGACGAAAGAAAAAACAAAGGTTTGGGTGACAGCCAATTCAAGTGAATAACATTAAATATTCTATGTTTCTAGAACTGGAGCAAACTCTGGCTGATATCGTTTTATCTATATGCGCTGCAGAAAAGAAAGCAACTCATGACAGCCATTCCACAGACATCGACAGACTGACAGGTCTGTGTCGATGGGACAGTGATTAAAGAAGGGAATAATAAGATATAATGCAATCACTTGTCACACTGCAGGAACCACTGTATAAAGAAGGGAGAGACGATGAAAGAGGACATAAAAGGGGGATAGAAAATCCATAAAACTAAAACGAGAGGAAATTAAAAATATATAAATATTAAAATGAGTAAATAGCTTTAGGACGGAGAGGACATGGGGACCTTTGAGGGCCAGAAGGAGCGCGGCGGCAGACAGCAGCAAATCCTCTGGCGGAGAGAAAGAACTGATGTGGAAGTCCTGCAGTCGTGCCACTAAGCCCCCGCTGCAGATTAAACTGTGTAGTTGTAAGGAGGAGGAGGAGGGGGAGGAGGACAAGGAGGTGAGGTGGGGAGAGGCAGATAGAGGGAGAGAAAGAGACAGCGGGAGAAAGAACTGCAGAGGGGAAAATAAGGCTTTGTGGTCTGGCACCAGTTGGCTATGTCAAACTATCGTGTGTGCCACGCCGATAGAAGCCGAGGGAGAGGAGAGGGAGCGGAGCACTGGGGAGAGAAAAAAAGAGAGGAGAATAATTGAAGAGGAGAATAACGGAGGTGGAGAGGAAGAAAAAGACGGGGACAATAACTGCGAGGAAGAGGAGGAGAGAGGGGGAAGAGGGGGGAGAGGAGGGAGAGGGACTGTTTGGCTCAGATAGTTCATCTGTCTGTTTGTGAGTTTGTGTGTAAGTGTGGTCGGAATAAAGAATTGTTGTGGTTGTACCTGGCTTCTTCCCGAGTGTCTCCTTCTGATTGGAACATGAAGAGGAGGGTGTGTGTGTTTGTGTGTGTGTGTGTGTGTGTATGTGTGGGGTTGCCCAAACCACAAACACTGTCATTGTCTTTCTGTCTATTCTATATTTTGTCTGTTCCTTGTTCCTTATATGCCGTATCTTATGTCTCATCTCTCAAGGATTTAACACAAACACACACATGTGCAAACAAACACACACACACACACGCACACACACACACACACACACACAGAGACACAGAACCATGTAATAAATATGGAGATCTGATGCCAGTGCGTCTCTGTTATTGAGCAGTGAACAGAACAAAGCCTTGAGCAACACAAATGTTTGCCTGCTATGTACTTGCCACGACAACGCGTTGTTGAAAAGAAAAATCTAAATAACACAAGAGGAAACAACTTTTACAGACTAAAGAAAAGACAGAAAGCAAAAGAAAAGAGAGAGAGAGAGAGAGAGACAGAGAGAGAGACAGAGAGAGACAGAGAGAGAGAGAGATGGCTACATGAGATAAACCTGCTTGAGTGGAGAACAGATGAAGGGAGGAAAGTCTTAAGTTACATTTTTAATATCGCACGATATGCTCCTCTCCACAGGTGAATACATCTTTGCTATTAATGACCACTTCACAGTATGAGGAAAGTTAGTGCAATCTTAAAGTTTGAAGGAGGTAAAACCCAGGAAGGCAGCGACGCGGGAGCGGCGATGGACAGATGATCGGGGGGGAGCCGAGATAGATTGGAAGCCCCCCCCCCCCCCCGACTGTCAGGTAAATCAATAGCGGTGCTGTGCCTCCTCCACTCCTCTCAGCAGCTCGTCCACCTCCTCCGCGGCTCGCGGCTCTGTGTCACATCACTTTCCTGTGAGCGGCCACGCAGCTGGATGCTGACTAACTGGAGCTGGAGCCGGAGCCGCCCGCCTGCCCACTCTGGCTGTTACGGCCTGTTCCCACCACAAGTCTGTCTCTCGAAATAGCCTCTTTGAAAAACCTGTACGTACACACTGTGATCCTTGAGCAGCAGCCCTTACATCACAGCCAACACAGTGGATGAAACATGTGATTATCTCCTCTTTTCAAAATAAAAGAAACTAAAAGGAAGAACTTGTCTCTTGTGTGCTGTTCTCCTCTCAGCCTGCGTGGCTCTTTGTTTGCAGCAGGACGAGTTGACCCGGGGAAGTGATGTGGCTCCGTTGACCTGCTTTAGCCTGCGTTGGCCTGATCTGTGGGAACCAGAAGCCCAGTGACTATAATTACCAGCCCAACTCATAACATCCGTGACCTTAAACTCACCTCCCGCTAACCTGACCCAACCCTCGGGCCAATGACAAGGACATTCACCACATGTATATATATACATATGGAAACATGCGCTTGCAGGGCAATACGCACTTGGGCACACAGGAGTGCAGAAATGCGCTGACAAACATGTAATGCACAAACACACACTCACATACACACACACACACACACACACACACACACACACACACACACACACACACACAGCTGGCTCTGCAGACAGTGGCATCCATCACATCTTGAGGAACTTAGTCTCTCTGAGAGGAGGAACAGCTGCAGTGGCCCGCACATACACACAAACACACACAGACGCGCACACACACACACACACGCACAGATCAGCTGGGTAAAGCACTTACCCAGGACAAGGAGCCTCTGAACTCAGAGCAGCAGGCTGTGGTCGTAAAACACGTTGCAGTCCACTAATGAGCCTAAACATATCCACAGAGTTCAGCGGAGTTAAAAAAAAACTCAACTCATTTTTCAACCATATACTTATTTTGTTCACAATCAGTTCACCTTAACTCTGAGAGAATAATCACCCTCACTTGTTTGAATGGTAATCATATAGCCATTCACCCATTCACACAGTTAATCTATAGGCAGCACTTTTTCCCTGCGAGGGTTGCGGTTCAGCTTCTTGGACACTGCCGCATGTGGAACGGGGGAAACTGGCAGCGAACTACCTTCTGGTTAGAGGACGACCCGCTCGACCCCCTGAGCCACACAGTCATTAAATAGTATGTTCATGTATCAGTTATTTAGCCGTTAAGGTAGATGTCATTATTTTAATAGCGACACTTAATATGAATATAATATGAACACATGAAGGAACCCCTCACTCTTATATAACTATACATACATTACAAAGATAACTGAAGGGGATTCAATGTGTAGCTGATTGGTGGCGGAATTTGCAAGGGTTCATTCTGAAACCTCAGTAATTTAAACTTATTTTGGTAATAATAACAATAATAATAAGGCAATCAAGGCCACTTTAAACAGTGAGAAAATTGTTGTAGTTTCAATTATTTTCCGTCGCTTCACTTAGTCAAAAGTACACAGATCTGTCACAACATTGAATCCAGTGTCTGATTAGTGTGCCCCGTGTATGTATATGTATATGTCTCGCTTGCACACACTGGAGCCTAATTGCCTGTACAAGTACTTGAGTGATTGATTTGTGAGCCAGCGAGGTCTGTAATGCTGACAATGTTTGAGCAGGACTGCTGACTACTGTCAAACACACACAGACACACACACACGCACAATCTTCAGCACATTAGAGTCATTGAGTTATAGCAGTGGCATGAAGAGAAATATAAATGTTGTGTGTCAGCAGGGATCAAAATAACAGCAAAGCAAAACTGAAGACAATCCAGGTTTCACAGGTAAAGGTGGAGGATCAGAGAACTTAACTACAATCGTTTGGTTCTTTAAAAAAAAAAATCTAAACTAGTCTTCAACTTGTGTCTGAATGGATCAGTTACAAGCTGGTGGAGTGAAATCCACAGACAGGAATTCCCTCCCTATAATCCACTGTAGCCTATTTAAGTCTAAAGTGTTCATGCACTTTTGCATGAATTCCCAAGAAGCCCACTCAAAAGGGGTGTGGGGGGGGGGGGGGGGGGCAGTTGATTTAACTGGTAGCCATTAACAGCTATTACAGCTTTGTGTCTGCATGCACAGGCTTCGCCATAAAATGTCCACCCGGTCAGCTCTTTAGCCGATGGCGTGGCTCGGGCCGTGAGAAAATACCTCGGAGCATGTTTTGAGGGGGGGGGGGGGGGGGCATCAAACCTCAGTGCTCACTGAGCGTTCACTTCCTCCTTAATCTCCCATCAGCATGAAGAAGAAACTCATTTTATGAGCCGCCCTGAGGCGAGAGGAGCTCAAATCATCTCATAGTAAATTTGACAAGGAGGCGACGCACTGAAATAAAAATGTATTTACTCTGGGTTACAAAAACAAACAAATCTGTGGCACCACAGTATGGGAAGGAAACAAGCTGTGTGGATACCAGCCAGGACAGCAACTACAGAGACCAAGAATGATCCCTGATCAGGTGATGTTAGAGATCAATATGAACTGGCTTCAACCTGACACGAATACGACAGTGATGTTCCATTTAAAACTGGAGCTGAAACACCAGTAAAACAAGTTGGATACCAACACACTGCTCATGCTGGGAAGGGAGAGATCATTTGGTGTCACTCATATGTTTGATGTCCTCCAGCAAACACACGCACACACACACACACACACACACACACACACACACACACGCACGTCGGATCGGCGCCGTTGAAGGATGGGGAGAGGTTGTCATGAGAAGTTGACGCTCTGATGTGCATGTCAACAACACGCAAACACGCGCACCCACACAAACACCTCCCCCCCCACCCCCAACAAACACACACACCCACGAGATCGCGCAGACACGACAACACACTCACCATATCAGCTCCCCGCGCTGCGCAGCCGGTGGAAATAAAAACAACTCGCGGTGTGAATAGATGGAAGCTCCGTCGTGTGTCTGCGTAACATCCACCGTGGCTGCAGCCGCTCTGCCCAAATAATCCAGCGCCGCGCGCCTCTCTCTCTCTCTCTCTCTCTCTATGTGCTCCCCCTCCTCTTTCTCTCTCTCTCTCTCTTTCTCTCTCTCTCTCTCTCGCTCCAGTTATTCCCACCCCGGTGAGTGCACAGCTCGGTAAAGTGGTTGTTCAACCCTCCTCCTACCCCTCGACGTGGCGGCTGGAGTGAAGTTCGGGGCTGGTTTTCAAGCTCGTAATCCCCGCGACGGTTGTTTCGGGGGGAGTCCGTGATGTGGTGCGGAGAGACGTCAAGAGACTCCCGAGCACCTCCGGCATCAGCGCCTCCCTCTCTGCCTTCCCCCCTTTCCTCTCCTCCTCGCCCGGCAAGAGATGAAACCGTCCCGATGTCAGAGGAGCGGAAACTGTGCTCGACATGGAGCCCCCTGCACGCACTGTCAACCTGCAGCCAGGCGGTCACACGTTGACTTCACTGGGGTGTATTGTGTGACAGCAGCAGGGTGCAGAGGAACCGAGTGCAAGGTTCAAACATCATGTGTATAAAAAAAAAATCTATATCTCATTGAAATGTTGTTCAGCTGCACACCTCTGGAAAACAGAACCTTTACTCATCAGGAAATAAGAGGAACCCTTTCTATAAAATATGACATCCTTCCATCAACTGCTGATTCAATAAGGTGCACTTGAAAGTCATAGGAGTGAATTATGAGTCATATATTTCTGATCTGAACGATGCAGGCAGACCCTTCTGGATCAGGTCTGCTTAGAGAAATAGAGTTCAGTTTCTCTGCTTTACATTTGTGAGGCGAGCTCCCAGAGCACTTTTTAATCACTGCTGGAAAAGTTTTGTGTTTGCCGCTCCCTTTAATTAAATCAAATACTTATTGATTTCTTATCCCCTACCCTGTTAACTTCACTCGACTATTCAATATTTTATTTATATTCTTTAAGTAACGCTTTTAATTTATTTCTTATTTTAATGCTTATTTTTTTGTATTATATAATGTTGCAAAATATTACAATCTGTCATGACGCCTTTTATATTCTATGTAAAACACTTTGAATTGCCTTGTTGGAGAAATGTGCTATATCAAACTGTCCTTGCCTTTATAACTGTTAGCTCTGTAGCTTTGAGCAATGACAAAATCGAATTTGGAAATGATTTCTTCGTAAAGCACTTATCTGTACTTAAAAAAAATCTTAGAAAAGAAAAAAGTCTTAATTCTCATTTTTATATTGTTAATATTGGTAGTAAGTGATTAAGAGAGGGGCAGATATCAGCTGGGGATAATGGGGCTAACCCCCCCCCCCCCGCCCAAACCTGGTTCTGCCTAAATTAATTCTAATTGATAAAAAACGTATCTATTTTAATGTCTGCAAATTCAATTTTGTGTTTTATTTCATTTTCTTTTTATTGTCAATGAGATATTTTAATGAAAATTAGATCTGACTACTGGATCAAATCTGCCTATGAAGCTGTAGGGTGTTTGGAGGTAGAGATCAGTCACGGGGATTTATCACAGGCACCAACGATCCGGGGACACAAATGGAGTTGATCTAATCTTGAATGAGGAGCTGCTGCTTTGATAAACTTGGAGATCGCCCCAGTATTTCATAGAGTTATGACATTTTAACCAGTGGTTTCAAATTTGGTCTGTACAGAGACACAAATAGGAGTGGATTTTTAAACCGATCACAGAATAGGAAAATGACTTTTCAGCAGAATGGATGTGAGAATGGTTTCCCACTAAAACCAGCGTTAACAGCACCGGCAGTGGTTTGATGAGCGTTAAAATAAAGTCAAAGATCCTCCCACATGGGACAATTTCAGAGGGCTTCGGCACCAACGTGATTTGGCAGGCGAGGGGTTTTTACTTCTACTGCAAATTGAGTGTAATTCTGCTGGATTTTGTTGAAACTTGATGCATCCAATAAAAGCCTTTCAGGTTTATACGAGCTGGGCTGTGACCAGGTGGGTCCGATGAAGCTGGCAAGACACTGGCCCTTAGATGTCTTAGATGTAAAAAATGTGTTATCGATTGTTATGATGTGTGCCCATTGCACAATGGCAGGTCAACAACTTTTTATAAGTTCTATCATTGTTTTGACAAAAAAACAAAGACTCCAAAAGAGGTCGAAAAGGGAGGATGGACTTGAGTCTTTGAGCACATGCTTTCATGCAGATACACACACACACACACACACACACACACACTTATTCGGGCGTGCTGACCTAGAGCCCAGTCAGTGGTGCAGCAGATTCTCATCAACGCAAAGTAAATGAGATGAGCTGGAGGAACATAAACGTGCGTTTGTTGCAGAAACTCCTCAGCTCAGTGGCTGCAAGGAAACACTATACCTCAGGCGAGGGACACACACATGATAGATAAGACACACACACAAAGAGAGACACACACACACACACACAGAGACACACACACACCAGGGACAGAGGGTAGAGTTGTGCCCGCTTTCATCGGCACACACACACAGACACTCAAAGCAGAATAACTCAGCACAGCAGACACAAGGGGCTTTCTGTTGAGATAACTTGACTCGAATCTCGAGCTGTATTTGATTAGCCTCACGACATATAGCACCACACTGGGCACACATTTGCACATTGCACATGCACCCAACTGCAAGCATGCTCTGTCAACCTAGAGGATGTATGACTCTTAATAAAAAGGTCCTACGTTGCAAATTGTGCTGCATATGTTTTTGTTGCTTCACACCCCGGTGCCCCCTCAATGTCAAAATGTGTCTACATTACTATCTGTCAGCTCTGGATTAAATATTCAAGTGATCCTCTGATAAGGATGTATGGTTATATGGGTTCAATATTCATGTTGTGTGTGTGTGTGTGTGTGTGTGTGTGTGTGTGTGTGTGTGTGCTTGTGTTAGTGTGTGTGTGTGTGTGTTGTTGTGCTGTGTGTGCATGGATGGATGCTCCCTGTATGTGAAAACACGAGACTCTCCACAGACATGCTCACCCAGGTTCACACGTTCCCTGCAGGCATACAGTCAACCAACTCATTTATCAGTTTTCAATGTTTTTTAAGTCATGCATGAACGCTGCCTTTCCTGCGCCTCTCTCTCTTTGTCTGCAGTAGCTACACGAGCTCAACACAAAGTTCTCTCGAAGCCGGTGACTTGAGCAATAAGTCACCGATTTTTTTTTTTTTTATGTGCACGCATTTTCAACCAGATTACACAAACTGCAAATTTTCTTTTTCCTCGCTTGCAGAGAAAAAAGTGTCAGAGCGTCTTATATATAAACGATATAGTTCCCAGAGAGCGATGCTGATAAAAAAATAATCCTGCAAAACTCACTGTCATCTCCACTGCCACCCTTCCTCCGCACGATGTTGCACAAACACACAGTCACATGTCCTTCTCCTGCCTCCTCTGTCACTGGCTCTTAATCCTGTTTCATTAATCACCTGAACATGTCCTCCATCACCCCCCCTCTGCTGCACAGTTGCACCATACGCCACACTCAGAGAAGTGGGGGGGGGAGAACGCTTGGAAGTGAGTAATTTGGGAAAGTGATCAGGTGACAAAAATAACTATAACATATTACCTAAAAACTATTTTCTGTTGATTAACAGAAACGGGAAAATACACAATATAAATTGAGATATACAACATGTAACTTTGGCCACAAGGGGTCTGTCATTCCAAACAATAGCCTGGGATCATGGGAGTTGTTTTAACCGCGATTGCCGATGAAGATCTACCGGATTCAAATCATGTTCTAAATGTATGAAAGTCGTATTTATGTAAGCAGCAAATGGCAATTAATGATCATGATCCCTTATGAGTGACAGCTAACTGGCTAACTGTCTAGCAGTGTGTTTTACCTTTCCATTTGAAGTTCACCCCTGAGGTTACTGCAGAGACAGGTAAAGTCAGGGGTAAAGCAGATATGATGCAATTAAAAGGCAACCAAAAATTAAATGCTCCTTTTCCTTGAATAAATTTGGACTTTCTCCGGGTTTGGACATTCCTGGAAACATTTTGAATGCAGATATATTGAGGGTCAACGATTTAAGTTGACGTGACCGGCAGATGTTGATGAAAGAAAAAGTATCTTATTCAGTTTTCTCATTTTAATGGCTCTAAAAGTTTTCAGGTATCACAGGTTAACATTGGCCTCATGGTCACGGTGGAGGAACTGGTGAACTTTTCACAGGAACAGTAACAGCTTGTTTACACACTGGGCACAACAATGGACTAATGGGGGGGAAATAGTTTCCCACTGTGCTGTACATCTTGCACTGACCATTACCGGTGTGCCAGTGGACCTCTCCTGTACAGCACAAAGCGTGACTCATCGTAACAGGGAAACCACGAGTGCAGCCAATAACATTAACGATGGCTCCATTAAAGTTCGGTGGCTACCAGCAGGGCCATGACAGGGAGTCAGCATGCTCAGTGCTCGAGCCCTTGAAGAGGAACAGCAGGAAAACCATCATTAGTTTTATTACTTTGACACCTTTGACACCTCTGACAGCTCAGACAGGACATTTCAAGTCCGGCCACTGCTGTGAGTCAGGAGCGTTTCTTAACAAACGATTCAGCCACCTGCTACACACAGAAAGACAGAGTCTACCAAAGTATTATTTGATAAATGTATTGGTCAATTGACAGACTATTGATAAGCATTAATAATCATAATCATTCAATGATATCACCAGTTCTAACCTCAAAATGTGATCATATTCAATATATTATGAATATTATAAATGTGAGCAGTGTCAAATATATGACAAAAATACATCAGAGCTGAAAACATCCTAACAAACTATTAAAAAAATAAATAATAATAAACATACTTTTTGTTAAAAAAAACATAGATTTCTACATTCAAGTATATATTGTATACGATATAATCTTTTTTATGAACAGAATAAATGAGAGTGAGGAGTGTTTTTTTTTACAAACAGAAAGACTGCAGAGTCTCGAAATAACAGAGCTGAAAAATAAACATGTATTGAAAACACAATTATCTGCAGATTTTCAACACAGCCTTGCCTGACATGATAGAGAATAGATTCCACTGTGTGTGGAGCGTACTGGGCTACACTATAGATGAGTGATTGGGTGGCTGTGGACGTAGGAAGTAGTGCGGGTCCTCCACTAACCAGAACGTCGGTGGTTTGATCCCAGTCTTCCCCACTTTGCGTGCCAAAGTGTCTGTATCCCTAATTTCCCCTGACGGCCGTGCCTGCAGTCTGAGTGATGTGTGATAGAGAGAGTGCTGCACAGAGATGCACTGTGTGAATGTGTGTGTTACTGAGCTACCGACCATATTACCTTAATATGATAATGTGAAAGGGAAACATTTGAAATCACAGCGACTCAGTAAACGGGTTCTAGTTTCCTCACCTTGAAAAATCTCATGACTGATGAGGCGCGTGCGGAGCAGCAGCCCATTAAAAGCCATGACATTTCAATAATTGCCTATGATCTCAGCATCAGAGAGAGCCACAGTTCCACCGACAAGACACACACACACACACACACACATACACACACACGCCTTAATAGCTGACGTGATGCATACACTTGACCCCTCCACCCCACCCCACCCGCTTCTCTATCAGACTCTTGACCCTACCCCCCCCCCCCCCCCCCCCGGACCTATTTGTCCACAAAAAGTAACATTCTCAAAGCTTCAAAGATTGATGACTTTTCAATAGACACACTTCCTTCCTCTCATATGGAACAGCGCTGTGTAAGTGTGACTCTGCACGCCTCCGTCTACACACACCCTGTCATTATCTCCTCATTCCTTCCGGCACCGACTCTCCGGTGATAATATATATTTTTTTAAACCCAGGCATATGAGGCTGCTCACCATTAGTGACTTGGCTGGTATTACAGATGGCAGCTTCCCTATAGTTGCACCTGGGCAATTACAACCATCATTTCATAAAGGTAGTGCAGCTAACAATGAGAACGCAGGCAGGGGTGCAAGGGGAAAGGCTGCTGGCTGGGTGGTTCTAACTCCATGCATATGAAAGCTACAGCATTATCTGTAATCACAGGGATATACGTGGATAACAGCAATTTAATGGTTTAAATTAACTCTACGTGTAACCTTTCCTTTCTTCTTTTCTATTCAGGTGGTAAAGAGCACTGATTGAGTCTCTCTGGCTCCTCTTGTTAACATGTGGATTTGGCTGCGACAATGAAAAGCCTCCTGAAAAGGAAATTCTGAGCAATCGGGAATTTATCAATTTACCGGAATCGAGGCAGAAATGTGCTTTGAATCTAAATATAACTGTAAAAAAAATCTCCATCGCCGGCTTTTCCATAAGCACAATACAGATGAGCTCGGCCCGGGCTGAACTATATGTTATAGGCTTAGTATGTTAGGCAGCATTGCAAAGAGACGGGGGAACATGCAGTGTTGGTCGCTTTAATCATGCACAGGAGACGGATCCGTTGTGTGCCACGAAAGGCAGGAAGGTACGTCTCTGCAGAGTGTGTGTGTGTGTGTGTGTGTGTGTGTGTGTGTGTGTGTCTGTGTGTGTGTGTTTGTATCCGTGTTTGTTGTGTGTGTGTATGTGCAGAGTCAGAAATCAGGCAGTGACAGTTAAAATAGCAGCACGATGGGGAACAGCCTCGTATTCCTAAAGCAGCTTTTATTGAGCACTAAGGCGGGGTACAATGATGAACATCCACTCCGCTCTTTTCACATCGAGGAAATTGCATTTGGGAATATTGAGCGAGCCGGTGTGATGAAGTACACAACCCCTCCTCCACACGTGTTTTTTTTTTTTTTTTTTACCGTACTGTGCATTAGCATCATAGTTACAAAAAGTCCAAGCTGCGCGCCCACATCACACACGCACGTAGGATCTCATTCAGTCTGTGTACATGGATTGGATGAGCTCCCTGCTATTGAAAGAGCGGAAATGAGAATCCGCACAAACAGGAAGGCAGAGGAGTAAGAACACAGCGGAGGAGAGGAAGTGGCAGAAAGAGAGAGAGATGGAATATAGCAGCGAGGAATGAATGAGCAAAAAAAAGGCAGACACCTTTCACTTGCTCTATGCTTGTGTTACTGAGGCTGATTCATCCAAATGTGACCGAAAGGCACATCACGATTATTTCCGTAAAAAAAGAAAAATCGTTTTTTCTGAAGAGGTCGGAGCAGATGGAGTCAACAGGTTCTACGCAAATGGCGAGTAGACAGATCATTAAGCAGTGGCTGCTGACTCCATCAAAATGAGTGACGAATGACAAGCTAAGCAGCTGACGCATTAGTGAAGCGTGGTGGGGCTGCATTGTGCAGAGCAGCGGCCGCTCCAGACGGGTGCATTAACGTAAAATGAGAAGCACTGGGAGGCTGTTTGGACAAAATACTGATATTTTTTTGGGGTTATGCAGTGAATCCAGAAATTATGCAGACCCTTTTATATGTTGTTATGTTGTAGAACAATGTGAAAAATGTTTAATCATCAGTCTACACCAAAGCACAAAACGAATTTGGGATTAATTTCCGTAATTGCAAAAGCGTATTCCGCGACTTAACTCTGTACTTAGTTCAAAGTACCTTTAGCAGAAAATGCAGCTTCAAGCCTCGACCTTTGCACTGGACGAACCATTCTCATGTCTGCCAAGAGATGTTTGGTTGTGTTCCAGTAAGAGCCTTGGATAAACCATTAATTCGCAGAGGTGTCCCCAATTGGTAAACGTGATGTCACCAAATGCAACGATACTTGGTTACCTACTTGATCACCTGATTTTATCATATATTTTACTTTAAATGTTCAAAATGAACATCGTGAGGTTTTGAAGAAGATATGAAAATCCTGTTTATCTGAAGAAGAAGAGCCATTTTGTTATAGACTTCTGAGGAAAACCGACTTTATTTTGCAGCCACTGGAGTTGCCCTCTGCTGGTAATTTGAGAGAATAAATTTTTGAGGCACTTCCACATTGGCTCCACTTTCTGGACCCGGAGTCTTGATACACTTGTGTATCCAGTCTATAGATGCATTATCTTGGCTGTGAGCTTAGGGTCATCGTCCAGTTAGGAGGTGAAACTTTATCCCAGTCTAAGGTCCTGAACACGCTGGACCAGGTTTTCATTATGACTATCTGATCACTGATCCATTCAACTATCCCTCAATCTTGACTAGTCTGCCTACCACCCTGCTTCACCTTTGGGATAGTATTTGGCAGTTGATGAGCATTTTCTCAGACATGACAGTTGGAACTAAGGCCAGATAGTTCAAACCTGGCTTTCATCAGACCGGTGAATTAAATTTCTCAGTCTTGGAGAGCTTAAGGGGTTTTCATACGTCTTTTACCGAGGAGAAGCTTCATTCTGGCCACAAAGTCAATATGAAGCCCAGTGGGAGAGGAGTGCTGCAGCGGTTGCTTTCCTCCTGATGGTCTCTCCCATCTCCACACAGGCTCTTTGGAGATCAGCCAAAACCACCACTGGATTCTTGGTTTGTCTCCTAGTAAGGCCCTTCTCCCCCCTAATTGTTCAGTTTAGCCAGGCGGACAGTTTTTGAAAAAGTCGTGGTCCTGCCAAATTTCTTCCATTTAAGAAATTATGGAGTCCACTTTAGTCTTGGGAATTTTCAGTGCAGCAGATCTTGTCCGTGGGTTCTCTAGACGTTTTTCCCGACCTCGTATAGTTTTTCCTCTTTTATGAATTGTTAGCTGAGAGACATTATACCATCAGCTGTGTGGCCGTCCATATGAAATCAAATATATTTTACCACATATGAAATTTCATTTTGATTCCTTTTCAAGAAATGTTATGCTTCATCATTATAGGTCATTGAATGCACATTGATGAGGAAATGATTTAGCAAAATTTATAATCCTTTCTGAATGTGCTGTGTATAAGCCATACATGTCAGTGTGCAGAGATGCATACATTATAATTTGGTACAATTTTGGAGAGGATTAACATATTCTATGAACACACACTAATACACACACACACACACACACACACACAGACACACACACGCTGATATGTCTATAATGCAGGTAAATAGCTTATTTACGTTAACATAAATGCAGCCATGACAGGGATATCATTTTCATAAAGCTGTCAGTTACGTAATTGCTCAACTAGCAATTACGTCTATACACAGAGCAACAAAGGCAGACAGCAAAATCTGTGCCTCACACACTAACGCGAACACACACACAGGTCACGGAGAAGTGGCTGTCACTGTGATTGGTTCCTGCTGCAGAGCGCGAACCCACGATTATCTGTCATTATACACCACAGCAGCTCTTGCGGGCTGGATGCCTCTGCATGTGTCTGTGTGTGCGTGTGTGTGTGTAATAGTGGGAGAGATTGGCAAATTGCTGGTTATGTGAGCGTACTGAAAGAAGAGCGGAGAAATGTAGAGAAGGAGGAGGAAGAGGAGGAGGGGGAGTGTTTGAGCAGGCCAGACAGAAATATGCAAAGTGGATATAAAAGGAAGCGGAGGAGAGATTGATGATTATATTTGACAGTTGTAGAGAAGATGGGATCACGGTGCTGACATATGTCTGGTGACCAAAAACCCGGCTGATGCAGCAGGCCCGAAGTGCAGATGGCCACAGGTTGAGGCGCTCAGTCGGCGTATGACTGGTGCTCCATCATGTTAGACCAGTGTGTGATCGCACCGTGGCTGGTGTGCGCACAGATTTTAAAACGTTACAGGACAGCAGTATTGCATAGTGCTTTGCATTTCGTCTACGAGAACCCACAGTGTACGGTCTCTATCTGCTCTGATTCACAGCAGCGCACCGCTTTCAACAACTGGATAATTTGTTCAAATTAACAAGGCGTGCGGTGGAGAGGTGGCTGGTTCCCTTTCGTTTTCACCGCACACAGCTTTATGATATGGGTCAGGGTTAGTTAAACTCCCTGAGCCATTATGGAGGCTAATCGCAACAGAGCGAAGGCAGAGAACTAATATGACAATTAGGTAGAATGTAAAAAAACAAAAACATTTTTTCAGTTTAAACTATAAAATTGATTTGTTTTTGCCAAATTCACAGGCAGTGATTGGAAATCTTTCCACACCACTGCTCATGTTTTTCTTACTGCTTTTTGACAGCAAGGAAAAACACAAACTGAGGTCAGTCCCGTTTTTTAATTAATGTATCCACATGCTTTCATATGTTTGTGCAGTGTTAGTAATTCAAAATATCGTTTTAGGGCTAAAACCCAAATCTTTTGACCAGGTTTGAATTATCCATCTGCAAAATGCAGCAACATTGAATATTTTGGGGGGGGTGGTTGAAGTGATGTTAAAATCACGTTACAAATAAACATCACTTAAAAAAAGTTTCGAGAAACAACAGAAACTGCAGACTTCATAACAAACACTTACATTTTCCCCATCTTTGTGCTCCTCATCATCACCAGTGTCAGCTTCCTTCATATCCGAGGCACCTAATTCATGGGACTGCTCTCATGCGATCTACTTCCTGCTGGGGTCTAAAAACTAAAGTCTATTCCTCTGTTCACATTAAATGTCTTTCTTGATTCTCTTCTGATCGAAATGATTCTAGAAACCTGAACACCTCAGCACATAAAACTGAGAAAATGTGTGACATGTTAACTGTCATTTTGGGTGTACCTTTAATAAATAAGGGGTGACCGTATTCCATTTCTGCTTTGTCCTCTTCATCTCTCGTGGGACATGGCACCTCCCTGAGCACCCCACGTTGTTCCCTCTTGTTGGCAAGAAGTTGAGCCACACTGCTAGGTTATCTCATCAAATCCTTCTGTCAGAATAAAAGGTCCTTCAGAGTCAGTCTCAGTGGAAGCTTTACGTGATCTGCCTCCATTTAATACAGGTCCTCAGCCATCGCAGTCATTTCTGTCCTTTTTTAAGTGACAGTGCCCGTGCTGTGGCTGCTGTTATAAAGATAGACATTTCTTTCGGGCCATGCCAGTGGCACGGCTCTGGGGATGGCAATATCTGACTATTTTGGTCACGACTGCAATATCTGAATAACTATTGGATGGATTGCCATGAAATTGTACAGAGGATAAATCCTACTCACTTCAGTGATCCCCTAGCTTCTCCACTAATGCAATGGGGTTGACGTTTAGGTTTTGAATGAAATGACTTACAAATATCAGACAAATTACTATTACCAACTGGTTCTCGCATCCAGGTGCCCATAGGGATGAACTGAAACCACTCTGCTGATCACAAATATTCACAATGCAAAGCCTTTAGGTGGAGAAAAGAAGCGGAAGAAAAGAACAATAAAACTAGTGTTTTTCCTTATTTTATTATTAAAATGTATCAATAGTGGCTAAGATTAATGTTGGATAATGCCATGATAGGCGACTGCAGACTTGTAGGTGTGAACGTGAGCAGAAATGGCTATTTGCCCTGTTATGCTGGCCAATGGGCCCTTTAAGGACAAGAGGTACTGATAATGGATGAATGGTTGGATGGAATTTGAATGGCAAGCCAGACGTTGAATACAAATATGCAAAAATACAAATACTGTGAAAAAATAAAGACTTGCATTGAAATAATCTTGACTTAAAGTATTTGCAGCAAAACACAGACAAAGTATTAAACTAAAAGTACTGATTTGGTCCCTTGGACAATTTTATTATATCATTATATGATTAAGAGTGAAGCAGTAGTGTGTAAGCAGCATTTTATTGTAAGAGCATCAAATCCTGGCCTCACCCAGGGCACCAAAGGGCTAGAGGTGGACCTAAATCATCATAGCATCCTCCTCAGAATAAATCCATTTTACTGTACATTCTTAACACATATCCTGTGTGTGTGTGTTTATGAAGTATGACACTGATCTGTCTCTGCCGGTTTTACAGCTATGCTTCCATAATCCTCCATCCTAATCCACTGCCTATGTGTGTATCTGTGTGTGTGTATCTGCGAGTGTGAGTTTGTGTGCGTTGTCTCTTTATGTCTGTATGAGGCCTGTTATTTAAGCTTTTGGCTTTCAGAGGGGCTCTCTTTCCCACGCCTTCCACACTATATGTAATACCATGGCTAGCCCTCCAGTCATCCACTCCTCTCCATCGAACCACTCAACACAATGGCCTGGAGAGAATCACTCGGCACTCCACAGTCGATATTTCCATTACCATAACAGTCAACAGAGTAAACACAGAGAAAATTGAATGGGTATGGGTAATATTACTTTAAATTAACTGATGAAATGGGTGCAGTGATGATGGGAGAGAGTTCAGAGAGCGGTTGAACATGTCGGAGCAACTGAAGGATAGAAGAGCAAAGCAACCAATCAAAGTTAGTCTCCTCACAGTCTTCAATTCTCTCATGGTCACATCCTTATTAAAGGGGGGGGGGAGTAATTCTTACGATCATACAAAGGTAAATCTGACGAATACAGAATTAACATATTGTGCATGATTTTTTTCTCTCTTTAAATGAACACATGTTTGTTGTTTTACCTCCACCAAGGAGGTTCTAGTGAGGTTCAATTATGTTTTTAGCTGGATGACTCAAAAACTAGAAAAACGATTTCCATGAAATTTTGTGTAGGGGTGGAGTAGGCCACAAGGAAGAACCCACTCCGTTTTGGAGAAGATAAAAGATGGATCCAGGATTTTTCTTTTCCATTTCCTTGAGATATGCTGTCAGCCTTTGCGGAGGAATGGACTCTCCGAGTGCCCTACTAGTTATATATCTTATTTTAATTTAGCTCATTCTCTTGACACTGTTTACATTGTATGAGCAATAGTTTCCATCCTAAGGGTGGTGACCCCAACAAAGGGAAACCCTAGATCATAGACTTTTTTCTAAAAGCTGCTTTTTCTTAATAATTAACTTCATGCCTTCAGGTTTAGAAAATATACAGAAATAACTCAGTCCAGCTCAACAGATAACAGTGGGAACACATATGCAAACCATGATGACGTTTTACACATTTTAAGAGGTGGATGCCATGATACTGGGGCATCATGGGTGTGGTCGCAGCAGTAAAGATGAAACACTGCATGTCATCCTGGTGATAAGTTACTCTTAAGGAGGTATTTCTTTGACTTTTATTAGAGATTAGACAAAGACATATTGAGGGAAAGGAGACATGCAGGAGACAGCAAGACAAGAAGGATCATATCAAAATGACCAGCTCTCCTCAGAGTGCTTGAACATGAAAAGAGAGAATAGTAAGAGGTTGATGAGTGGGACCCTCAGCCAGGATAATCCCATTAGCACTGTACTGCATGTTAAGTCTCCACTAATGACTGATGTGCGTGTGTGTCAAATGTGTGATCATATACGCAGTGTGTGTGTCTGTGTGTGTGTGTGTGTGTGTGTGTGTGTGTGTGTGCGCGTGTGTGTGTGCGTGTGTGTGTGTGTCTGTGTGTGTGTGTGTTAGTGTGCATGTGTGCATGTGTGTGTGTGTGTTTGTGTGTTTGTGTGTGTGTGTGTGTGTGTGTGTGTGTGTGTGTGTGTGTGTGTTTGTGTGTGTGTGTCTGACTGAGTCTTTTTCGGACCATCCTAATTATCAGATGTGACTCACGTGAGGGTAATTACAGCATCTGAGACGGAGGGAACAAGGCTACAAGTGACCCAGAAATCCACAAGCTAATGAAGCGATACGACACACATACACACACACACACACACACACACACACACACACACACACACACACACACACACACACACACACACACACACACACACACACACTCATTCCTTTTCTCACTCTCACTTCACACAGAGAAAGTCGGGGACACAGCGGTGGAGAGAAAGAGACGGACAAAAAGACAGAGAGGGGGAACAATGTTTCCTTCAGACTACATTAAAGGGCCGGGAGATTTGGGAGGAGCTGTCAAAAGATGCCCCGTCAAGCGGCTTCTAGCTCAGCCCTTGTCCTAGAACCAGCTAATCTGGCTGCTCTCTGTTGTCTGTCATATCTGGCCACGGCTCCACAGCCCTGTGGTCCTCTTCCACAGGCGCGGATTAAGCCTGGCTACCCGCGACTAAATTCTCTATTGAAGAATCATCTAGGTGTAATCCCTGTGTGAAGCCAGCCCTGCATGGTACAGCATATTGTATCTGTCACAATGGTTATTATACACAGGAGGCTGCACTTTCTCTGGAGATACAGCGTGACAAGGAGCTGCTGTGTATCGGTGAATAGGAGCGCCAGGTTTGCTTTTAACTGTCACGTAAAATGAGATCAGTTCATTTAAGGTGGCCTCCCCGGGAACACATTAACTAATTCTGACAGGTTGTTTCATAACTATTAAATTATTCAAATGTTAATACACTCCCATATATCTTTAATAATCTTGTACTTTTTTCACATTTGCAATAACATTTAACATTTATTTCATTACATACTCATTAAATGAGAAATATATGCTATTTCACAGCAGCCATTTAATAATGATAAATGTCCTTTTTTTCAACCTGCTTATCCCAAAACACATCCCCTAATTAGAATTTTTAAATAGAAAATTACAAAAATTATTGCAACATTATCGCTGAAAGAAAATTCCAATAGAGAGGGAACTTAACTCCCCCAAGGCTCAATAGTCCCCTTAGACTCAATCAAGCTGCACCAAATCTCCCACACTCACAGTTCTCTTAATGTGCAGCTTTTTCTTTCCATTGAGATTAATGAATTATAAACGGTGAAAATGTTGAAAAACTCCACATATCAATGAAGCCCTTGGGTCTGGATCTGCACCAAATTCTGATAACACACACCGCATCCAAGTTTCGTGTTTATCCATTCATTTATTTTTTTCCTGGATTAATCTTCATTACAAACCCATGGTCTCATTTATGAATGGAATGTCTATGGGTTGTGCACCATCTGCTGTGCACAAACATATAGTGTCTATAGGAAAGAAAACCGTCGTATTACTAGATGTTGATAACACACACAGAAGGGGAACAGAACACCACTTTCTCTACCATCTGCTCCAGATACAAAGACATTTAGAAATGCAGTGATCAAAGATACAGCATCATCATCCTCAATACTAACTTATTAAACAGACCAGACAATGGCATCCATTCATCCTTCCATCCATTAATCCATCCATCCATCCCTAACAGGGTTGCTCTGGTGCTGTAGCCAATCCCAGTTGACATTGGACAAAAGGTGGAGTACACACTTTACAATTTACTAAATCCGTTTAGAGGGGGGAGGAAAAGTTGAAGTCAGCAAAAAACCCAAGCAGCATTGAAAGGCTTGTTACCCCCTAACATGAGGCTGCAGGTCCTGTCATGATGTGTTTACACTTCAAACCAAGTTTTCAACAATTTCCATCAAGTTGTACAGGCCTGAGGATGTCAAACTGTCCCTATCAGAAAACTGTACTTTCTTATCCCCTTAATAATCTCAGGACCCCCAAGATCCATTTTGCGACCTCCTGTGGTGTCTTGACCCTCAGGCTGATAACGACTTCCTCAGAAAACAAATATCAGCAACCTGAAGTTGTTCGGTGTCTCAGAGCCAGAGGGCGTCTCTGCTGCTGGTACCGGGTTGCACAACAGCTCCATTGACTCAATGCAATTTGAGTGATGAGCGATATGAAGTGCGACCCAGTCATGGAGTTGGCCTGTCTGGCAGAGCAGGTTACCCTCAGCCCGTACTCCAGCCATCACAGGTTCCCCGTCTCTGTCGCACCTACGCAGACTGAACGCGCACGTGTGTCTGAATAAGTGTGTGTGTGTAGGTACATGACTCATCGTTGGAGTAAGTTATCTTGATCAAATCCCAATTACACAGAAGAGTGTCTCTTCAATGCTCCGCTCTGTGTGCGGATACACAAACAAATAAACGTCACGGAAAACACGCGCACACACCCACACGAAAAACAGAGACAGACACGCACACGCATGGACACACTCACACCGGCCTGGAGGCACCAGGCACTTAATTTCCTATTCCACCCCCTCTCCTCATCCTCGGCACCCTCATATTCCTCTCCGGCCCCCCCCCGACGCTCAGCCCTCAGTCACTATAGCAACCTCACACGGAGCTGCTGGCAGCCGGAGGACTAATCACGCCATTACAACATCTGTCAGGAAAACTCGCACACCCACAAACATGTACACAAGCAGCTGTCCGTGCATTGAAGTACACACACAGACACACACACTTTTTAAGATTAAGGTCAAAGATGACTTTCCTACCTTTGCTCATGGTTCATCCTGGAACATGAAGTTGAGAAGGGGGAGCTGAAATGGAAGACATTTTGTTAACTGTCTGGACAAACGATCAATCAATGAAAAAAAAACATATTGACGTGTTTTTTTTTTTTTTATTCAAAGTTTTCTTTTGGCCAGGAATATTTATTTCCCCGAAAACCTGTCCAAGATGAGACAGGGAGATAAATGAAGGCCGGGTCTGCACAGGGAGGGATTCTCTGCTGAAAATGGGCCAGTGAAGTCTGAAACATGCCTGCTGGGTATGTCGCTCTGCCGCCACCTGTAGACTAGACCCGGTACTCCAGCTGAAGGAATTCTCAGGACGGTGACCTCAGGAAATTCACCCGAGGAACTGGAAAGAGTGAGGAGCAGCCGAGTTCTGCAAAGTAAGCTCCTGCTGCGGACCTGCAGTGTTCCACATGCTGTCTGAATCAAAATCAATCCCCTGGATGACGTCTCACTGGCTTTACTGTACGGTGCATCCGACTCCCAGTGAAGCGCTGCACTCGGCTCAGTCTACTCTGTGCATCCTCAAACAATACTTTCAAAGAGTTCGATGAAATCTATTTTTGTTTATTTTTCTTTTCTGTTTATTGAAGTTTGGAGTGGGCTTGCAACCGAAATGAGTCACACACACACAAACTCAACTCAAACTCCAGCCAACAACAGAAAAAAGGATAGTGCCACTTAGAGTAACACACACACACACACACACACACAAACAAACAGCCTACGTGCAGCCTCTGCATCTTTTATCAAACCAAAGAGGGGTGAGCGAATGCTTTATATTTAGAATTATGACACTATTCCGACTTCAGCGCTAACATGAGAGGAAAGCTCAGCGGTGCGTGGGGGAGCTGCGTGTTCAATAATGTATCAGAAGCAGGGTTTTTAAAAACAGCTGGGGATCGCCGCTCTGTCTTGTCCCGTCTGCCGGTCTGTCTCTTTGCATGTCTCTCCTTCAAGCTGTCCGGTGTGACGGCAGCAGATTTGCCACTCCTGTGGGGAGCTGATGTTTGGTTAAACTTTCATCCTGTCCACCGTGTCTTCACTCGCGTCTCCCCGTCCCCGAGGACGAGTCTTTCTCTGTGCTGCGTTCGCTCTCTTTCTCTAAAGAAAGATCCCCAACACTTTTAATTTCTTTTTTGTACTGCTTCACCTCCTCAGTAGACACGCCAAAGCCTTTTATAAACAGCGGTAGAATCCTGTTTATATATATATGTGGATGTGTGTGTGTGTGTGTGTGTGTGTGTGTGTGTGTGTGTGTGAGAGTGTGTGTGCGTGTATATGTTTCTGTGTTTGGAGGTCACAACACGACGATCAGTGCATACCTGTCTCAGTGCACACGTCCACTGTGCTGCTTCATCCTTGAGGAATGAAAGACCAAGAAATCTCCAAAGAATTCTCCTGCAAAACAGAATAAAAAACAGAGAGAGAGCATGAAGAGGGGGAAGAGGAAGAAGAAGAAGTGGAAAATAGGGAAGGGATAAGGAGAAGAATCTTAGCCCTTCACAACTCCATGCTCTTAAAACCAACTCTGGCTTTTCTACTAAGTTCTCAGTGCTTGCTACCACTTGCCTTTGCATCTGTGCCTGTGTGTGTTCGTGTGGTAGCATTCAGACCGGAGCTTCCTACCTGCAGCCTGAGTTCACCTGCTGCAGCAGAGTTGTTCAGAAGGCAGGTCGGGCCAAATGGACAGCTCCAGCTCATCTCCTATACCGGGAGCTTTTAAGGCTTTTAAGGCTTCCATGCCAGCCTCTTACAACGTGGGGACGTGCGGGGGTGAGGGGCGGAAAAGCCCGAGTGGGAAAAGCATGCAGCACCTCATGTATGATGATAAGAATACACCCTGACAGATCTGTAGGGGTTGATTTAGGACGCATGTGGATACTAGCGCAGAGGCGTGTGAAACGTAAGCAGAGAAAGACTGTATACACATTCTCCCACACACACACTCACACACACACACAACTCCAGATGCTACCCCTGTGTGTTTTGCAACTGCCGTGACCCTGTGTGTTTGTTATGCTGAGTTCTTCTGCCATCTACGGAGTGCAGCGGAGCACACTGAGTCGGAGCAAAACAAGAATCACTTCGCTGGTGGAGAGTGAAATGAGGATGGGTCTCAAAGGATCGCGGGCAGTCGCACAGTTATTGTCTCGGCAGTGACTTCCAAACCTCGGCTGAGCCTCGAGGCCCTGCACGCTCCGCAGCAGTCCTGTGAAACATATACTGCTGTGAGGCACTTTTAAAACTATTTCTTAATTAATTGCAAAAGCCTGTGACACCATGATATGATAAAGCCAACAGGGAGATCACACGTTGACTATGATAAGACGCTTAGAAAAGATTGTGTCAGTGGCAAATGGAGCAAGGTGTCATGACATATCATCCCCACTAGTCTGTGCTGTTACACCATTCCTGCAGTTTGTGCTGCTGACCGACTTACTGGATAAGAGTGGATGATGGCAGAATACATTAACGGCAGCATCTGAAGATCTTGAGACTCGAGACTTGAGGATGCAAATGAAAACTGGGACAGAAGTCATCACTCTTGACTTATTTGTTTTGAATGGGGATCACTCACTGTTTTCAGGTGGGGGTATCAACTTGGCATTTGATGCCGAAACAATTCGAAGAATCCGTGTCTTTGCTTCTGCTGCGCTGATCTGACGCGTGATCGATTTCAGTGCTGCCTGGGCGTGCATGTACGTGCGCATGCTGAAGACGTATGTGCGAATGCAGGTTCACACTTTATTTTCATCTGATCTGCTATCGCGTCCTGTGCTTCTCCTGCAGCTATCTGACAGTAGCTGGAGAAAGTCACCTGGGTGGAGGATTATTATAAGCATCGGTTTCCTTCTACTGTGGGCTCCAGTTTTCCTCTCCATCACGTTGTTTTCCTGTTAGGTTTCAGTGCTCCCTGGTTGGAAACCACCTTGTTAGTGAGCGTGTGCTTCACCTGTGCTGGCCCAGCAGAAGTAATTAAAGCCTTGGCAGCCTTGTGCAGGCGAGGAGAAGTGTTTGGAAACTAGATCATTTGGAAAGCTCATGTTGGCGCAAGCAATTTCGGCTCGCAGCTCTCGCACAATAAGCCGGGAGAAGTTATGTTTATCCTCCTTTGTTTTCAGTAGACACTGCATAACTGTAGTCTCCTCAGCTGATTTCCATGTGATTAAGTGGCACCCGTGGTGAACGTCTGACTGCAAAACCCTTTTAGCGGCTTTGAATCTGAGCGAGGCCTCTCGGGGGAGCCCTTCAGAGCCGCCCCTTGACTCCCTTTTATGTTGATGGCTGAAGTGACTCTTCAGTGAGAGTCAAAATGTTGATATTTGCCTCGTCTGGACTTCGCCTTCAAGGTCTCCGCTGTCTGCAGGAACGACGCGGGGCATTTCAGGTCACAGCAGAAGGCGCTTTCGCATCCTGCCTTCACACCACGAGCAGAAACTATCTCCGCACAGCGATGGCCCAGATAATTTTTTTTTGATGTCTAAACCTAACCAGGGCAGCCCAGTGGAACTTTGGTTTACTTTGGTTTGGCTTCACTCAGCATGTGTGAAACACTCTTCTTAGGTTTTCTGTCAACTTGACTCAACATCAAGGCAAGTGGGTTAGCTGGGCGGAGGGCTGGGCTTCAGATGACTGTATCTTTAAAGGGGACATATTATGAAAATTCCACTTTTGTAGTGCTTCTACACGTTAATGTGGGTATCTGGCATGTCTACCTTCCCAAAAACTCTGGAAAAAAACAACTCCTGCGATTTGTTGTGGTTCCTCTATGTCAGAAACGATACGCTAGAGTGCGTAAAATGGGATACGACCGAAATAAACGTCATAGTCACACCATGCCCATGTAGGGAGTCTCGCTACATGGCCTTGGACGAGCGAGCTAACGCTAGCGAGCTAACGCTAGCGTTTATGCGGCCACTTAAATGTCTGCTACCCGTCAGACATTTAAGTGGCAAAACAAGGGACCCCCGGGACATATCTAAACGAGTTGACTCAACAGTGTGGAAGGATGCTGCTGCTGCGCCAGCTCAAGCTCCCACTGCTTCCACTGCTCCCACTGCGGGGCTGCGCTGGGGAGCTGGGGCTCTCACAGCCAGGCTAACCGGGGCTGAGGGGGGCGGGGGCACTCAAAACAGGTTAAATTGAGGAGGGCTGTTTTAGACAGGGTAAATGATCCTTGTGGTATTTTGATGTCCCCTTTATGACTCACTGAAAGTGTATAGGGTCGCAGCAGGACGGCACATAACGCTGACCTGATGACCTACAACCTTTCTCACCAGACACAACCTTCCTGGAGCCGCAGCGTCTCGTCTGAGCACGGCGGTTTTCAAATGTGTTTCAAGATCGTATTCTCATCAGCAGAGTCATTTTTGTGTGTTAATGTGTGTGTTTGGCGTTTGCGGGCTTTACAGAAAGAGATAGGCGTCTGAACTGCCTCAGCCAGGAGGGTTAAGCATTTTTGAAGGATAGACGATGCACACGATGCTGGCGTAATTCAACTGAGCCTTCAAGAGTAACTCACTGTTCTACAACTTGTGGAGAATAAAGAGAAAGGGCCTTCAGCAGAATGAGGATTATTTATTTACAGATATGTCCATTGTGTAGCTTCACTCATCCAAGCAACATGTACATGAGACAAGGTAAGGTAAGGTAACAGGGAAACAAAGACACACACACACACACACACACACACACACAAGCAGGAAAAAAAATTGCCTCACACTTTAATTCCTCGACTATATACAAAACAATTGGCTGCACTTGGAACCTAAAGTAGGATAGTTACAGCTACATCTGGCATTTTTAATCAAGTCAGATCGCTCTCCTTCAGTGTTACCCTCATTTCTTCACTCAAAACACTAAACGCACCAAATCTCTTTAAAATCATCTGCCTGTTTTAAGATTTTTGAAAAAAAAATGTAGCCAGAGCAGTGGTTAATACTGTAGGTCACCTGGTAGAGCCAGCAAGCATCAAGACCTCATCCAAAAGAGGCTTAGATTCCGACCCGTGGCCATGTATGCATGTACTCCACTCTCTTTCTAACCCTCATTCACAAGCTTACTCTGTCCTATCCATTCAAGGTGATAAAAAGCCCCAAAAATACTTAGAAATAGATTTATCCAGAACACAACCCTGAATGAGAAAAATTTACAGAAATGTAGGAAAAAACCACCCACATCACACAAACATGTTCAAATGGAGAGGGAATAGTTTATCCTCCCTTTTGTCTAAAGCTGGCTGTTAAATTGAGGTTAGATCAGAGATGAGGGCAATTTACAGACTCTGTGACTGTGTGACTTTAATTAAGTCTGCGAGGGTCCGTGCGGACCCCTGGACAGATGTCCTTGTAAAGCCCTACTTTGTGACCACGGCTGGGCATACACCAGAAAAGAACTGGATACTAGATTCATGCACTGTATATAAGTACTGTACGCTTGTTCTTATGCTTGTTAAGGGACCCATTGAAGATGAGAGGATATACAAACATATCCCGGTAATTTATTTTAAATATTAATACGGTCTTGCCTATGTTTAGTCCCTTTCTAATCAAGCTGTATACATCAAACACAGGAGCTTCTCTTCCGACTGTCAAGAGGTTGCGATGATATTTTCTGGTGTGTATTTGCATCTGTGTGCGCAGAGACCTTGATTATATCAGCACAATCATTGTTCATACCAGGTGTCTGCTTTTTAGCAGCATTCAGGCAGACACCATTACATAACCTGCCCCACAGTGTCTTTTATATAAACAAAATCGAATTTGGCTCATTTATGTATATCGGTGAAAGTGCGCACATTTATCAAATAAAAAATTCCACTTCTTTAAATATTTTCAATACTTACAGGCTAAGGTGCAAGCGTCTCCTCCATCTCAAAACATAGAGGTGGAGTCTCAGCACTTGACGAGAGGAGATCCAACAAATAGGAGGAAGATTTGATGTCAGAGCTAAAATCCAGTTTGCAAATTTAGCAACAGAGCAGGTTTGACTTGAATGCCAAAGTAAAATCAGCTGATATTAATCAGGCAAACTTTGTGTTCTGAAAGTGGACACATGTTACAAAACACATCTAATCACCACGCACCTTCAAGTGCAACAGGTGTGAGGTTAACATCAAAGTGAATAGTGAAGGTCAAAAGTGTCCCTAAACAAATCAATTACTTCTCAGGAGAAGATTTCTGCCTGAAGAAGATTTCTGTAACAACACCAAAAGTTCACTCCCATTAAGTTGAAGGCCTTTGAAAGTCTGGCTTTAAAAAATGTATAAATAGATTGAACAGTGACAAATAGAAGTTTTAGTAACAAGTACTGTTTGGTTCAAAAACCATGACTCATCCATAATGAAAACTCAGGGTCGTTGTTGGCACCCTCATGCTTTTCAATCTCCATGCCCCCATTCACAGGTCCATCTGTTATCTATACTCCTGATCGCTTTAGGGCAGCAGGGGAGCTGGAGCCAATCCCAGCTGACATGGGAGCTGAGCTACACCCTGGACAGGTTGCTAGTGAATCACAAGGCCAACACAGACATTCAAACCAACGGTTGATTTAGAATCTCCCTTTAACCTAAGTTGTCTTTTGAATGTGGGAGGAAAATGAAGTACCCTGGTGAAAACTCCACACAGAAACTGGCCAACCATCGGCTTGGATCCCAAACATCTGCTTCTATTCTTACTCTATTGTTTAATGTTGTCTCAACTTCCTGCAATTGCTCCGAAGGTCTAAAGGACCCCCCCCCCCCCCAAAAGAAAAATGTCACACTGCAAATGAACCAAACCAAGGTTTAGCTTGATCCTGATCGAGACCACCTCTTCTGGTCAAACTTTGGTCCGTTGGTCTGGACCGTGATCCAAGGCGTCTTTCCCACCTGTTAAACTGAGAAGTCCACAGCTCTGACCAACTGGTCTGTCTTTGTCGATATATTATATCAGAAATAATGGCAATAAACAATAATATTGTAATTTTAAGACCTATTTGTGCTTCACAGTCTCAACGTTCAGACTTCAAACCGTGTATGTAGAAAGTTTGAGTCTCCCCACAAGAAAAACCTAATTCAGTTAAATCCAGTTAAAATAGATAGATAGATAGATAGATAGATAGATAGATAGATAGATAGATAGATAGATAGATAGATAGATAGATAGATAGATAGATAGATAGATAGATGGATACTTTATTAATCCCGTGGGAAATTTAGGACATCCAGTAGCTTATACACTTAACCGACATACATACATACATAAATCACAAATACATAGGTAGAACATATTACAGATGCAGGTACATGAATGGAATGAAATTGAATGAATGCAGTGAGGTGATTGTGTCGGTGTCCAGTGGTGTCTAGGGGCAAAAACTAACACAACAGTCCATCCTGGATCTTCTTAAACCAGCATCTCAGGAAGGTAACCAGAAAGAGAGGCGTCCGAGTGTCAGGTCAATACAACAGTGTTTCTATGTAGGATATGTACAGGGGAGGCAACCACGAAATAACTGGCAGCATCGAGGAGAGCTAAAACGTATAGGGGCCATGTCCATATATCATACGTCAAGTCGATAACAATATGGGGACAGGCCTCAGTAGGTGTAAAATAACCCTGATGTCATCACTCAGGTTCTTTTTTCTAGAGACCTAATTACAAAGCTACAAAGCCACAGAACTGACCTAATCTAGTCGGAGGACACCAGGCAGGTTGTGTAGATTAAAGAAGTCACAGAAGTAATGATCTCTGGTGAGGCCAAACCACTTGAAAATGTCTGAACTAGAAGATACTGCTTTCACGTTTACTGGTATAGGAAGACGAAGCAAAGCCGAGGACGGCTGAGAGCAATGAACATAGTACACTTAAACACACACAAAGGAAGTGTAAAGACACACCTTACACAAAGGGCACACAACTTCCTGCTGTAAAAACTGTGTCCTACATGTCTTTGAGAAATAATCTCAGCTCCACAATGAGGAGCGAAAACCACGACGACTGTGCTCTCCACAGCGGGCGGATGCTTTGTGCGCTCGGGGTGTCCCTGTAGTCATGGATATATGGTAAGAAGTCTGAATTATCATTTGGTAGGTGCAACAAATTACTCAGTGGTGTCCTACTTTTAAAGACATATTAGACGCCACTGTGCTCGAGGCCAAGAGAACAAATAACTGAGGGAGCGAAAGAAGTGGAAGCGTCTGCGGCACAGAGAAAAAGCATGAAAAGAAGAATGTCTGTTAAGAGGAGAGACGGAGGTGCGGAGAATTGAAGCAAATGTGAAAAAGGGGCAAATAGATATGGGAGGGAGACCTTCTGAAGTGGAGACACTCTGACAGGGCTTCGCCAGGTGCCATCTGCTCAGTTATCATCTCGGAAAGGCAAAAATTAAACAGTAAGTCTAATTACCCTGCTCAGAATCATCAGATCCTTTCAGTCCCAACACCCGGATTCGTTCGAACAATCTGTGAAGCTTTTGTCACGAACAACCTCCAAAAGTCCTGTTTAAGAAGCACCTGACATTTAACTGTTCAAGGCGAGCGAGGCGGATCGGTAATTTAAGCAGAATAAATAGAGAGAGGTGGCAGAGCGGCGCTGGGTGAGGCCGGCGTGACCTGACACCTGCTTCTTCCTCGCTTTTGACAAGATCACAAATGTTAGGCCGATATTGGATTCCCACGAATGGGAATGCTGGGGCAGAATTAGAATGGCCATGGAACGACGGCAACGGGTTTCCTAATGAAGCCTCTCTCAGTGCCTCTGCCAGAGTGACCCATTTTCTCCTCTTCTCTCTTTTTCTCCCCCCCCCCCCCCCCCTCTCGCTCGTACAGCTGCCCCAAATTCTTCACAGGGAGGAATATGCATAAATTTAATTAAAATGGCAAAAATTATTTGAGATTCTTATATCTTATTCTCATATCTCCTCCTCTCTGAACCATTAGTCCTTGGGTTTGCCTGGACTCCTGGAGTCTGACGGGGTCAGTCATCATTGTCTGGTGAAAATGTCACCACAGAGATGGGAAGTTACAATAACACAAATGAACCTTTTCATTCAAGGACTACATGGAATTGAAAATATATTTTGAGGTATACATATATATATATATATATATATATATATATATACATGTGTGTGTGGGGGTGTTTGTGTACATTTATATGCATGTGTTACAAAGATAATCTGGTTATTTTCTACCAATCTTTTTTTTTTTTCCCCATTTCTGTTTAAACTGACAACTTAGAATTGTTTGTAAATGCCCAGCAGACTTCCTTCATGCTAATATTCTGACAAAATAGCACAATGGTTTTAAGGGTTTAAGGTTTATGAACTGCAAGTGTTTTGGGGACTGGTCCAAATTACAAACCCTTGCAAGATAGAAGGGGACTTTGTTAAATAAATTGCAATTAAAAATTCCCTGGAGCGAAATGATAATACAGCACTCAGACACCCCCTCTACAAGTGCAGCAGGTTGTTTGCTGTAGTCTATTTCCGTGCTGGATACGAGCTGAGGTTTTTCAGAGGTGCATATACATATGTAAACAGAGACACACACACACACACACACACAAACACACACACATACTTATAACACTGCCTGTCTTGGGAGATAATGTTGTGATTTGTTGCTATGCAAATAAAACTGTACTGAATTGAATTACTATAAAAGATAAAAGCAGAATCAAACATATAGATACAAATGCGCTACAATAGTGTAACACAAAATCAGGTGAAACAGGTACAAATTGAATCATTAGAGATTTACATTTATAGCCAACCAATTCATTTTTAAAGTTCTCTGAGGGGAATTCAAGGTGAATACGACAAACACAGATCTTTGAGCTTCAGACATGGAACCTGAGCCAATCATTAGTCCCGATCTAATGTAGTCGAGTGAATCAAACGTGAAATATATGAAGACAGAGTTCAAATTAGAGCCGTCTAAATAAAGAGATGCATAATCACACCTCTCAGAGAGGACCCCCCGAACCTTTTGTAATGGATCGATGAGTGTCATAAGCCTCACCACTAATTAAGCGCTGAATTATGTGCAGCATCAAGGGAATCGTAATTGAAAGAATGCCTGTACAATAATTTATAATAATCATTAACTGATAAAAAAATATATTCTAACTTGGATTTGGAGGCTAGAGGCGTCCTGCCTAACCCTACCCCCCCCCCCCCCCCCCCCCATGTCATACCTTAATACAAACCTTATTTTGATGCATTACAATTTGCCTTGATTCTCTGTCCACAGCTGGCAGTTAATTTAAAATATAATCTAATATTATAATTCAATACATTCAGCTAATTTTTTTCCTTTTTCACAAAGATCAATCATAGAAATGCAGAATGGGATATTCCATTAGTTACAGACGCTAGAGGAACAGAGGCTAAAGCCTGAATGTGGCATCATGCCTTTGGCTCTCTACTTAGAGGTTACATTTCAGTATGAGCCTTTCGGTGTGTGTGATATGTGCAGTAAAGACCCTGCAGAACTTTGTGTGTGTGCAGAACTCAATTTAGTTTCCGCTACTGCCTCTTGCTAAATTCGATGGGTCAAGGTAATAAAGAATAAACCTGGGGCCACGATAACCTGACCAAGCGTGGGAGAAACTAAGCGAGCCCAACCTGACCCAGACAGATATTCTGTATTTGGTACCTGAACCTGACCCAAGTCTGATGGGTTCCTCAACTACAGGCACGTGCAGGGTCAAAAGTCAAGTAGAAAGCCCGGCCAACACGACTGAACCAGAGAGAATAGCATATCAAGACTAGACCAATTATAATTTAAAGACCAGACCGAATATCATTTCTAAATTTTGGGGTTTAAAGACATGCTGAGCCCAGTAACCCCCTGTATATTTTGTTTTACTTTTGTAAATGTATTTGTGCATACTCAAAGAATGACTCCTGTTTTTAAAAAGAGAAGAATAAACAAGCATTTTATTGTTTCTTATTTCTCGCTTCTACATACCGAACAGTGACCTCAAAACCAAGGCTTACAAACATTGATGTTTTTGTGCTGTACCCCTAGTGTCTGAGTTATTTCTATCTGATACTCATTTTAAACCGTTGTTTTTTCCCTTTTTTTTTTTTTTACACTGATGGCATTTCTCTCCACATCAGGAAGGAGGAGCAGCGTTCTCCTGTCGCCACTCCTGCCTGTATTATCCTGCATGTGTGTGTGTGTGTGCGCGCCCGTGTGTGTGTGTGTGTGTGAGTCTTTGCGTGTGTTTGTTTCTTCCTGAGCATCTGCTGTCACCCCGTTGGTGAAAAACGAGGTGCATATAAGTCATTCAGTGAGAGGTAGTCACTAATAGGATAGAGGCTGCTCCCTTTCAGCTCCTCGTGCACACAGACACACAGCGAGTGCACACACAGACAGTTTGAGACCCACTCGCATATCTCCGCAGGAATGAGCTATGGCCTTATTACCCACCTCACTTCCTTGCAGCCCGTGTCCTCCCGTAAAAACCACAACAACACTGCTCCTGTCCTCTCTCCTACGTGTACTCTATCCATCCATACATCCATCTATCCATCCATCCTCGTGCTCCCTCCTCTTTCCCCCGCAGCCCCGACCTTTTGCTAGGACTGTTTCTCCCTCTCACTCCCCCTTGCCTCCTCCGCACCTCTTTCTCATTCCTCTTCAGCCCATTTGCCATTGCCTTCCTCTCATTTCTTCTTTGCCACTTCCTGCTCTGCACATCTTGTGCATCTGATTTCTACCTTGCATCAAAATAGCCTCTTCTGCACCCCCCCACCTCGCAGGCCACTTACATGATTCACTGGAAGATCTTTTCCTTCCCCTCCTTCCTGTCTACTCCAATCCCACCTTAACCTCACCCTCATCCCTTTCCTCTCCATACTCCTCTTAACTTTCATCATACACCTCTCCACTTGATCTATTAATCTCTCCCTGTTCTTGCTCCATCTTCCTTATCCCCTCGGCTCCTTTTCCTCCCTTTCTCCGTTCTTCTCACCCCATTTTTCTCCTCCTCTCCTAGCACCTGCTGCTGGAGCTGTCTAGACTGGTAATGAAATAAGGACGGAGAAGGAGAGAGACACTGAAGAGGTGGATAGGAGACATGTTGAGTGGAGATGTGCTCAAATGTTTGAGGAGAAAGAGAAAGATACAGGAGCGGAAAAAGATGAAAGGGAGCAGACGTACTCAATGTTCATTTAAAAAAGCTTAAGGAAATTCCACATCGTTTTTCAAGGTAGCGTTTGAATTGTCGATTTCAATTTTTTTGCTCTAACTTGTTTGGCTTCATACCGAGAACACAACAGCAATCATCTTCAGTGGCGCATTGCTTCTCGCCCGCCACACTCCTCCGTCCACTCATCTGTCATTTCATTCTTGAATCGTGCCCCATGTCTTCTCAAGAGATGTAATAAACCTGCCCAATTCCGACATAGTATCAAAGTGAAGAAACAGCAGGAGGGACATGCAGCGGAAGAAGTGAGTAAAGTAAAAGTGAACGAAGGACTTGAACGAGAGTAATGAGTGAAATGAGGACAAACAGATGCTAGATTTCATCTTTATATGCCAGATCAACGCTGGTTTTGTTTGAAGGTTTGCGTGTGTGTGTGTGGTTCAGAGTCTGTGTGTGTGTGTGCCTAACAGCAGGAGGTGTCCTGCCTGTCTGTAACAGGATGTGTTAATTAACCTTTCTCCTGCTGAGCGGAGCAACTAGAGCTAATGCTCTCAACACAAACACAACACATTACACAATGTACAGTGTGTCGTGCTGTTGGACATAGAGAGTGACACTGTGCACTGGACCAGTTCATGCAGGGGTCACTCTACCTTGAGTGTGCATGGGTAAACCAACTTGGAACTTTTAAGCAGAACGACCGAAGGAATGGGAATAAGCTAAATTTGGGCGTTGGTTATGTATTTGTCACGAGGTTCACCCCAGTGTTCCAGCCAGAACACCACCAAATGCTAAATCCTTCAAAGGATGCAACTAGAAGGACAATCACCTCCACCAAGGCCCAACACTCCCTTTATGAAACCACATTTCAATTTGGTAGATCAAGATTTTTATTTGGATCTGCACCGAAAAAGAACATGCATGATTGTTTCGATCAAGACGACTGAAAAACAAAATCATGGAAAGTTTTAAAAAACGCCCTCACACCTGTGACACATCTGACAACATTAAAGAAAGAAAGAAAAATGGAATCTTCCCATTTATTCAGATTCCCACCAAAACTGAAGTTGTTGAGTCCGTCCAGTGTTCCTTGCGTAATCCTAACTGACAGGCAGAGAAAAACACAGTCTCCTCAGTGGAGATCTGAACCAACCTGAGAGCAACTGCATCATCCCTGCAGTTTCTTTAAATCACAGCCGGTCAGGGGAAAGATCAGCAGAGAGTTTGACTTTTCAAGACAACACACACAAAGCTTCCCACAGCGTTTACGAAATGTAGAGCTAGCTAGGCCGACACATCAAACCAAACAGTCTGGTCAAACACATCAAATATCTAAAGTAGAGCCGCCTGCAGCCAGTGCCAAAGAAGTTCAACCCTCCATGATGACCAAACATAGTCAACTACTCAATTGACATCTTCACGGGATTAGTTAGTTGGCTAGCTGGATAAAGTTGTGGTTGGTTAGCATTTTGTACAACACTCTTTCTTTCATGGATTTTCTAGACACTAGTGCTGTCAGTTTAACACGTTATTAACGGCGTTAACGCAAACCCATTTTAACGCCGTCAATTTTTTTATCGCGAGATTAACGCAGAGCTGCCAACTCTCACGCTTTTGCCGTGTGACACACGCTTTTGCATGTTGGTGGTTGACTAAGTCACAATCATTTTTTAAAACATCATCGTATCAGGCCGTCATGAAGTACAAGGAGCGGGCGAGTGTGTTTTCCAGATAGCGCACCGTAGCCCCGCCCCCTGCCTCTGCGCACTTGCTCAGGGAGACACAGTGAGATCAGAGCTCGTTCACGTGGACCAGCCTCTCAGTGACTGACTGCTTCTTAACTATGAAAACAGTGAAAACACAGAGTTTCTCTGGTCTCAGCTGATCAGAGATCAGCACCTCAGCTTCTCGATCAGAGCAGAAGCTGCAGTTGGTTTCTATTGAGCTTCAGTATCTGTGTTCACCTCCAGTCTGACCTGCTCTCCCTTTTTGTTTCAATATTTCGCCAACTAAAATATATATTTTTAAGCTACTAGGCTGCAGCTATATGTTTTTATTTATTTCAAAATAGGGTACTTCTTATTTCATACTTTTTCCACAAATATGGGGAGGACTCAAATAGCCCTACACAGTTCTGTGTTTAATTTGTTTCAAAGTAGGCCGACACTTGCCTGTGTATTTTGTTTGTTTGTTATTTTGTTGCTTGTCTGTTTCAGAGGCCTGACTGCTAAGTTCACAGCAAACTTGAAAAAAATAAAATATTAAGCCATGGTTTAACTGCACTATAGGCTGAGTCCTTGTTTACCTTACAACCTGTACCAGCACTGTAAAGGTACAAATGTGAACCCTGCTATCCTAGCTGCTATCTAAACTTATCTACATACTGTATCTGCTTCCACACATTTTTTTCTTGTGTGACTGTTTGTCAGAGACATGTGAGAAACGTAATTTATCAAACAGAATAATTCACACAGCCCCAAAAGTGTTATCAGCTGACATCAGCCTGGCTTATTTTAAACTTTTCACCTTTTACCTGCCATCTCAAGTGACGTAAGTGAACTGCCAGTTGCACACTTTCACAAAAAGCACACACACATGCACAGACTAAGACACATGCTTGTTGTATGGACAGTAGAAGGGACTATTTAGATCATTATCTGAATCAAAAGTAACAATAAAAGACTATCAAATAATGCAAGTAAAAATCCTGCAATAATTATTTTCTCACATAAAAGAAGACGCAATGTCGTCATATTTTCAAAAGTCTAGGTAATGGCCAAGCAAAATGGCCCCTGGCAGTGTCATACCATTATGTAATTGGTCCGGTTGGTCAACTTGGAGCTAATTTTAAGTGCAGACCAGTTCATGACGTAATGGATGATTTTAAACTGTGAGCTGCAGCTTCCCTGGCTCTGCACAGCCTGGCTCACACACACAGCTGAGGCACTTACATTACAGCAATTTCTGTCAAATCTTGTACTTTTCTTTTAGTAATTTCTCAGTCAACACAATTATAAATTGACATAGATATATTCTAGATTCATTGTGTGGCTTGGACATTTCCCAAGGGTATCATTGTGTTGTCCGTTGCCCACATCCGATAGAAATTCGTACTAAAAGATTTAATACAGATCTTTCTTGAGAATCTCCCCATTTAAAGTTTCCTCCCACTGCTGGAAAACACAAGAAAAACAAGCCCAACATTGAATGCTGGTTTGGTAACTGGTTAACTATTGAATGGGCATAGCTGTGCTAGTCGACCTGCACCTGAAGCCGGTGAGGAGGTTTTACCAGCAAGGTCTTATTAATGATGAGGGTGCATGTATAGTGTAGGTATTCATAGTTTAATTTAACCAGCATGCATTGTGCTGGTCAGGCTGATAATCCTGCAGACAGCTCCCCTCAGAAGTATGGGGACTATTCCCCAAAGAGCATACTTTTTAGAGAAATATAGGTAAGACGAGGAATAGTAATGCAGCAGGGTTTCCTGTACATATACACAGTGTACACAGACACAGCGCTGAAGCATTTTTGAACTGTGAAAGGAATACACAGAAAGATACTGTACCAAGATATATCCACTCCCCACAAAACAATATTCTCTTCAAGAAACTTAGTTTAAAAAGTTGGGTCTGTCTTATATTTCATGACTTAAATTTGTTTTCTCATTTGTTTTGAATGGGGCTACAGCAAGTGTCACTGTGGTCTTTTACAGACTGTTGCATTATGGGTTGGTTGCTGCCCTAATTGTTTCAAAGTGGCATCTAGTGCGTTTTTTAAAAGTATTGGTTCACTTTAACCAGCAGCTTAAGAGCTCCTGAACACTTGAGTTCTTTTCCTCACATCTTTAGTAGCAAAAAAAATCTGTCAAACAACCAACAATCACGTCTGTGAATGATGATAAACTGAGTGTGGAAAATAAATCGACCATATGAAAGAATGACATCCAACAATCGCGAATCAAACAACAATTTGGTTGAACGGCTTAATCCAGTTAAATCTTAAATGACTGCAGGAGGACGAGAGCATGTTTAGTCTAATCCACTCACTTATAAATTGTTGTACCAGTGTCATTCTGTATTGTGCACAATGTAATCATTATAAAATATAAGTGAGGTCAAGTAATAGCTGATCAGTTGGTAAAAATGAAAAAAGACAGAATCTTAGATTAAGTTTAGTTTTAAATGCCCTAAAATTAAATCAAGTTTTTAATGTCAATATGATCTTTTATAATGTCATGAGCAAAATAAGCAGAAATTGATGAAATTCATTTTTACAGTTTAAAGCTATGGGGTTTCATACGTCACATAACTGACGAGCCAATCCCTTCATCTTGTGGATGGGGCTTTCCATAACATGGCACTGGCACATTGAGGTGTGATGGGAGGGTTTAGGGGGTTTAGACTATAAAACAATTTCCAACTATTTATTTGATAGACATCTCCTCAAACAATATTATCTCTATTCAGTTAACTTTATTCATCATACTATACAATATTTCATTAATCTAAATATGTAAAGAACAATTATTCGATATTATAATAAATACATATAAATGTCTGAAAACAAATTGGGTCTTAATTGAACTCTTTTGACAGTAAGTCAAATCACTCAGCTAAAATCTTGGATTGTTTGTAATCAGATAACAGTTTTTCAACCACTTTGAAAACAGAGCTCATGCCCAACACATGCTTTTCCCATGCTAACGCTGCACACTCAGATATCACACACTCATATTGTGTGCCCACACCACAAGGTCAGGCCCAGTTGTGTGACATCGTAGCACAATACTACAAAGTTCTTCTGATATATATTGTTGACTAAAATAAGACGTCGACAAATGGGAGCATGCAAATGTATCACACACACTGTATAACACCATTAGAAAGCGCCCTATTGGCCGCTGATTCACTTCTGTGCATTTCTGATCATGGCTTTACCAGGGGAGTACAGTGGGAGTGCAACCCGCGGTGTCTCTTTGTTATCCTCACACAGCGTTATTGTGCTGCAGAGAGCAGCGATCTGAGCCAAATACATTTTTGAAGACGCAGATTGTTTCGTGATAAAACAAACTGTGCCAAGAGCTGATGGCATGCTGCGTTTCATGAGTTGAGAATCGGAAGGGAAGAAAGTACAAGAGAGGGGAAAACACTGAACAATTCTGCCTTACCTTAAGAACCACTTCAGCGTGCGACACTGCAATGGGAGGAAGAAAAGGGGAGGAAGGAGGAAAAAGGGGGGAGACAGAGGAGAGAGAAAGGAACAAGAGAAAATGGGAGAAGAAAAGAATTAGATTACCATCAGCAGATCAACAACTTTCAAAAAGGTCAAATGGGTGTTTGGAACAGATGTCACAACAGGCCTGACTTTCCCCACATACTTCACTACACGTATCTGGAAATATAATCTTCTTATAGCTTCTAATTTGTACGTTTGATTCCCCAGTCATTCTTTCACATAATATAATCAAAACAAAATTACCTCCTGTCCAATACATGTAAATAACTTGAGCTGAGTTTAGAGATTTAAGAAAAAAAGTATCATCAAGTCACCACCAATCCATTACAGAACTAATTTATTCTCAAATTAAAAGCTGAAATGTTCCCTAATCTTGTTTCTCTGGTGCATTTTGCAGTCCAGAGCAGGTGGGGTTTGACAGCTCTCCGACTGCGACTGTGGAGAAGATTCACTCGAGGAGGCAAAGAGAAACAGATTCTGCTGCACTGAACACCACATGACAGTTGCATCATTAAAAAAAAAAAAAAAAAAAACTACGAGGCTCTTAAGTCCTCTTCTGAGGGGACCGCTCTAAAGACGCCTTTCTGAGTTTGAGCAAACAAACAAATACAATATTCCGGATATAGCCCTCGTGGGTTGGTTGAATGCCTGGAAACTGCTCAGCATTTACTCCTCTCCTCCCTTTTGGACTCCCCGGCTGCAGACTTCATGATCTCCGGAGCGGAGGGGAGCGGGAGGTGGGGAGACGGTGCTGGCTTTAATCACTGTGTGTCTTCTCTGTTGCCTCGTGCCAACTCCTGACCTACTGTACTTCTCATTGCCACGCTCTCCTGGCTGCAATACGCGCGCGGCCTTGAAGCAAGATCACGTAAACCCACTTACACTAAAACAGAACCATGGCACAGAGTGAGTTCACTGGTCCATCTCTGCCTTTTCCAACACTTTTTTTTTTTAGAATAACAAAAGTTATATTTAAACAATCCAAGTGCTTTCGAAGAAAAAAGAAATAAGCACATGCAACCATGAATTACTGCCAAATGAATTTCATAAAAATTGAACACACTTAAAACAATGTGTTGAGCAAATAAGCTGCAGCTCTCTCTCCTTAGTTTATGAAAAGGACACATCCAGGAACCCTTTTTGTTAAATTAGTTTTAAGAGAACTTGAATGTATCAAACTTTACAAGATCAAAGTCTTCAAGTTGTATTAAATGACAGAATTCATGTCCTCACTAGAACTCTGACATGACAATGTAAGAAAGTTTTAAAGCACAATAAATATATGCAATAAAAAACTGTGGGAGAACGCGCACACACCTGCAAAATTTAAAAACCTGTAACTTTGTGGATTCAAAGGATTCAGTTTGAACAATATTTTCCAAAGATCCGAACTGGAAATAACAGCCTTTGATATTTCAAATTGCCTGAGATGGAGCATCGGTCAGAATCTTATAATACAAAGAAGAAATAAAAATTCTGTTATTGAAAACCTTAACATAATTTCACTGATCAATGAAAAATTCAAATCAAGAAGTCGACCCGAGAGGAAGTGAGGAGTGACATCACCAGATATCCTCACTGTGTCTTACACACACTCAAACACACAACTAGTTCTCAGAGAGACAGGAAGTGAACACACACAGCACAGCAGATACACTTATTTCAGTGTTGCTTGAAAACCCCCCAAAACGTGGTATGATTTTATTTTCCAATGTAATTATATGATATATATAATAGTAAAAAGGGAAAATAATAATAAACTTTTATTTACACTTTGTAAAACAAAGTTAGAAAATGCTTTCTAAGACAAAATTATCAAAAGAAGCAAAAATAAAAGAGAGGTGAATAAAGTAGAGCTGTATAAAATAAAAATTATAAAATAAGGGTTACAAGATGAGTTATAAGTTGACTAAAAATATAGGAGTATGTTCACACCAATTCTGAAGATATGTTTAATTTTTAAGAGCGATCTGAAGGATGATAAGGAGTCGCTCAGTCTGATCCCTTCAGGGAGTTCTTTCCATTAAGTGGACGCCCCAAACAGAAAAGGCCCTTGGTCAAACTGGGTCCTCAGACTGGTTTGTGGATTAGTGAGCAAATCCTTGGATGAGGACCTCAGGTTGCGCCCAGGGCAAATTGTGTCAGTGGATCAGTTATGTACTCTAACTGTTGTTAATGATAGCTTAATATTAGTCCTGAAGTGTACTAGGAGCCAGTGAACGGAATGTAAAAATCATTGACGCTAATTATTTATAATGATGTATAGATACAAATAAAAAGTAGCAGACAGGGTTAAAAGGTTGAACATTTTCTAAAAAGGTCGAAGCCGAAACAAACAAACTAAATATTTGTGTGACCAGCAGCACGTCGTGAGATGATTTTCATGTGCAGTGTGAAGAAGAACATCTTATTTCAGCAGAACAGACATTTTGTCAGCGTAATTGTTTCATAAAAGCCTGCGTGAAAGACAATTATCTCCGGTGGGCGTGTGTCTCGCTCTAAATGCTCTTTATTCCATCACAGAACAAACAACATGACAACATATCTATACACTCCAGACACAATCTGACGCCCCGGAATGCACAAAGGCAAACAGAGCCCCCCGAACCCTCACACACACACACACACACACACGCGCAGAGCAATCAGATTGTTTCATTAGTGAGGAGCAGATAGATTACCCTCCCGAAGGAGACATTGACCGAGAGGCCATTGATCCACTGAGCTGTGCCAATCTGTGTGTGGCTGTGTTTGTGTGTGTGTGGGGGGGTATGGGGGTGTGGGGGGGGGGAAGTAGCCTACTGATGGAGTCTTTAAGTTTTTAGAGTAAGCACAGTTAATCTAATCCAGTTGCTTAATGGAGAGAGAAAGAAACAGCCTGTTGACATATTCATTAGGAGCCATTACTCCGTCCAATCACTGGCATCTCACTCCCTCACTCGCCGGGGGGAGAGAGAGAGAGAGACGGAGTGTGAGCAATATTTACTTTTTGGCATATCATCATGGGAAAAGACTGATGGCACTTGAGCGGTAAATAAAAAACATATTTATTCCACTTACTGGCTGACAGCGTGGTGCGTCGGGAGACATCGATATCATCTGATCTCGTTCAAGCCTGGCTAAGTGCTAGAGTGTTAATCAATCTGGCTAAAACTGGAATCAGCGAATTATAGCGTTTTATTAATGATTCAATAGAGACGGCTCCGCTCTGTTGTCTCTACTCATGGTAACCACACGGCTATGCAGACGTATTTCCAACAGTGAGCTCATTGTAAACACCAACAATCACAGGGGGAAATCAAGAAAATGCAATTTCTAGTGACTTATCATCTGCTGTGTGTGTGTGTTTGTTTGTGTGTGTATGTGTGTGTGTGTGTGTGTGCGTTTGTGGTGTGTGCTTCCCATCTACATGTGTGGGATTTGTGATTAGCTTTCTAGCTTGTTCTCTTCTATTGGATGTGAAAGTAATTGGAGCTTTTGGACACTCGCTCTCGATCTTTGTCAGTGTGAGAGCACGTGTGCTTGCTTGTGTGTGTGCGCGCGTGTGTGTTGTCCTGTCTGTATTCTGGACGATGGCCAAACCATTACTGTGTGCTCAGCCCGCTCTAAAGCAGATTGTGATTCATTAGTGAAGAGTCCATTTGCAGACTAAATGAGTGTTTGAGTGGCCGCATGGCGTCGTGTGTGCCGATTGTGTCCACTTGGTTATTTTGAAGCAAACCACACACACACTTTCTCACACACACACACACACAGAGACACACTGTTGTGTTTTTCAGATCTAAAGAGTTTTTCCGTGTGTGTGTGTGCGTGCATGTGTGTGTTTGAGTGTGTTCAGCCAGCATGAGAGGCTCATGTGGAGATAATGAAGTCAGTCAGTTGTGTCATTAATTACTGTTTTACACCTGCTTGTCTCAGCTAATTAGACATGCTGACACACCCAAATACACACACACACACACACGCGCGCACACACACATTCTATACGATAAGACGTGTTTGCGTGTGCGCACAGAAAACCCATTTTATGTCACACACTGACTCGCACAGAAAGTTGTTTTACACCGACGAGTCAAAAATACATTCTCATTTACACTCTGAGGAAGGTGAGATGGCACCGCTCACCACAGCATGGATCGGGAATCTTTCTCCCTCTCTCTTCGTCTCACGTGCTAACACATCTCCAAACACCTCCCTCTTTTCTTGCTCAGTCGTTCTCTCGGCCTTGCACTCTTCCTTCCTGCACCCAGCGCGTACCCCACTGCCTCTATAGGTTCACCATGTGGTCTCGTTGTCCACACTGCTGAAGATGTTGTTAGGAGCCGATATTTTCCCCTCCGTTTGAAATAATCTCAATCCACACGACGTTCACTTCAACAAAAATATTTTCCACTCACGGCTGCAAGCAAGCATGCCAGGCCAGTAGGTGGCGCTAGGGTGTCCATCAAATACCAGAGGAGAACGCTGTGATCCAAGCAGAGCCAGATGCCTGTGAGGGAGGTAATGTGGCACAGTGAGGCGGAATTAAGCTGCAAACTTTTTGATTAGCCCTTGCAGTGCAAACCGAAGAACCGAGAAACCGCTACACACACGATCCTCACACAAAGCAACAGCCGGCACGCGCAACGTAAGCTGCCACGTTATTTCCCACATGCTCCATTCTCCATGAACACAAGGATACACAATGGAGACGTCAAAAATCAGAACTTTGCAGAGTGTTTGTAAAAATCTTAGTTCTGGCGTCTTCCAAATGTCTGCATTAGCGTGGACAGGATGTGAAAGTATGATTTTGTGTGGCTTTGCATCATGGGCGTGTGTTGGGGGGAGTTGGAATTAGAACATTTTGGAGTCAGTGCTCCTCACAGGCTTGTTGAGGGTTAAGACTTTAAGTTTAAGTGTTAAAGTTAAGTTCGGATTATGGCTGGGGTGGGAAGAGAAGTTCCCCCGATGACAACTTAAATTCTGCAGATTTAAGGTAAGAGGCTGGGGATGCATTGGGTCGATGAGTATACTCACAAAGATAGAAATACACATGTGCATGCTTGTGTGAGTGTGTGTGTGTATGTGTGTGTGTGTGTGTGTGCTTCCCCTCCATGCCCAGTTTCTCAACAGAGGCCACAGCTGCTGCTGGTTTGCTGAATAAAAGATGACAGAGCCTTGATATCAGGAGATTACCAGCTAACCAAACAATGATTTTGTCCAATTTAAATAGCTACACCAGTTGCCTCACAAGCACTTTGCACGTCAACTGTGATATGATAATGTTTGCCACTGAATGAAAACAGTTTTTCATCTGCACACAGAGAGAGACTCCCCGGCTCGGTGTTCTTTCACTTCCCATCTCTCTCTCTCTCTCCCCCCGTACACACTCTCGCTCGGGCTCTCTTGCCCTCCCGCGGTCTCTCATACACAAACACACATGCACACGCACACACGTACACAAAGAGCACGTCGAGCGTATGGCTATTTCTCTCCTCTTTGAAGGGTTGCTTTGAAGCCACGGCACCCGTATCGATTGGAGCTCAGATAAGCTCGTTTCGCCAGAGCCCTGCGATTATCTGTCGCTTTATTTCAAACAGAGCGCAAGAGAGGGGGGGCTTACGCACCCGTCACTCACTCACACTCTCACAGTCGGTTGTACACTGGCACACTGAGGCGCACACACCCGCGCGTCCACACAAAAAACGGGGATAATGAGATGAGCTTACACACCGAATCCCGATACTTAAGGCAAGCTGTGCTTTAGAACTGACAAGTGAGTGTGAATGTTAAGAGAGTGAGGACCCAGTGAGAGAACGAGACTATAAAGTCTGGCAAAGTGATGAAACTTAGAAGTAAAATTTCCCCCTACAGCTCCACTCTGATTTAAAGAAGAATCTGTTCCTCCACAGACATTAGGAAAAGCAGTTGGTCAAAACTCAAAACTATAGAATGCAAAGTTCATAAAAAAAAAAAAGGACTTTGAGCTGGGAGTCAAGGTTTCCAACGGTTTGCCAACTTTGAAAACTTTTGGTTTCCACAACATAAAAACGCAATAAAACAAATTTAAGATCTTAATAAACAAAGTGCGGCCACTGTGGGATGAGGGAGAGAGGGAGAGAGGGAGAGAGGGAGTCTGTGCCTCCTGTCCAGAGGAGGAGGTGGGAGAGGGAGCAGGGGTGACATGAAATGTTAATGGTCTGCCCAGAGCAGGAGAACTTCATGAAAGATTTGAATTAGAAAATACGCTGGCTTTCACCACCACTGTCACCTCTCACACTCACACACACACACACACACACGCTCAAACACACACACACGCACAAGACAAAGGTTGGTACCGCTATCCTTATAAGGACTTTGCATTGACTTCTATTCACTGTGGACAGCCTGATCAAAACCTTATCCCTAAACTTAATAGTACTTTCCCCAAAATGTCCTCCCTCAGCAAGTTCAAGCACAAAGATCAATGTACAAGTGCGCTCACACACACACACACACAAACACACACCCACACACACACACTAACACACACACACACACACACAAACACACACAGTACGGTTGCTTTGATTAAACCTGAGACCACAGCTCGAAGTTTTTATTGAGAATAAACATGTCTGATTGTGTAATTCATGTACTGAATAGAATCACCACTGGAAGGACTGCAAACCACCAGTAAACACAAACACACACACATACACACACACACACGTACACACACACACACATACACACACACGATACACAACTGCATAAACGCATATTATGACGCCAGCAGAGCCGAACATTTTATAATTACAAACACTCACATGCTGTTTCAGTCTCTGGTATCACTTCATGTGTCAGTCACATGGTTTGCACTAACAGTTTAATGAACCAATTTGGATCCGTTCCTCGGTGAGACCTAACGATCCAGCCACGTGTGCACAGACAGAGGCAAGTGTCTAATTGTGGTGAGGAGAGGTTGCTATGATTGTTTGTTTATTCATGACTCGGAGGCCGGGTGATCACGCCGCTGACATTTAGTCTGCGTCTGAGAGGACACACACAAATCACAGCAGCCGCTCCTGATCACAATGAACACACACTTGTGGTTTGTCAGACCACAAACACACAGTCCTATCAAGGAGACATTGTGGCTTCATGATAATATCACGTTAGGAACACTTGTTAAAGGGGCATTTCCGCAATTTACCGTTGTTTACTATGTTGGGAGATACATCAGAAAATGTCTATGGTTCCTTTTGTTGAGAATATGAAGATGGATATAAAGATGGATGAAATGACAGTTCCCCAAAAAGGAAGCCAAATCATCCTCATCACCCCCTTGTGGCATGCTGCGGTATGGGTCATAAACTCCTCCAAGTTAGCAGACGGGACACGGGCCAAACTAAAAAGTCAAATAACATGTCAAATCATTTTTTTCTTATAGATGGTTTCCATCATTTGACTTTGTTCTTATTACAATCTTTGTATTTAATGCTATATAACTGAGGTGAAATGTCATGATTGACAGCTGAGACTGACTCACGATTGGTTGAGTGTGTGTATCAGCAGGACGTTGATACTGAGGCTCAAGAACATGATGGCTACTGCACAGAGTCGGCTCAAAATGACATCAAAACTAAATGGGGCACCCACATTCGGTATACTTTGGCTTCATCATTGTACAATGGGAGGAAGTGGAGACACGTCATCCATCTTTATATACAGTGTATGGTTGGGGCACTTTGAGTCAGGGGACCTCCAGAGTCCTCAGGTCACATTGTCTGAGGACCAGGGGCGTGGAGATGTGCTGATGCATTCATATGTGTACAAGCTCCCTGTTGAGTTGTGGCTCATTTTGGAGGTTGTGTAACTGTTTTCCACTGTGGCAAGTTTACAAACATACTTCAACTATACCTAGCCACACAATCGGATGTAGGTCTAGGGTTAGAGTATTCGTCCAAACATCTACACAAGCACAAGTAGAATATGTTTGGAAAGGTCGCAGAGAAGGCAGAGGTCAAGCTCACCTATTAATCAGAGCTTTTCGGTCGCTGCTTAGCATTCTGCCTCATCTTACCAGTGACGCTGGCCATGTTTAAAAGTCTGGTTTTGTAATGTTCATTTTGAAAATGCATCGCCCACAATGAAACATCCAATGATGAACTAAATGGTGTTTTCATGCCTTTTAATCATTGACTCACTTTGCTACTAAAAGGCTTCCAACAACTACCAGCAAGTTTAAATGTGGAATGTTTTGTTGCGTATTTCTCAGTGCAGGAGTTGACGTTATGAAATGGTCACTACCTCGTAAATTTAGTATGAAAATTTAGATTTATCTTACATTAACTGTAATTGGTTCTCTTGGATGAAGGACGACAAAAGACATACGCATGAATAAATAAAAGCAGAAATGAATTAAAAAAACATGAAATTTTGTAATGAAAAAAGCAAATTCTGTATAACCAAATTAATTCATGTATTTATTATTTATACAGAAATAAATGTTGGAATCAATAAGTGAAGAAATACAGTAGTGAAAAAATTTATAAATATAGAAAAGTATCTATCTATTATTATAAAAGCAAATGAATAAATACATAAATAAATAAAGATATCCTTGAATGTAGAAATACAGAAAGCCCATTTTGCCACAGACTGTTTATATTTCTTGAATTTCTTTATTTATTAAATTATGTATTTCTGTATTTATTTCTTTAATGTCTTTGTTTGTCCTTCATACTCTTCCTTTTACACGATGCTTTCGTTGTGATTGGATTTCCAAGCGCCCACAAAAGATGTGAATTTCCTCCACATTATGCAAACTGCAAATATCCTATTTCCTTAATTGGAGAGAGAAAATGTCTGTGCTGCTGCAGCAGTACATCTGTGCTGAGGTTCACAAATGTCTCTAGCAGAAATACAGTATGTGCCAATTCAGCTTCTAGATATTTTGCTGCATAAGTAAAACCTTTGACTTGATGGTAGCGTTAGAGGAAAAAGTAATGGGACCACTTCAGGATTCATCCTCTGTGGACCATGAATGTTTGTGCAAAATAACATGACAATCTTTGCAGCAGCTGTCGAGACATTTAAGTCTGCGCCTGCACAACAACGGACCGACAACTGACATAGTCACCCCCGGGGCCATGCTACCGGCCAAAAGACAGAAATCCACCAAATTGAAGCAGCAGAGGCTCAGATATAATCAAACAATTAAAACAATAAAACAATAAGAGTATATAACTCATAAAAGATGAAAAACAAAGTGTAAAATGTGCCAGAAAAAAGCTACACGACGGATACTCCTTTTTTCCCCATGTTCTCCAACGTGATGAAAAGCTGTTATTACCTCTGCCGTGCAGGTTGTGTTTTGCCTGCAGGTCGGTGTGCTAGTTATCAGGATTACACTTGGTGTGAGGAAGGACGGGTGAGGAAGGAATCTGTTCAACTCTGGAGCGGATAAGGATCAGCGGGCGGATCCAGGAGTTTTTTTTCAATTTCTGTAACATTGTGAGATAAGGCCTTTTTTTAACATTCCATTAATCTCACAAAAAAATCTTAATATCTTAATTAAAAAATCTGACAAGGTTAGGGGGGCTGATATTTATGAGTGTGCAATTTGGTGCTGATCCAAATAAGTGTGTGTGTAAGTGTATGTGGGTACAACACACTGTGACTTCATCCTGTTTTATCTCATTAATTCACATGTTCACAGCTTATGTCTTTGTTACTTCTATGACAGATACAAATAAAGAATTCATTCAGAAGATTAGATAAGATTCACCGGAATACATTTGCTTAGGCACGTTCACTGATAAGTGTAACCTGCGTGTGCATGTCTGAGTGTGTCTGAGTGTGTGTACTTATATTGTGTTTTAGGTGTGTGGGTGTGTCAGGATCATTCTTAGCCCTGTGAAGAATAGGGAAGCGACTGGTTACTCCACATTACACCAGCCATCTGTGTGGTTATATAGAGCTCATGGTGTGCATGTCTAAGTGTGCGTTTGTGTGTGTTTGTGTGTGCAGGCGCAAGAGCAAAGGAGGTCGAGGGAGGCTGAGAGAGGGATGTCTGGGTGAGTAAGTTTATTAGCTGAGGTGGGAGGTTTATGTGCATGAGTGCACCTTTGAGAGCCTGAAAGTTATGAAATGTGTGTGTGTGTGTGTGTGTGTGTGTGTGTGTGTGTGTGTGTGTGTCCGTCTGTAATAGAGAGAGCGAGAGAGAAAGAGGCAAAGAGAGCCTGTGTCAGTGTGTGTGCACGTGTGTGTATTGTGTGTGCATATTTGAGCACTCGTTAGGTTGGTATTCAACCATCGCAATCAGCGGTAATCCTGACTCAGCATCAATAATGACCCCATTAGTCACAAACCCCTACTGGTGTGCACAAACCAACACACACGCGCACACACACACACACACACACACACACAAACTGCCAGATGGACACCCCCTCTCATTAGGTGTTAAGAAAAACAACACGAAAGCTACACAGAGACAACATGTAATGTAACTCCTCTACTTCCATCGACCAAAGCTGCTTGTTCGGATCAGTTAGCGCCACGCCGCTGCTGATGCAGGTAATAAACTGCGCTCATTAAAAAAATGCATATAGCTCGAGTGACTTTATCTCTGCATGTTCGAACTCAAACCGCCCTTCAATATTTAAAAATAATCATGAATATAAAGATATGTTTTTTTTTATATTCATTGCAGTTCGGTTTGTGGTGTAAAAATGTTCATCCCATTAAATATGCAGAAATCTGCCCTTTGCTTCAAACATGTCCTTCAGTAGATATCATGTAATCAGATGCTCTCATTAATTTAACATTCTACTTGACTTTCCCCCTGTAGGGAAAACATACACACACAAAAAAAACACTGGGGACCGACAGTGCATCTACATTGGAAGTGATAATGTGTCAGTTTGGATTTCGAGCCAAATACTGAACTGTGTGCTCATGTTTTTCATATGGTCTTGAAAAGCCCATCTGCTGTTATGCGACTTAAGTTTCATACTTGCAGTGGGTCACATGACACGATGACAACTCCGCCACATCGCCATGACAACTGAGCAAACAGCTGATGAGCAGTGAGAGTTTCAGTCGAACGCTCTAAACAACACATTTTAAGATTGTTATGATGAGATTTCTCTGAGACAGAGACAAACCAACACGCAGCACTTCAGCCAGAAGCGTGTGAATAAGTGAAATGTACTAATGTTGTTTAGTATAAATCGTAAAAACTTGAGTTCTTTATTTCAACACCACACAGCTTTCTCTCACCAGCTGCAGGTTCCAGACATATTTTCCTAACTAGGAATTACACCAACAATATTGAAGGAGTTTTATGGACGTTTATGACATTTTTCGCATGTAACACACAATGCTGATACACAATGTTTTAGCATTGCTTGTTTGTGGGGAAAAACGAGGAGAAAAAATTTGGGAGACAGCAACAGGGATTTAAAAAAAGAGGGGTAGAAAACCCTCCATCCAAGAAGCCACGTGCAAATCCCATAGATCCTTATTTCTTCTTAGAATTTGGATCTGCACCAAATCACACACACACAGAAATCAGGGGAAACCATCTTGCAATGTTAAACACAGTGTTACAATATTCCTGCAGCCTCCCCTTTGTCAGATCCATGCCAGAATGTAATGGATTCCTTCTTGGCCCATGTCCCATCCTTCCTTGTTTCTGCATATTCCCGCTGACAAACAGCCACAGGGACAGGGTCGGAAAAACACAACCTCCTGTGGAGGGTAATTGCTAAATGGCTGCATAATGTGTGTAAAAATAGAAATATGAACATATAACATTAATGTGCAAACACACGCATGCACATACACATATGCACTCCATAAGACATAAGGACATAAGGTCAGTGTGAAGAGAAAGGTCCAGTGGAGAGCTGTACTGCTGACAGTGTAAAGGTCAAAGGTCATAAGTCAAAGGTTATGGTCTAGTCAGCAAGAGTGGACCCCACTGGAGACCTCACCTCGTGTGTGTGTGTGTGTGTGTGTGTGTGTGTGCGCGTGTGTGCGTGTAGATAGACACAAAGAGATGACCTCGTGCAAGTATTAACATTTCTGCCATATTGTATATGGTGTAATGATGTGTGTGTGTCGACCACGGAACTCACAGTATGTATGTGATGCTCACTTCAAGTATTTGAACGTGCCTGTCCGTGTGTGTGTGTGTGTGTGTGTGTGTGTGTGTGTGTGTGTGTGTGTGTGTGTGTGTGCGCGTGTGGGTGACCCCTTGCCCCACATCCTGACAGGAAGAGCCAGTGGGCTAAGAGAGGAGCGCAGGACCCCGAGGTGTCAATCACGGATCCAGATTGACAGACGGGCGAGCTAACGCTGCTCTCACACTCACCCACACATGCTCCCTCTCTCAGGCCGGCACTCTGTCACCCTCTCCGGCTGGACGTCTTTCACTCCCTCTCCCTCTCCCTGTCTCTGTCTCCTCTCCGCTTCATCTCTGTCTCCCCGTTTTTTTGTGTGTGACTGTCTCACAGCCTGTCTCTGTACATCCACATGCTGCTTTCAGTCAATTTACCCCCCCCCCCCCTCTCTATCTCTCTGTCTCTCTTCGTTTTCTCTGACAGATGGGCCCCTCCAACCATATCTGTTCCTACTCTCTCTCTCTCTCGATTCATCTCCTGTCTTCAGTTTCTTCACTGCCCATAATTCCGTCATTCATACACACAAACACGTTTACATTGCACTGACATCCTCGTGTGTAAATGAGCGCTTGTGGACGTTTGAGAAAATGAATCAGACTTTGATTTGGTGTGTGTGTTGTTCGGTGCTGCAGGGCAGGTTGAGTCGGGAGCATTTGTCCGATCAAGGAACTTTTAGTTTTTTTACAACATCAGTCAAAGGTCATAGTGGGACAGTGATCCCATGTACACAATAAGCTTGTTGGGAGTATATCTGTTACCTTCGCCAGGGAGCTCATGTTTCTGTCTGTGTTTGTTTATCTGTTTATAAGTTATGCCATTATAAGTTAATGGCATTACTCAAAAGGTGCAGTACGATTTTCATTAAAGAAGCTGGTAAAGAGGTGGGATAAGACCCAAGGAAGAAATCATTTAGGTGAGCGAGTGGATCATGGGGCAGATCTAGAAAATACACAATTTTTTGTTGATTTCTAAGAGAATAATTCATTGATCTTGATGAAAAAAAATAAGACACTTTTCAGGGACTGATATTTATGAGTTTGTGCCAATTGGTGCAGATCCAGATACAAAATTCAGGTCCAGTTAAATAAATATGGTTTCATGAGGGGGCCTGTCTGGCTGGATATCTGCTCTTAACAGTTTCTACTGTGTCTCTGTGTTTGTTTGCAGGATTAAACACAAACTACTCAACCGTGGCGGATGTGGATTTTCACACTTCCTTCAACTACACTGTATGACAAATAAATAATTCATTCTTGCAGTGTCCTTCGATGATTTCCTAACATTATGATCTTAATTATTGACACTTACGAACAATTTTACTTGGTCCACTTCTTGGTGCTCTGAAACAAAGTTCCTTCACAAATTGTCCTTCTGAATGAGTTTGGAGCGTTTGAACTCACTGACTGCAAAACAAGCATAATAATATGTTTCGGGATTTTTCATTGCAAACGTTAAACGGCCTAAATATCTGTCATACAGCATCCTGTCACTTTACCCTGACCTCACAGGCACACATTCAGAAGAGAGCACCCTGCAGAACATGTTGGTTTAAACATTTAACATGTCACGCAGATAGAAATGTCTTTTTCTGATTTGCTTTGTGTCTCGCAGGCTACACACAGCTTGTAAGGCAGCCACAGGGAGGCTGCCTGTGAATAAAATGAAACTTTGTTTATAGTGTTCAAATAAAACAGAAGATGTCAAGGGTCCAATTAACATTTAAAAGGTGCCAACAGGAGTCAATGATTTTAGTCTGTATTAAAGAGCCTGACCACAAAAGCATCCTGGTGTGACCACAGTGGCCGCAGCTAAATATCAAGTCAACCTGGGAAACAACACAATAAGAGGCTGATTATATCATCTGTGCTCCACATACATTAATGATTTAGTTCTGTGCCTTTACAATCTGCTAATTCTCCGGGTTTACCTCACAAGCGTCTAGACAGACGAGTGGTTACTTTGCGTGGTTGTAAATCCCTGTCTCTAAGGAGAAAGAGCTAATGTACAGTGGCTTGTATGATTTTTAAATCTGGTCTCCCAGGTTTGTAACTCATCTCCTCGCCGGTGCACCTGCAGCCACACGCCCACGACACTGCAGCCCTGTGTGGATTTGATTCAGGGATATTATCAAGGATATATTATCCTGGCAGGTTAAGGAGCAGATGCACTTTATGAGCAGTTTCTTGATAACATCAGCTACTATTATTTACTCTAAGGCCGGTTTATACTTCAGGATCCTGTCACTGTTGATTGTGTTCTAATTAAATCTGACCCATTTATATATCACAGACATATCAGTGTCAGCATTTTTTGTTTGTTGATATGAGACAATATCAAATCTTTTATTTTACAGAATAAACTTGATAAAAAAAAAATACATCATTATACTTACAATTTCCACAAATTGTTCAAGTTCCACATATTCGGTTTGTTTTATATTTAATATAGTTAAACGATTTTCAATTACATTTAGGATAGGTCATATTTAAGGGAGGAAGGATAGATGGATGGAAAGATAGATAAATGGATGTATATCTAGGTAATATGTTGCTATCATAAAGTTTTTATTCTGCAATATCAGTTTGGCTTCAGCCCCCAAAAAGACAAATTTGCTCGAGAAATAACAGCAATGGATGGATGGTCCTCACAGGTATAGTAAGAGTCATGTGATTTGTGTGCATCTGGGAAGGCAGAGCGCCTGATCTATGTAGATGTGTGTGTATGTGTGTGTATGTGTGTGTGTGTGTATGCATGTGTGTGTGTGTGTGTGTGTGTGTGTTTTCTCTAGGGGGCCATTAAAGTGTGTAAACGGTCTATTACTGGGTTAAACACACTCAATGTGACCTCAGACACAACTTGACCCCCCCACAAGGCCCACAGCACTTCATTCCTCTAAGAGACGCTTTTCAACTACAAGGTAAGATCCGCCAATCGCTGCATTAATTCAGCAACACAGAATCGATTGCTGTTCAGCGTGAAGAGAAAGTTTCACTGACAGCCCGGATTCACTTGTTTGTGTCTGTAATTGTGTTGGAGTTTGTGCTTCTGTGTTTGTGCTCCTTCTGCTCAGGTGAGAAACTGAGTCAACGAGGGAAAGGAAAGGGAGAGAGGAGGCTCAGACCCATCAGAGTATTGAGCCATTCTGTCAAACTGTATTCAGAGACTGTTTTAAAAACACAGTGTATAGCCTCTCCCTCTATTCTACACCCCGTCCGCATCTCTCTAACTCTTTCCCATTGTACGGCCTCCTGCATAATCTTATCTTTCTCATCCCTCCCTTTGCCCTCATCCTCTGATTCCATTCCCCCAAGTCTCCCTCTGTACTTCATCTCCCTGTGTACTTCTCCGTCTTCCATCTGCTGCTCCCCCCCCCCCCCCCCCACACACACACACACACCTCATCGCTTCCCTTTCGTCTCGACACCTGACAGAGACGGGATCCAGCAGTAAATCTCCTAAAGTGCAGTCGTACACCATCGTTCACACCACAAAGCGGGAGAGGGAGGGAGGGAGGGAGGGCGAGTGGAAGAAAAAAGAAAAGGGGGTGGGGAGATAGGAGAGGGAGACGTTGAGTGTTAGTTTGCTGGGGAGCAGAACAAAAGACACAAGATAACAAAAAGACAAACAGACACAAAATGGCCCGTGATGCTGGCGGTGGTGGTGGTGAGGAGGGGGGGGGGGGGGGGACACAGACACTGACGGAGGTGCTAAAAGAGTGATGGGAGGGAAGAGACAGTTAGGGAGGGAGATAAAGACACCACGCTTTCACGTTACTCACAGACACAGTAGATGGTAGTCCGTCCATGCACACACACACACACACACACACACACACATGCAGGCAGGATGAGCAGCGTGATTAAGATTCCCCTTCGGCCAGGAGACATCCTTCCTGCGTTGGCAGAGTGGGACATATTGGGCTTAGCTCCTCGGGCAGAAATCGTCAACTTACAGAGCCACCACCATTCGGCCCAAAGCCTCACTTAATAACCTCAGTATGAAGGGGGTAGAGGCAGATTCTCTAAATGCTGGTAAACACACAAAAAAAGAGGAAGAGTGAGGCCTTCCCCATAGCGGAAGGGGAGTTAGCATTTTCTGTTTTTCATGCCTGGTGCGTCATGTTTAATGACGCAAAAACTGAGACGGCCTCTCATTCCACTGTCCTGCCAAATGAACATGTTCACCCGGGTGTCACGTTTCCATCACCGCTGATCGGAGCCGGAGCCAATAAACAACCTATGGCTACTGCACAGAAGGGCAGTCGCCTCTTATTCACCATTCATTGGAATGTGGGGGGGAAAAAGTATGTCCTTCTAACTGTAATGATTAGTCCAAATTCAAAATACACAGAAGCCCATCAGACCGAGGTAGTTGGTCTCCAGCAGAGGGTGATCACTGTCAGCTTGACCTCGTGCCTGACCTGTTGACCTGTCAAGTAGATCAGCAGAGTAAGCCGGTGTTAATGTAAAATGTTACGTTGCACCCTCACAAGCAGCTGAGCGGACGATCTCGACCCCAGAGCATCTGAGAAGCGGCGTACGGAAGCGTTTCAGGTTCTACACCAAAGAGCACAAAGCACCGATCAAAGGTGAGGCTGTTCTCCATCTTTGCACAGAGCGACCTCTCTTATAACCGCAGCAGAGGAGGCAGCACAGACCAGCTGAGCCCCGTCATGTGTTTGTGACCTGGTCTGACTGCGTGCGCCTAGATCTTGTGTGTCGGGTCATAATTCATTAAAAAACTGACGACCCCACAGCAGAGTCAATTGACCCGGGAGTGAAAGACCGTTGTATCTGTTTCTATTCAGGATGAGATCCAGATGTTAGTGGGTATTCTGACCAGTGGAAACGCAGCTTAAGCTACATATGTGCACACATGTGTCTGCCTGTATAGAGCCACGTGACATTCGTGAGTCAATGCAACAGATACATTGACTCACATTCGTGAGTCAATGTATCTGCGTACATGGGATTGTATTTATGTGTGATGTTGTGTGCGTGTGTGTGTGTGTGTGTGTGACAACGGGCTGGGCAGAGTTTCCATAGCCGGTGGTTTATGGCTGCTGAGGTCTGATTACATTGGTGCGAGTGGAGGGGTGAGCAGACTGGTGCTTCTATCTGTCTTCTGTGAGGCTGACTGATCAGACACCCGGCGAATGGAGATGGCTCAGCCGGAGACACTTGGCCGGCCTCCCAGAGATCTCGCAGGGAAACAGCCACATAATGGATTCGCACGACGGAAAAATGCACCAGATTCATCCTTGATTTGCGAGTTCCACGTCCGTCATTGAATTTTTATTTCTATTATCTAAGTGGAAAGCGTTGAACCCTGCGGCGGGGAGCTGTAAAACAATGCTCTCCATGTGTAAACCCATTTATTACCACAATTTACACCCGCTTGTCCGCTGACCCCAGAAAGTCAAGTTAGCATCAAGGGTTTATACAATGATAATTCATCACTCCGCACTTACCTGACTGTGCTGGCGCGCTGCCAGCATTGCCAGAAGCTGATAACGCCAGATTTATGCTGCTGATCCCACAGAACCTGACCTGAAGGTATTTACCGCTGAATTAAATCTCACAAGTCAGTTGACTACAGCATATATTTCAAATAAAAGACTGGTACTGGTTACCCTTCCTGTTCCATAGACTGCAACACCTTCAAAACTGGGATCTCCTATTTCGTGTGCTGTAGCTGATCAAATTTGTAATTTGTTGATATTTCTTTGTAATTGATTAATCAGAGAATTGTTACAGCTCTCCTTTTCTCGAGTTTAAAAAGTTCATTTTACAATCCAATGCCAAAGTATTTTATAGTTCCTTATTATTCTCAGTAACAGACTAATTTGAAGGATGGGGCAATTTATTCATTTCGTCTCAAGGTCAACAAAACCTCCACTGAACAGAACTTTAATGTTTAATTTAAGTCCACAAAGTTTGGTCAAAATATCTTTTCATGTTTGCACAGACTTTCTTTAACTCTGCGACTGGGTGTTTTTCAACATTTTGATTCAATACCCTGTCTGCACATCACCACAGGGCATTTATTATCATAGGTAATATCATTTAAGCTCAATATATACAGTATATAAATACAAACACACACACACACACACACACACACACATTTGCTTGAAAGTCTGATATTAGAGAATGTGGCAGTGATTTCAGGTGTTCTTGCCTAATGGTAACTACAGTAGACTTATATAATACACAGTGGGATAAAGCAGAGGTAGAAAGCCTGTGCGACTCTATGTGACTGTGCACTGGTAAGGAGAAGTGACAGAGAGAGGGGAGGGGGTGGAGGTGTAGATGTGAAGGGGGGATGAACAGGAGGCTAGATGCTGTTACATTTATTGAGAAGTAGCTAAGCCCTCTGTGCTCTGGGAATTTGAAGAAGATGAGGAGGAGGAGGAGGAGGAGGAGGAGGAGGAGGAGGAGGAGGAGGAGGAGGAGAGGAGGAGGAAGGACAAAAGATGGGGGCCGACAGATGAGTGTGTGTTTCTGAGAGTGACGTCTTGAAAGATGAGAGATGAGAAGGAAAAGGAGTCAAATAAATAGACGCAAAACCCGGGACGATAGGGGGGGAGAAGAAAACGAGAGAGAGAGAGAGAGTGCTGGAAAGAGGGACAGTGATGTATAGGTGTACTGGGCAGCTGGGCACAGCGAGTACAGCACTGGGCCGCTCCCATGTGGGCTCCATGTATGGAATTAGAGGGAACAATGCGGGGTAAAGTGACGAGGGAGCCTCAGAAGCCCGATGTTGTTGCTGCTCGCTTCCAGTCTCTCACCAAGAATCACCTTTAACCACTCGCTACAGTGTGTGTCTGCGTTCGGAGAGGGTGAGACAACAGAGGCCGGAGAGAAAAGGAGAGGAATTAAATGGAAGATAATGATGGGGGGTGGGCTGGGTGGGGGGGGGGGGGGGGGCCTTGAACGCGCATGCATGCATACATGAAGCGATGTGTGAACGACTGTGGGAATGAGATCTTTTTTTTCTCCATGTGAATCCTAACTGTGGATGAAAACCAAGGCTTTAGGTTTTTAATCAGCCCCATCTGAGCGCTGTACGGGGACTCTGAGAAGCTTTCATGTAGAGTTTCTCTTTCTCTCCCGAGCGCACACACACACACACACACACACACACACGCACGCACGCACACACACATGCACGCGCGCACGCATACACACACACACACACACAAAGCATCCCCTCATGCCTTCTGTTCTAAATTTACACCTACCATGAGAACAGACGAACGGGTGGTGGGGGGAGAGGCAGAGGAGGAGCAAGGCAGGGTAAGGGGAGCGAAGGAGGAGAGGAGCCGAAGCAAAGGTATAGAGGACAGAAGTGCTGGGGACAGTGGGTGGAGGAGTAAAAAAGAGCGGAGCGGAGGGGACAGTGGGTGGAGGAGTAAAAAAGAGTTGAGCGGAGGGGAGAGTGCACGGGTGCCACGCGGGAGGGGTGACAGAAGTCTGGACGGAAATGAGGAGAGGGGAGGGGAGAGGGGGGAGGCAGGGAGGGAGGGAGGGAGGGAGAGGAGCCAAATTTGATTTAGATGGCGGGCAAGGGAGATGGAGAGCGGGAGTGGATGGAGAGAGTTAGACAGACAGGGGGAGAGGGAGGGAGGGAGGGATGGAGAAGGACAGTGGCATATTAGTCAAGGTGTCCAGTCTGTGTATTGCCTGCTGTGCAATACCACCCCTCTGATTTACTCTGCCGAGTGACTGATGAGAGGGAGGGGGAGAAGGAGGGATGCAGGGACGGAGGGATGAGAGAGGAGGGAGGTCTCGCAACGAGGAGCGTTTAGGCCAAATTAACGGCACCTCATAAATTAGACTAACAGCCAAACTGGAGGGGGCTGCAGGGGAGGGGCGGTGGACGCATATCTGTGTGCGTGTGCGTGTGCGTGTGCGTGTGCACAAGTAACTATGTGTCGTGCATGTATGTGAACGATGGCGTGTCAGCCGAGGAACAATTTGAAGCAGCGCAAACAGATTACTCCCTGATATAGTGGCGATCTCCAGCCCCTCACTCACACAAACACAATCTTCCCGTGATTACCACACGTTCCCGAAGCGTTTTCCTCCGGCTCGTAAACCGAAACAGCAGGAGGGCCGTACACATCCAGGATGCTGCGTTTAAGTTGCCCTCCCGTGCACTCGTGAAATATTGATTTCAATTGCACTTTTTCCGCCCGTGCACAAGGCATCAATTAATGGCGAGCTCGACGTGCTCGCCCCAACACATTTGGATCTATGTAACCTTGTCTCTTTAAAAATATACTCATATAAAACCGAGTTTAATTAGCAGATACGTTTTATGGGTAAAGTAATTGTGCCCGGGCTTTTCCCTTTTTTTCTCTCTCTCTCAGCGTTATACTGCATATTTCATATTGGACGTAAACTGCTCGCTGCCAAAGCAGGAGGCTCCAAATAAGTAATATTTGAAAGGTTCGGCAAACAGTATGTTTTGGGCGAATGGAAGCGTTCGGTAACGGGTCCTGGAGAGATGGTGACGCCTCCAATAAGGTTGAAAAAGTAAATGTGACTGAAAGTTGATTTCAACCCGTTTAGACCCGATGCAACATGTGGGTGTGTCCCCCTCTGAGAGCGGGCGGGACCTTCGCCTGCCTCTGCCTCGTCGTTTTCAAGTGACTGATGAAATGCAGGGGGTGAGTCGCTGAAATGCTCGGGGGGAAAGGTGAAAAGCATTATGGGAAAGGTAGTTTGTTTGTTCGTTAGTGCCTTAAGCCTGCAGAAAAAGTTTTGAAAGGAGAAAGGAGAGGGTTATCAAAGTAGATTACAGCAGAGCTTCATTGACCAAAACACTGGGGGAAATAACAATGAAGAAGAATCAGATGCAGACCATTTGGCCGCTAACCTGCTGACCAAGGCTCAGTCGGGAAGCACCATGTTTGAGGTGGAGGGGGGGGGGGGGGGGACTCATTTCACAATGATTTACAATGAAAGACAAATGTTTAAGCTATCAAATGTGCCTGTGTCTGCTTCGGAGGCTGAGAGAAAAAGGTTTTTTTAATTAAAGTCTTTTAAAGAAACCCCTCTGGTTTCAGGCGGCTGTGTTTCAAACAATGCTCAGGTTTTAGAGAGCGCCTTTCTATCTGGCGCCCGGGGTCTCATTGGGTTAACGGGAGATGGGATGCGACGGCTTTTTCATCATCTCACCAAACCCGTGACTTCTCCTTGACTTCCTCTGAGGGGCCTTGTGTGTCTTCACCTAACACGACACAGGACAAACCCCTGTCCCCGTCCTGAGCTTTGTCCTCCTCTGTGAGGGACATCCGAGCAGTGTGCAAATTTATTTTATGGCATTAGGGATTCTTTATTTATACTTAAACCTTCCGCTAAAATAAAGTGACTCAGTCGTCTCCCGTCATGTACGTTCCCCCGTTAACGTTCAAGCCACACGCGGCCTGAACCCTCCCTCGTAAATGTTATTTATGTCACTGCCTTTAAATTCTAAAGAAATGTTAACTCTGTCAGAAGTGCAGCCGCTCGGCCATCGCTGTGTGATTACAGCAGCACTTGACTGATACTAATAGAAACACACACACACACACACACACACACACACACAGACACACTAAGCCACCCACCACACACCAATCTTGGCAGTGTGGAGTTGATGCTCGGAGTGATTAAAGTGGCGTGCTCCTGAATGTGTCACCTGGGTGCTGCTATATCTTAAATCAGGACAGTGGGGCTCAGATTGGGTATTGACTGGCCCGCCGAAGTCTCCATCCATCACGCTGAGAAACGATAGCACAGATGTAGCCGTATATACCACTGATGGTGCTCACCGGCAGGCCCGGGGTGACGTTGGGTTAGGGTTATGGCACCAGGGCGGTTATTTATGCCGCACGAGGAGCAGGCAGAGTGGGGGGGGCCTGTGTCACGGCGGAGAGGGGGGGGGGGGGGGGGGCAGATGCCGACTGACAGGCGACATATCTGCACGTCAAGATGTGGATCAACACGCGTTCAGGAGTCGACACAAAGGGCTCACGTACACCTGCGACAACTGTGGGTTGACAGACACATGTGCTCAAATGTGATGCACTTATCGTAAGAGTTTCTTCTCTGGATCTGTCCTCTTGTCTCTCACTCAAGTGACACACACACACACACACACACGCGCACACACACACACACAGTGCGACGTACCACTCTGTCCAGAGCAGCATCTTTTGACTGTGTGCCTAATGATAATAAATGAGCCATCATGGGTGGGGAGGGAGGCACTAAGTCATCCCCTTCATCGACAGGAGGAAGACTGGGAGCCCCAAGGTCACTCCACTGTCAGCATCACTCTCCCTAACGACTCCTCTCGCTCGCTCACATGCACACATACATGCATGTGTGTGCTGACACATGCACCGGCGGGAGACAAGTGCCACAAAGTGCACCATGACATGTTCGCCGTCACACACTGCTCGTGCACTCACCAGAGACAACCGGGAGGGAAAAAAGTTGCAGTAACAGTTTTGCGGACATGTTATTAAATATTTGGAAGTTTGGAAGTGTACCCTCGCTTGTCTTAGTTATTACTTTGCAGCAGGAGAGGTTATATCGAGATGGGGATGTCTCTAATTGAGCAGCTCTTGCTGTGTGTGGGCAGGCCAGCCAAAGCAGAATCATCAGTTTGTTTCCTCCGAAGAGCTTTTAGGAGCCTGAGAAGTTAAAATAATTCAGTATTTCATGTGTGTAACTTTATTCTGTTGTCGTATTTTTCCCCTTCATTTTGCAAGCACTAAATTAAATCCTTTATTTTCTTGGGCTCCCTTGAACCCCTGGCCCCGGAACCCACTGCTCCAAGTTGCAGATTAATCACTAAAAAAAATCATTGATCTGTAATGATTTTCTCGTGTCACTCCAAAACTTGGGACATAAAAAAACTGTGTTGGCAGTTATCTGGTGGCACCGCTGCACTTAACCCTCAGCCTGCACAGTTCACAGCCTTAAACAGCACCAGAGCAGATCAGCTGGGGAAGACAAGCGTTGCGTAACTAAAACACGTCTTGATAAAAAAAAAAAGCCAACCCTCCTGATTTCTGTCGCTCTCCCTAATGAGCTGCCACGTACTGTCTCCTCTCGGAGGCACAGATCAGAATTTAAATCTAAAGAGGGAGTGGGGGGGGGGGGATTTTTACAGCTGAGAGACGCAGAACCATAGACGTCCAAAACCAGTGAATTATATTAATGTACTAAAAATGTTGGTTTGTGGAAGAGAGGAGGCATCGGAAGAGACATCGAAAACAGGAAGGTAGCACCTTTGCTTTTAACTATGGGAATTCTTTTCACACACACACACACACAAACACACACACACACACACACACGCACGCACGTCAGCACCCAGCAACGCACACAGTACACACACACACAGGTTGCAAGTTGAGACTGGAGCTGCAGAAAGCTAATTTGCACCACATTGAAATGCATCTCAATTAAAGAGAAACACATCGAGGTGCCAGGGGAGGAGAGAAGAGAGAGATGTGAGAGAACGGGAGGGAGGGAGGGAGGGAGGAGCGGGGTGTGAAACAGATAGTGTGTGTTAGAGAGTATGAGAGTAATGGAGGAGAGGGGGGGGGGGTTGCAGGTGGGGGGTGGACTCCACTGTATTTGGCAAGGGACGAAGGGGAGGGAGGGAGAGAGAGACAGAGAGTAGGGAAGAGGGAGAGGGAGTGTTTTCATCTCCCTCTCTCTTGGAAAAACATCTCATTTTGGGATGAATCAGATTCGGAGAGGGTGTTTGGGAGGTTGAGGCACAGCTAAAAATCCTAACTAACTTCAACCTCGTTATCACCGGGGCTTTGGTCCGGTGCCAGCGCGCCAGGGCTGTCCCTGCTAACACTGTGTAGGTCTGTGTGTGTGTGTGTCCGCGTGAGTGTGTGTGTGTGTGTGTTTACTGTTATTTTTAAGCCCAAGGCCAGAGTCAAATAGAAAAGGTGGATGCGCGCAAGACACAGTAAGATGTGTAGGCAAGTGGGACTGCAGGCCTCTATCTATGGGTTTTAGTTTTTTTTCCTTTTTGAGAAAGTGCAGAATGCTTTGTGCCACATTTGTCAATGATAGAAATGAGGTAATAGGTGCATTAGATGTGCCTGATATGTGTGATTTGGTAACTGCATCAGTGAGAAGAGACAACAACCGGAGGAAAGCAAACGCACACACACACACACACACACACACACACACACATACACACACAATCTGTCACATGAAAAAAAATCTGGATTGGCTTTGTATGCCGCTTCCATTTTGCACCGACTGTCATGTTCTCGAGACTGCGATGGTGCAGCCAGCTCCCCACTTTAACAACACCAAGTAGATCCATTCTTTCATGCTCTCGAGAGATTCTCAACTTGTCTCTTTCTTACGAGAGCACTTTAACCTGGTATTTGCCTCGAGTCCGACACGCAGTAAGTCGCACCGCTCTAGGACTGAAGGGCATTCTGGGAAATCAATTCTTTTGATCCTATTCCACTACAAGGATGTAGTGCCCGTACACTCCTGACAGCACTCCTGTAACTGCACTGGGATATAAAGCACCTACTTCATAACCAGCATCAGTGATAATCTGATAATCAGTGTTATAAGTATCATTAAGAAAAGCCCCGCATGACAACATTATCATCACCTCCGTCTTGACTGCCGTCAGCCTCGCCATGTCAGCACATCATCTATGAATACATCATCTCATTTTCACCTGACAAAAAAAACCTGATGGGGGTCGCCGGGGGGCGAAATGATTGTGAACGGCCTGATTGGCTGGCCGTGTCTCTGTGAAGAGGTTCAACATATCCTCAGCAGGAAAACGTGTGCGCTTGAACCTCAGCCCCCGAAACTCATCTGGAGAGAGAGCAGGGGCTCAATCGAGAAGGGATGACAGGGGACACTCTGCCAGTGAAACAAATTTCCGTGGACGCGTTCTTACTTTTTCCTTAACTGCAGCTGGGAACATGAAGTGGAAGAATAAATTGTGATTATTAAATAGCCACAGCTCACCCCCGCTGGTGACACTGACAAATAATTTCTTCCGTGCACTTTCACAACTGCTTTTGGGGCCATTGCAAAGCTGGGGGGGGGGGACACAGTGGAGTGGCCCCTCAACCAGCTCCTCTCATGCCGTGCGAGTTTGAAGTCGCCTTCATTTGTGTTCATGTCTGTTTGGTCCATCTTGGTACCCTTCCCTCGTTTGTCGTTCATGTGGTACGGCTAAGTTAGAGCTAGGCAGTGGCCCTCGTTCATAAATCCCTGCTGCTGCTGACAAGCCTGTCAAATCCACTTGAACCTGTTGTGTGTAAGTGAAGGGCCCTGACAGCCAAATATATAAATATACGCGAAAAGAAAAAACTGCTTACATGGGATTTCCTTCCTCCTCCGATACTTTGAGTTAGCATAATCTCTCTCTCTCTGTCTCTCTTTTGCTTTTTGCTCACTTCTTCTTCCCTTGCACATGACTGAGCAGAGCACACACACACACATAGACACCCAGCAAAAGAAACACACTTTCCTGAGTCCACGCTTTGACGTGACGGCCCCATCCTGCACACGGCCAATAAAACACATCGGCAAACTCCTCAGACAACCTCCACGGCCTCTCAATCCGCCCTCCGTGACACCGCTTACGAGGCGTTTACGTTCGAGGGCAGCCCGACAGATCGAGTTGTCATTACATTAACCAGGGGCCTCTCGATTAGCGCAAACCGGTGGCAGGCAACCCAGATAATCGGGCTGTGGACAGCAAGTGTGGCTATGTGGGAGGTGAGATGCTGGCGGATGGTGTGTGGGAGAGTAATGTTTTATCGCGGAGGAAGTGTGATATCTCCATTATAGACGGGCTTAATTGATAAACAGGACAATAAAATAAAGCAAGCAAATGGCCCTGAAAGATTTCTGCCCACAGCACGGACCGGCAACACTGTGGGACGCCGCCATCTACATATATAGATAGCCCTGTGATGGCACTGACAATAATAGCATATTAACTAGAGGCTTCGGAGCGATATCAGACAATGTCATCATCGTAGGAGAGGAATAAAACAGACCAATAAAAATGACTCATGAAAATAAAGAAGGAGAGGGATGCTTCCCCCGAGGGATCCCTCAAATGTTTTCCTCGCTCTCACACCCCTCTCACCTCAGCCTCACCCCCCCCCCCTTCCCCCCTCACCCTGGATTTTACTATCTCCACCCCTGCACGATATTTGTCACAAACGGTGTAATTCCCATCCATATTAAGAGGGAACTTTACAGCCACGGGCTAAACATTTTTTTTTTTTTTTTTTTACAAGGAAGCAGTGGAGCAGCACTGCCTAAGGAGCTGTCTCCCTGTCTGCCAGTGCATAAAGACGCGTGCGATTGAAAAGAAGACAATAAAGTGATCGTTCAGACATGCACGGTTTTCAAAATCTGCAGGAGAAGCGGCTGCACGGAAACAGATCGCCAGCGAGCGCCTCCATGCAAACACTTCTTTCTTTCTTTTTTCCTTTTTTCTCAAAGTGCTCACCAGAAGATGTGGATGAGAGCTCGGTGTACGGAGAATCCCGAGGAGTTTCCTGTGTCTCTTCAGCCCCAAGTTGAAGGCAGCGATCAGACGCGCTCCCACGGTCCCGACTCAGCTGCGGAGAGGGAGAGAGAGCGAGCGAGAGAGAGAGAGAGAGCGAGAGAGAAAGAGAGAGAGAGAGGGGCAGAGGGAAAGGTGCGAGAAGGAGGAGAGCCACGTTTTAGTATCGGCTCCAACACACGGGCGGCAATCCAGGTCAGCCAATCCCTCCACCCACCCCCCCCCCCCCCCCCCCCCAAAAGTACATCAATAATTACCCCCGTTTAGATCACTAATCCGCGGCTGTGCCTCTCCAACGAGACGGGATGACCACCGGAGAGAGAGGGAGGGAACAAAAAGAAACAAGAGAGAAGCGGCTGTCAGGATTCGACTTCAAACTGATGCTGACGATGCGCACAGAGATAAGCTCCGGAGGGGAGAGAGAGAGAGAGAGAGAGAGAGAGAGAGAGAGAGAGAGAGAGAGAGAGAGAGAGAGAGAGAGAGAGGGGTACACACAGAGAGAGGGGGGGGGTACACAACGAGAGAGATGAAGCGAGAGATACAGAGAGAGAGTGCGGGATCAGAGGTGCAGTAGTGAGAGACAGATCAAGAGGATTGAATTAAAATACCACATCACCTAAAAGTTATTCAAGTAGGTCAATATATGAGACACAAACTACACGTAAGCATTACAGAACATTTAGCACCTGACAGACACACACGCACACACACACACAGACACACAAACATGCACACACACGCCCACAGACTGTCATGTCTCCCTGACTTCAGAGGACATTAAATTGACTAACATTGATTTGCTGGAGTCTCTCTCTTAACCTCAACCAGAGTTACTACATGCTTAACACTAACCTTTACCTGAACCTAAGTACCCATAGGAAGACAAATCCCCATAATGTAATTTAAAACACAACAACAATTTTTGTATGGCATCTTTCAATACAAGTAACAAAGTTATATACTATAAAAAAACTATATAACTATTAAAAAAAAATCACAAACAATCAGAGTAAAACTAATAATACAGAAAAAGATAATAAGAGTCAGACATCATTAGGTCCCCACAAGTAAAGGTCAAGTACAAGGTTAACAAACACAAAATACAACAAAAAGTTAGTGATCCTCTGCCCTGAGGCTAACAGCCACGAGGAACGAGTCCTTTCTCTTGTTTTAAGTGTGTATGTATGTGTGTGTTTGTGTGTGTGTGTGTGTGTGTGAAGATGTCCAATCATTAAACAACTTCCCTGCCAATTTTGATTTTGATTTCCTAAAAAGAAAAAAGTGCTTTCACCAGATGACCCGGGACGTCCTGGCTCACAGCTGGACGCACCTCAGGTGGTGGAGGCCTCTCATGTGGTTTGCAGCACATGCACCATTTATCATCCTCCAACTAATATGCAAGATTTCTCTCCTCTTCTGAACAACCAGGGGGGTGTTCTTCTCCTCCTTCCAACAGAGGAGTGACGCAATCAAATCAATCAAGATAGACTTTGTGTGTTTGCTGTACTTCATATACTCTCACAGCATCATTGAACCACTGTGCCTTAAAAATGGATCACCTTTTCTGGAATAAATCCGTCCCCTGTACAGAAGAGGAGGAAGAGGACAACACATGTCACGTATCAAATGAGAACGACTCGAGTCAACTCACTTGACTCAAGGTGAGAAAAGACGCCTCAACATGTGGACGCTTCTCATCTCAGTCCATTGAAGAAAAAATACAAGAGGACACCAAGCAAACAGATGGTTGCATTGTAATGTAGAACGTCAGCTTGACAAACTACACGTCCAGAGCTTTCACACACGAGGCATTTAAGAACCGAACGTCTGAAGACGCCTCGTGTGAACACGTGCCTGACGTTTTTATGGGAACATTAAACTGTTACACTCCCCTTCCCCTGCCACTGGAAGCCACTGGTTCCCACAGCTGCCTGATCTTAACTGAGTACAAACACCTCTCTGGTCAAATGTTACAGATATTATTGCAGAAATGCGACTAAAATATGTGTAATATTTCATATTCAAACTGAGGCCACAGTGTCAAACACCACAGCAGTTGTATTTCACCAAAGCATTACCATTTTTCTGAATTTCCTTTTTTTGCATTATTCTTTCATATTGAAAACTCTGCCGGCCGAAGGTCCGTGTCCCACCTCTTGAATATCCGATCTTTTATTAACTGCATTCATGACTCCTTGGTGGCTCCTGCTACTCACAAGATAAGAGTGGCAGACATCCTGTGTCCTCCTGCATGAGGACACAAAGACAAGGGAGCACATGAAAGAAAAAGAGCCAGGACAAGAGAGAGGGAAAGAGAGGATGGATGGAGTGAGCAGGGGGCAGAGTTCAGGTTGAGAGCCATCGCTGTCTCAGGTCGACTTTCCTGTCCACAAGCCAGAAAGACAGGTACAGAGACAGAGAGAGAGAAAAAAAGGGAGCGAGAGAGAGAGAGAGAGAGAGAGAGAGAGAGAGAGAAAGAGAGAGAGATGGAGGAGAACCTTTTCTTTTCATATCTCAATCCTGAGTCACCACTTCATTGGTCCACCTACCACTAGCTCTCCTTTCCTCTCTCTCTCTCTCTCTCTCTCTCTCTCTCTCTCTTCATCCATTCTCTCTGTCTCTCTAACCCGCTCTCCCTCTCCTCCATCCCTCCTTCCCTGCTTTCTCCTCTTTCTAGGAGCATCTCTTGTTTGTTTGTGCGCCCAAATGTCAGCAGCATCCTGCTCTCTATTTACAGAGCATGTGGGATGAAATGTGAGTGTTGCGTGTGTTTGGTTGTGCGTGTGCTATCTCTGTACCGGTGTTACCGTGTGTATCTGTATGTGGGCTCATTTGAGTGTTTTTTTTGTGATACGCTGGAGTATTGATCTGTATATGTATGTATGTATATATATATATGTATGTATGTAAGTGTCTGTGGGGTATTTTGGAATCCAATGTGATCTCTATCAAACCCTTGTCAGGCGTCAATGTTAAAAGACACGTCCCAATATGTGAATCAATGAGTCAACTGGTCAGTGAGATAATCAGTTAATCAATCCGACCTTTTCCTTTCCTCCTTGAGAGGGAAGACCGAATGAAAGTCACGAGAAAGGTCATCGATGTATATGAGAGAAATAAAAGAGAAACCTTAACTTTGTGGATTTAAAGTTCCAGACTCTCTTTGTAAAAAAGCTACCCAGGCTTCCGAGCGCTTTATTTAAGACTCTCTGGGACTCCACACTTCAGACGATGTAGGTCTAAATGTGGATTTTCAAGGTGATGAATCTAATGCCTGTGCGCCTGCTCTTAGATCCATCTGTCCATCCGTATCCTGGTTCGTGATTCACCTGAAAATAATAAGAGCAAATTCTTTGTCCGTGTTTGGCATGCAGCCTCATTTATGCCGGGAGTTTGCACAGGCTTTACTGTTTGTATGTAACAGTCGCAGACCTTGGAGAATGGTATAATATGTTTTATAGTTATTTTAAGAAACTGACAAAGGAGAGCTCTTACCTCTGAGATTAGAGGCTGAATGGCGCCTATTATGCGCAGTTTCATTTCCTTTTAGAAGCTTGTAAAACTAGTTATCCTGCTTGCACTAAATTGGGTTCCCCGCTAACCTATAACGTCACACGGTAAATTCTAGATTTCGTTTACATTTAAATGGAATCGAACTTATAGGAAAAGCTATTAAAGATGAATAGAAGCCAACTCCTCATCCCTCCGTCTTAATTATCCTTCCCCTGGGCTGTCGTCATTAAGGGGAGCCAGACACTGGGACATATTTGGCATTATATTTTTAATGCTACAACAACTGGCTCAGCAGAAAACCACCACAGATTATTCACAGCGTGTGTCTTGGCTCGGCTCCATATACTGTGACACATTATTATACTTACAGCCCTCCCTCTCTCCCCCGCCCCCCCCCCCCGATCATCAGCTCCCTCTTCTCTCACCTCCTCCATCCCCCTCTTTTCCTTCTTCAGTCTCTTTTTTCCTCAAATGAGGAATAGAACAGAGCACCCTCATACGTGTTCTGTCGATTCGGTTACGAGGTAGCCGTCGTGCCGTGTGCGTATGTGCGCTGTGGGTGAGTGGGGCTGACGGTGCATTGTGTTTGTGCCAGTTGTTTGTGTGCATCTCTGTGTGCAGCAGGAAATACAAAAACTAGGCCATATCGACCACCCAGGGGTTTGAAAGCTCAGGGGGTACCAGAGCAACATGGTTTAAATACGAGAGAGAGAAAAAAGCATTTCAAACACCATAGAGGGGGGGAAAAAAGACAAGACAACACATATGCACATTCTCACGCACACAAGCAGATACAGACAGATACACACACACACACAAACACACACAGATGCAGCCCTCCCATCTGATAAACCCTTGGCTCACATCGTGTTCAGAGTGCAACATCAAACACTTAATCACACACACACACATCTAAATAAATCTCATCCAGCTTGATAAACATCCATATTTCATTTATACATTCCTCCTCCAGCCGGGGCTGGTGGCCGGCCATTTTCCTATAGATTAGGGCTTCCCCTGTTGACAGCCCCAGAGCGATGAGCTGCAGACCTTGTCACGATCGATCCAGCTCAGAGTATAATGGATATGAATGGGATCAGCTCTGATTGGTTTTGAATTTTATCTCCCAGGCTGTGATTTACCCTATGACCACCTCAGTAGTTGGATTGGTTAAAGCAAATAAGTTTTAGAGGCGTGTGCAGGGTTTGGACTTGCTGACACCGAGAGGAACTGGTTGAACTAGGATCAAGTGAACGTAAACTTTTATTAGAGGCGGGCGTAAGGAACAACATCTGATGAGTTTTGGTTATTTAGTTTGAATGTCTAGAATAAAATTTGAAATTTCAAGAATTGACTCCAACTTTGAATAATAATTCAAACTGCTAATTTTAGCACTCTACACTATGAAATGTCCTCAAGGGAATTCTTTCTCTTTTGGCACACACACACAGTGTGGTCATCACCATTAGGAGTGTAGAGTGATTCTAAGCTAAACTGTTTATTCAGGAGAAACAAGATTGGAAAAAAAGGGAATCGTGGCAAATCATTTATCTGTTAGTCGCACCATTAACTTGTTTTGAGGATCCACCATATTTTATTTTTTTACACTTTCAACATTTCCCCTTTATTTTGAAAATCTTAACAATTCCACTAATCTTGCTCTGATTTGGTTTGACTTCATTCACTATTATTGTTGACATTGATAATCCTTTGTCAATATGTGGACTTTACTGTAAACATTTACAATGTGTTCTTGACATATTGACTTGTTCTAGACATTTTCTATTTATTCTGAAAACCAGAGGGAGATGAGGGAGATGTGGGGGTGGGATTTTATTGTTTCTCTCTCAAGATGACCACGAATATCAATAATGCCATTAATATTAGCCTATATCCTCTTCAGCTACCACAGGTCATCACCTTCCAACTGCGTCTCCATTAAGACATTGATTATGTCACTTCATTGTTGACCTTAGGACCTTAAGCTCCGACACAGCAGAAAATAGAAGAATATATGTAACCTCACACCGGGAGGTCAAGTCACTTTGGAGTCTTAAGACAATATTTACGATACCTTCTTTCAATTGAGGAGGGGCAGGCATCAGTCGTCCTGATGACTGTGGCCTCTGAGCTTTGCATTGTAATGCGTTACTGACATAGACATGAACTCCAGAAAAAGTAAGTGATAAGAACAAATGGGGCAGATGGTGCAGGACTTGACATATATATTCTTAAAGTCTCTTCACGTCCCTGTGGCTTGTCTGAGAATTTCTGCGTTGGGCCTTAACCCCAGAAGCTCTTTCCAAGCCAACATCTTCGTCTGGGTCTTCTTCTTCTTGGCACCTTCTGTATCCTGCTTCTGTTCTTCCAGTTTCGTGTCCATGGTGTGTTAGATTAGTCATCAACAGGCCCGCTCGCTCATTTGGAATTTTCCTGCTTTTTTCTCACAGTAACTCATGCAGATATTTTCCGAACATGTCACTAGGGGCCGTGGCTGGCTGGAATAGTTCCAGAAAATCGTCCATAAAAACTGAATCAGACACTTAATTCTCTCATAAGGCCCCTCAGGGGAATTTATAAGAAAATGTCCAGACTTCAGTGTGTGTCTGACAGCAGCTTAAAAGTGCAGTCGATGAAAAAAATCTTACCCTCTCTAACAACAGAAATGATCTTGTTTGGACAGAACAGCAGTCAAACAGACATATACGGTAAAATAATATATATTTTTAAAGATTCTACAAATACATTTTCAGAAGACATAATGCAGAAAATAAGTGTAACTGTGACTGTCGGTTCATTGTGATGCTCTGAGAACATTTCTCAAACTCTTGTATATACACATGGTCTGTGAATGTGCTGCAGCTGATTCACGACTAAAATTTACAACTCTTGACTGAATCAAGGGTGTTTTCTTAAAGAATTCAAGAAGATAAATGATACTACATTTACAAAAGTAAACACATTCAGATCTTCATTTATAATTGTTGAATCTATGTACGACAACCAAGGGTTGAATACTGATGACAGTAATGGTTTATTAAATCCTGTGGCAAATTGGCAATTGCCTTCAAAATGAGCTGTTAGCTACCTGGATTATATCATGTGGCTAATATTACTTGCATATTTCAGGGTTACCCATTCCTTTTTCTTCTCAATTGCTGCATTCAAGTTCACTGCTCCGATTTTGAGATTGATCAAAGTTTTTTGTTACACAGGTCTTCTTTAAAAAAGGCCCTTGGACATGTTACTTTAAGAAAAAGCCCAGGTCGACAAATTAGAATTATTCAAATGCTTCAGTTCCTGGGTCCTGGTTTTGTTCGTGCTACCTAACTATCACCCTGTCATGGCTGACTGCAGCACATGATTATCTGTAGTTCATCTGTAACAAGTCAGAATGTCTTCGAGAGGTGGTGGAAAGGATTGCTTGGCGCTTTCGCCATGGTTTTCCGAGCAAATACAGTGGGCTTACACGTAATCAGGCCAGATTTAAGTGGAACAGACAATGATTTAAGTTGAAGTGAACGACTTTCGGCAGGTGCACTTACACGCTCTGTTGTTTATTTTGTGCAAGGAGCCGGCGGAATGTAACTTCGCTGCAGACGAGGTTAAGTAGCTCTGGGGACACAGAATCCATTTTAAACTCATTCTCTTTAAAACCGTTGGACCACGAGTCATTCACAAAGTTTTCTCATTGCTCATTCTTTTGTTTCTTATAAAATAAGAATCACAGTATGCTTACTTTACATAGTGTTCTGAATTCCTCTGACGGCTGCTGCGTCTTGCTGCACTTCATTGACTACCATGCACTGTTTAGTACCAGTGCATTCACTGATGTCTACTGTGCTGGAAGATAACAGTGTGAAGGTTGGACATGTGTTGGTGGAGCCCACTGTGGTTGCCATGCCTTTGTTGCATTGAACAGGTTTTACAGAAAACACAAGATGTCTTTTATTATGAGGGTTGAGCCCTGCCACACGCCTCTCTCTCTCTCTCTCTCTCTCTCTCTCTCTTTTCAGTACCTCATTTACATGAGTGAAAGCCTGCTATGCAGCTGTTGACGCAATCTATATATGATGAAAAACAGGATGAAGATCCTCGCTCCCTACGGCATTAAACATCCTGTGCCACGTTTTCACTTATCCTTTTCTATTTCCAGCAGCAAGGGATGACCCAAAGCAAAGCAGTTAAAAAACAACAACTGGAAATCTTCATCAGGTCAGTAGTTTATTTGTGAAAACTGTAATAGCTCTTAGTAGATTGCAAATTTCTGCCAACGCCAAACAGCTCCAACTAATTCAACCACACTGCACTGAATTTCACTCACTCATAGATATCAGTTCCCTAAATATGGCAGATATTTTTTCCCTCAAAGTCCATTAATTACTCTCTGTGAAAATGGCTAAAATGTTGAAAAACACCATATTTCACATGTGAAATAATTTCCTGGGTCCCCACTCAAATTGAATGCATGATTCCCTGTTTTAAACACACCTTTCCCAAAGTTTCCTGAATCTAAATTTGTTGTGTAATCTTGCTTATAAACAAATAAACAGACAAACAAATGATAGAGCTGAAAACACAACCCCCTTGGCATATATAATTAAACCCATTGAAATGCGTTCCTGTGTTATTAAGTATGTTGTTACCTCTAATTGCATGCTTATGAAGTAGTTACATATGACTTATAACACATAACTAGCTATATTTGAGCTTTCTGTGTGGCTATTTTAGTTTTGAAGCACTTGAAGTCATTTTGCCTGGATCTTGAGTTTGATAGTTATTACCATAGTCAAATCGGCACACCTGCCATGCTGTCAAAACAGGGTCTGTGTTTGCCACATACAGGGAAAGGTTTGCGGCTGACGCTCGCCAACTCCTGCCAAATTATAAAAAGAAAATAGCAGAAAACTTTCTGCGACTGTATAAAAAGCCAGTGGCTCAAACTCGGGAAGACCGATAGACAAATAAAAAAGAATCATCCCTTCTATGCAGAATTATATATATATAATATATGGATAGTAGTGCATATATATATTCGCTGTAAGAAAAATAGGAAAAGGAAGCATAAAGGAGGAGATGAGCGCATTGTACCCTGTCTCTGAGTGGCTTAAGAAGTCATGCATTCATTCTCTGAGGGGCCTTGGGGTCCCAGTTTCCCATGTTAATTGATATCCCTATTAAAGAGATAAGTGGACTCTGAGAGAACGAGAGGGCAAGAGAGCAGAGAAGTTACTGCAGCGTGGAGTCGGAAAGACAAAGGAGAGGACGAGGAGGACGAGGGGGACGATGACGGGATGGAACTGGGAAGGACCCTAAGGGGCGTGTAATGCAATGCACCAGCCCGCCACTTGGAGATGACCCCCAAATGTTTCAGAGGTAGTTCACAGGCGTAGGTGCGCAAGTGTCTCCATAAATGCCTGAGTAATAACCAACGACTGTGTCTGAGAGAGAGAGAGAGAGAGAGAGAGAGAGAGAGAGAGAGAGAGAGATAGAGAGAGGGAAGTTAGGGCTGATAGAGCTGCTCTCACCTAGTTTGGGATGAGTCACAGTTCGCGGGGCCGTTAATTACACCGACGGCTGAATCAAAACTCGGAGAACGAGAGCAGCTGTCTGCGCATTTACATATCACACAGCCTACGTGGAGAGGAAGGGAGGGAGGCAGGAAAGATAGAGAGCGGGGAGGAGAGAGGGAGACAGAGGGAGCGAGGAGGGGAATGGATACAGAGAAGGGAAGAACGGATTCAAAGAGAAAGAGGTTGGAAACAAAAAGTGAAAAAAGAAAAAGAAATCAGGACGGAAGGGGGGAGTCGTTGAAGGGAGGTGCAACAGAGCAAGTGACAGAACCGAAGTGATTAGGGGAAGACGCAGCGACAATCACTTCATGTGCTTCACCGGTCGTGGGACCCTTATCTTTGTGTTTGTGTCTTTCTCCTGTTCTGTTGAAACCTGCTCAAACTACCTATAAGTCCAAGCATCTAACATTTAGCTTCCCATAGTTTCCAGAGTCGTCTGTCAATAACAGCGACCAAATTGGTTTTATTTCGATGCCCTCTTTCGACCAGGTTCCTGATAAGCGACAGCCTTGAGCCGAGCACTGACCAGAATAAGACTTGCTTTGATCAAAGTCACAAACAAGGCGAGCCATTAGCATACAGCTGCCAACAGGCAAGCCCGCAGCTGCACTTCAAATCCTCTACTTTCCTTCCGAAAGATAAAGATACAAAACACCACCATTTCAAAATCAAACAATTATCTTACATTAACATGACCCTAACCCTACATACATTTACATCAACCGCTCTAAACACTTTGATTTTAATTGACTTTCCAAATACTTCCAATTAAATGTGTTTTCGTGAATATGACACATTTTGTGGTGTTGCAGGGTGCATATCATCAACGTCACTACTGATGGGTTCCTGCTAATTAAATGCACAGCAGTGATGAACAATATGAAAACCCTTCTGACACATTGTTACATGGGGAAAACCGATTCACCTTGTTCACTGTGGCGAGGTGATCATTTTTCAAACGGGGGGATTTTCTGAGAAGCGTGAGCCCGCTAATGTGCGCTGAGAAATGTAGCTCATTGGTATGATTGCGATTCCTTTATCCTTGAAATGACTGCTGCTGATAGATGTTAAAACAAACCTCCTGAGCCGGAGAGCCATCGAGGAAGGATGAGAAGAAGAAGCAGAGAACTGGAGAAAAATAAATAAAAGGGTGATAAAGAAACCGAAGGACAAGTAAATCAGAGGGGGAGAGCAGTGAGTCAGTGATGGCGGTTGTAATTTGCCGCTGGGAACAAATTTGATTGAGGTGATTTCCAACTCCGGCTCTGGAAAAAAAAAGTCTAAATTCCAAATGCCGTCTCTGGGAACACTTAAAATCAGGTTTATGATGTGCTCTCATCAAACAGACTAGGTCACTGCTTTTTGGACCGCGGTGTTTACAGTGCGTGAGGGGAAGGCAGATGAGATGGTTGTGTCAATCACAAAGACTTCGTTCATGGCAAACAGGTGGCTGCTGTGTGTGTGTGTGTATGTGTGTGTGTGTGTGTGTGTGTGTGTGTGTAGGGCCTCCGGTGAACAGTCTCTCTCAGTCTTATTCGTCACAGAAACTGCACTCAGCGGAGTTAGAGAGGGAGAAAAGGGCAGAACTCGGAGTTAACATACATGTTTTTGAAACCTAAGTTATAACCTCCTAATTTGAATCTTCACTTCTATTACGACGGAGCATTAGGGCCAGTCAAAGGAAAAATGAATCAGATTTAGAGATTGAAGTGGTAAATTTGTAAGAATAAAGTCATAACATTAAAGCTTTTAATTTGGATTTAGGATTTTATATAATATATAAAGATAGACATATTATGATTGTTTTTCATTAAATTATTACTTGATTCTTGTGATATTAAACTTGTTTCTCGTTATACTACTACTGTATTCTTGTAACATTTCAACTTCATCCTAATAATAATATGACATTATTTTATCTTCTTCATATGGCCTTAATTCTCCTTCTTACTTCTGAAACCAGGAAACTTAAATGAACAATAATGAGACAAAACACATCTTTAATTTATTAAGTTTAACACAGTGTGTTTTTTAATTATGTCAGTCAGTTGCTTCATGTGTTTTTTTTAACACCTATTTGTTTACAAAGAGATAATGGTTTTGACACAGTTTTGAATATGGTGTTTGCATATTCAAACGATCATTTGTGAGGTCATTGCTCCAACTGTTAACAAAACAGATTCACAAAGTCCTAAAAATCACAAATGGCACATGAGTATACAAACTCTTGTAATGTAAGATAAATACAATATTTATGTTAATATGCAAGAACAAGAAACAGCAGGAGCGAGGAGAGAGCTGAAGATATCATTACAGTTCTAATGATTCTGAAAGACTGTAGTTTGCTCTGTTCGTCCCATTGATCTGCTCCTTCTCCAGGTTACACAACAAGTGCTAAAATGGAATCAGCACAACAAAAGAGCAGCTGCAGAAACCAGGTCAAGGGCATGATAAAACACAAAAAGTAGATGGATGAATACAGTTTCCAGCTAGTCTATCTCAAGACCTTGTTCTTGAATGTCCCAGGACGTTCTACTGCAAACAACCCAAATAGATGCAGCTCACCCAACAGTGGATGTCCGGAAAATATGACTCCTGAATAAAATTCAGAGGTAGTAACATTAGGCGGTACAGTGTAAATTGCAATTACTGATATAGGAATTTTTATGGAGGTGACAATTCTGCAGATGGTCTTCTCAAGAAAAGAGATTTCTGCATCTTTATTTCCAGGCCCTGCCAATATTAACCACAGGGCACACATGTTGGCTGGGAGGCCATGAATAATAGTGATTACAAGTGGAGCCTGAACATCTGCACCCGGTTCAGATGAGATGCAACAGCCTAAGCACGAGGATTTACATCCATATTGCTATCTAGCTTTCCTATAACCAGGGAGAAATAATGCTGGTCAACAATCAATTTGTTTTATGACTACACAAAACAGATATAAGTAGTTAAGTATAAATATGTACATTATGTACATATGTAGGTCATTTGGCTTTAATGTTGACGTGATTAGTCGCTAAGTCAACTACACCTTTAATGAGGCTTTGTCCCTCAAAAAGGCAACATCAGATTTTGGCGTCTGATCATGGCTGGTGGTTCATTTCTTTTTCCAAGTAAATGGCCCATGGTATTACAGGTTAATAAAAGATACAAGTACTATTTTTGATAAAAGCCAGATACAACTGCAGTTTGTATATTCATGCCTTACACAAAACTGAAATCCAATAAAGTAAAAAGTAAGGTAATTATAACAAAAATTAAAAACCTCTATTGATATTTGGCAGAGAGCATGCGGGTTGAACACTCTCCAATCGAAATTGACCATCTAAATATTGTTTTTGTAGCAGGTTACTTTGGTATCAGCGCAACCCAGTGTTATTTTTTTTAAGACTCCATCTGCTCCAGTGAACTTCTCGGCCCTTTGAAAATGGAGAGCCAGATTAAATACATTTGCAAATGATATGCAAACACACTAAAGTCCAGGGCTAAACCCAGACACAAATTGTAGTTTTGCATAATGTTACAATTTTTTTTCAAGACACAATGTAAATGTGTTATTGATGAATTTCTAGTTAAATTTGTTTATAATCATTATTGTAAGACATGTTTTTTCATGAAGATGATGCTGGTATATATATATATATATCGGTAATATTACCTTGAAAATGTTGTTATTTAGTTTACATGCAGAATGTAACATTGTTCCGAACCAGATAAGAGGTATGAAGGTGCCTCTGACCACGGTCCGGACCAACATACACAAATTTAGTCTGAAAAAAAGAGGTGGTCTCTCTCCGGATAAAACTCAGCCATGGTCTGTTTTGTTTACAGTGTGAAAACATTCTATTGGTATAGTTATAACTTTTGGGTCTATTGCAGGAATTGGATACAGCATAAAACAATAGAATGAATTCCATAATGTTATTACATTGACAATAAAATTCATGAGAGGATGTGGTTCTTTCATTTTCTCCAAATGACAATGGTACAACCAATTGAATTGAGAACATGACAGGCTCACACCCATTTACATACCATTCAATGTCAAGTATTGATGGATAACCACAAACAATGAACACAATGTTACAAAGACAGGAACCGTGGGTGTGAAAACACTCTTATATGTTATGGCCACTTGACACAAGGCAGTTTACCAGACCTTTGGAGGAACAGGAGAGTCTGCACAAACTCTGAAAAGAAAGAGCATGTATAGGACCAGTTTACAATCTGCACTGAAATTTCCCTTGTCACGCGACCTTCTAAAACAAAACAAATTATCAAGGGGACATACAAAATGAAAATGGATGCTGTGATAGTTAATATTATCCTAAAAGCCTTCAGTTTTTTGTTGCTTATCCCCTCTCTCTGCCTGATGCCTTCTCCAGGACCAGGCTGTTTTAAGGCCCGAAGGACAGCAACACAACAGTACAGCTTCGTCACACAACACACTATGTACTGTGCTTGCAAAACGTGTTGAAAAGCTGAGGACATAAAGATGCTGCAAAAGCAAGAAGACAGTGTCCCCAACCAGATGATCCCAGAGAAGACCAGCTTGTACCTCAGTTGCTTAATCCTCGAGAAAACCATAGGTTTAACAACCGCTAGATAACGATCAATGCAGATCAATGACATAAGACAAGGACGACCAGTGAGAATGAATCCAATGAAGAAATTTCTGGTCATTATCAAAGATGCGTTTGGACAAATGTATGTAACCGCTCCTAAAACGTCGTAATAGAAGATGAAGATTTCAAAAATAGCCTCATTGAGAGCGTAGAACTCCGCTGTGATCAAGTGTTGTGAGAGGATCAGCTGCAGGATGTAGATATTGGCAGGAAGCCGGACGGCCAGGCAGAAAAAGTTGGGCAAAGTATTTAGTTTACCAAGATCGTCACAGAAGAGCAGCAAGGAGCTGTTTCCCAGAGCAGTGTTGTTCATCCTGCTGCTCTATTGAAAGAAACATGATTATGTCTCTTAATGATTATTTCACATTTGTCATTTAGTCTTAGCTCGGTGTCCAATTAACTGTCAATAATTTAGTGTGTAACCTGATCAGTAACTTCAAAGTTTAGTGACCCTTTTCCAAAGAGTAATGGATTTTTTAAACGCAGTTTGCAGTATACACCGTATCTCGTAATTACTGTGAAAACAATCAATACATATTAAAGTGAAAACATAGAATAGCTTCATGGTGGAATTAGCAAATATCGACATTGAAGAAATGAAACAAGTCCTGTGTCAAACCTGTTGTTTGTGGCGTCGTCCAATTGATTAAATGTGTTTCTGTTCTCTTTTCTCAATGTTCCCGAATAGACTGATACTTTCTGCATTTCCATAAGCTATGAAAGTGCAGGTACACAAATCTAGCATGCAAATCCTTAGGTGCATGAGCACCCACTTATCACATGATTGATCAGCCTGTGGCTCTACCGTCAACTGGCTCACGCCGATGTTGACAGGTGAGGAAGCAGCGGTGATCATGGTCTGACCACGACAGTGTGCAGAGGCAAGCTGTTTGTGCATTTTGAAAGAATAACAGCACAATACTGTGTCTCATGAATTGAAACTAGATTCAACAATTTCACTCAACGAATAGCACAGAGAGAGTGTCACATGTGGGGCTGTACTGTAGGCAGGTAGCACAGGTGGCTGGTGGCTCATTGCAGTATGGGTCATAAGCCATCATCCCTCTAAATTAGTGGATGTAACATGGGCCAAACTAAAAAGTCCCAATCCCATTTCACCCCTTGGCTCTTCACCTATTTCAAACACTACCCCTTGTAACTCTGTTTCAAGGGGCAAGATAACCCCTTGAAAACAAGGGCTAGTGTTTGAAATCTTCCCCTACGAATTGGGACAGCCCTTCAAGCAGCCGTTACATCATCAGCACCCGTCGAGGAAACCCGACAGGTCATCAGTAGTCATCGATGTAAACAGACGAGACCGCTTTCTGGGGATGTCATTGTAATAACATGGTTGAGATCTTAAACAAACCACTGCCTGTTAGCTCTCAGGATAAAGCTCAACTAGCCACAGGAGACAGAATCAGTCCAAAGCTAAGGTACTGATCATGGTTGTTACAAAGTAATTGTCTAATGGCAAACCAATGTGGCTGTCGAACAAAGAGATCAGATACTTTGGATCTTAAAACTGAAAGCCTGTTTCATTTACTTTTCTTCCCACCTCTCTGTCTTGTCTCCCTCTGTCAATATCAGCAGAAAATAAATCACTCCAAGCCAAACCAGCAGTCAATGCTAAATGGAAACTTTGAGCGACCATATACCAAACCCTGTTTGACTGCAGCTCTTTACAGGTTCAAGATGAAAGATGAAAATGACAACGATTTGATCCAAGTGGGAATTCTCAGCAAAGCCTCTTTATACTTAATGTTTGGATCTGCCGAGCCTGTCCAACTCTACAGAGCTAAGCTCACCTCGAGACATGGGGGGGCTGTAGAGAAGTGATAATATATCTGATTGAGAAGTTCTGCATTGCACTTTAATTAAACAGTTAAAACTCCCCCATGCCCTGTTTACACACAATGTCCTATCCCGATAAAGACAAAATGGCCACAAGAGGTGATTAAAGGGCATTTAAAACTTAAAACTTTAAAAAAAAATTTCCTTTATGCTCACGTGGTAAATCATTTTTTTTGTATGTGTTTGTATGAGGTCAGCAACATTTAAAAGTCTACACTAAAGGGAGCTCCACTCAGAAATCGCTGTTCACAAAGCTCCACGAACACCTCGTCAGTAGTCAGGCTCATACTTCTGGGGCAGTCTGATGTCACATGACATCACAATGCACATTCATGCCTATCTGCTTGTCGTGCTAAATCCCCAACACAGCCAGGTAAAGCAAGAGCAGAGATCAACATTTCCCACACACGCTGGCAGCAGTTGACCAATCACAGCAGATTGTGCAAGCTAGCCAATCAGAGCCGACTGGGCTCCAATGGGAGAGGGTCCTTAGCGAGAGAGGAGCTAAAAACGGGTGTTTTATAGAGACGCTTAAAAGAGGAGCTGCAGCAATGAACTGTATAAGAAAAGTCATGCATTTACATTTTTAAAATATGTCCATATTTTCAAGTAATAACCCAAATTAAAATTCTAAACGTGAATATAAGCATAATCTATCTCCTTCCAAGCAGAATCTGCAGAACAAGAGTTTTAAAACTTTTTAAGATGGCTCATTAATGTGTGTTCTTGAAACCCAGCATTCCTAATGATTTAAGCGAGAATTCCATAAAACATGCATGTGTGTAAATTCTTAAAAAAAAAATTCAGCAAAAAACTGCACAGCGCATGGTTTGATATGGGAAATCCAGTTTCTCCTAGCCTTCCAGAACCAGCTTCCACATTTGAATTTTCACTTTACATAAAATCTAAGTACAAAACAGCTGGAAAGAGCACAGGAGAGAAAACTTTAGACGAGCAGCTGAACTTTCACTAACATTTACCAACGCGCTCACCTGTTGGGCTTAATGGATGAACCAAACCTTTGAGGCTTTGAATGAGATAACATTCTGGGTTTTAAGGCCTCACTCATCACAGTGATGGAGGGTTCTTACACAGCCTTTCTGAAGTAGCGGAGGGAGTGGAGAAGCACATGGTGATGCAGCGGTGGCGTCTCTTGAGATTAATACCCTCATAAGTGTGAGAATGAGTGATCGCAATTTAAGGAATGCAATTAATCAGTGCAACAAGGGGTTATTGAAATAATGAAATTGATGGAACAACGGTTAATCATTCCTCTGTCCTCACTGCCAGACGGAAATGTTTCAAAGCTCTTGAAATAACGGGCCACTCAGGGAACCTTTCCAAAAATAATAATAGCAACAATGAATATAACATTTTAAGGACATTTTTTGAATGGAACATAAACTGCAAAAAAAGTTACTTCAGATATGGGCGGCTTTGTACTACAAACACAATGATCACACAAGATTTCTTTAATTCTCTTACTTAAGAATTGGGCTTGACAAAATGCTTCTGATAGAAGTTAATGATTGACAGAACAGTCAGAGTATCATGGGCACGTGGGAGGAGAAAGGAAAAAAAGACCTGTTTTGTTTGCGCGCTGTTCAAATAGGATCTAGATTAATGATCTGTGTTATTATAAAATGCATTCCACTTAGAAATAATCTCTGGTTTGTCAAGTTGAGGCTTTCAGGGGAGAAAAAGAAAAGGACTCTGAATAGAGATGTGTTTCTATACAATCTCACAGGCAACAACAATAAACTATGACAATAATTGTGTCTCTTACTGAAAGTAGTAATTATCAGAGTGACACATAAATCATCTCTGTCTGCTACTACACCGTCGTAATCATGTTGCTCGACTGTTGTCTCATTTACTGTTAAGTGATGAATGGCGATATCCCTGCTGATGGTGCGTGGAGTCTGTACTGTATCTGATATCTCTGCGATGCTGTAACTTCAAATGAAGGATTATATGGTTCTCCCATATAATCCTTAATTATTTAAAATATATATGTTAAAATCAAACCTTCATCAAGCAACAACTCAGGTTTTTTATTATTTGACTAATTATAGATGTTGTGAGATGTAACAAATACAAAAGTCCTTAAGTCCTTATGACGAAAAAGGTTGTTGGATTATGGATAAAGATAAGACAAACTAAATACTGAAAGTGCACGAGGGTCAAAATTCCATCTCTGGAATAAATATTTTGCAATATTTATATGTGATAACATTGTTGGCACATTGCTATCCCGAGGCTTTTGACCAAGCAACACCTGGTCTGAAGTCAATGGTGCAGTATGTTACTGTTATTTTAAAGGTGAATTATCAAGATAGTAATATTTGTCTATGACGGCAGGTGCACAACGCGTGTCCTCTGCAAAAAAGTGTTCTTTCTTACTTGCAGAAGGCAAAATATCCTTATAACAGCATCCATCAAGGTGCGACTGCACCTGGCTTTTATAGGGAATGGGAGATGTCACTGTGGTTTATTGTGTCTATTGCCTTTCAACCAACCCAACCTGCTCCCTCTAGGGTTGTTACCGGTTCCGTAACACCTTTCTCTTTTGTCACTTGAATGTAAACATCCTTTATCTTGGGGCTTTTGCCAAAACAGCTGATGCTGTCATTTTTCTTGAGAGGACAGTATTATGTACTAAGATTTTTTTGCACCACACATAAGACGTTACTTGTATTAAAATAACGTTTAATAACATAACCTTTGGGTCGATACTATACTGGCATAGTTGTCAGGTATTGCCATTATTACAGCATGCTGTAATATTTGCATAATCTATTTCAACCTTTTGATTTAGTTTTAGCCTAAATACACTAGGATGCATAATTAAACCATTGAAGGTGAATGATTAATATTGAGGTGAAAGAGCTGAACAATCTACAGAGGTCTCCAAATCAAGTCATCCAAAAACAAATTCAGAGAAGCGTCAACAACAACTATAACCATGAAACAAGTTTCAAGACCCTGGTTGATTATGTGAAACTGTGTTAAAGAGAAAAAAGAACATGAGGAAGTGAAACAATGAAGCATAGCAAGATTTAAACGGGAACACAACACCTGTTATTTAAGTTTTGTAACTCACACTCATTTATCATCTCACGCACTATGCTATATCAGTGACCTGGAACTGTCCGATCATTATCCGTGTATGAAAATATCTTTTCCAAAAGCTGGGAACCAAAACTAATATACCACATCGCACAGATGAATTAAGCTGTTCACATGACAACAAATATGATTCATTAGTTTTTTTGAAAGTGAAAAACAGTTAGCTAGATATTTCCAACATTAATAATGTTACAACTCTGATTTCCCCAGGTTTTTCCTGCCATACCCCCCCCCCCCACACACACACACATTTCCATATGATATGCATTTTGAATTTCAGTGCCGTTTCCTTTTCACAGTTTGAATATGCCTGACACAGATGGTCTCTTTTAAGTAGTGGTATGTACAGCTGCCATCAAATACTTGGTTAAATGTCAGATTGCCGAAAGCAAGTAAATGTTCTAAAACTATAATTTCACAGCAATTCACTGGGATAATATGAGAACTAATGTTAAGTTATAAATCAGAAATATATTTAAAACGTACTTTATTCTTTTTTCTTACATAATATTCGTGTGTTCAGATAACCAGCAGTACGTTACGGATTTCTTTATTAAAAAAATGATTTGCATAATCTATTATTATATGCAGGAGGCTGACCTGGGGTCACTCCTAGATAAAACATACACAATTTTCTCCCTGGTTCATCAGAACTCGAAACTCTAAATATTTACAGTTAGGAGATGATATAATGGCATATACTGTAGATACCTTCATATATTTGATTAAGTGCAATTATGCATTAAGCACTTTTTGAAAATATTTATTGTTCTTGTATTTATTGTATTTTTTCTGATTATAAATATTTTTTTTTCTATAAATCAGAAGTTTTCAGTCTACTTTCATTGCCCTGCTTTCTCTTGTGCAATGACATTAAAGGATCTTTTTTCTGTTCTGTTAAATTGTAAAGTTTAAACAATAACATTCAGATGTTTACGAGACAAAACTTTATGAAAGATTGTCTGAGCTACAATGTCAATGTATAAATCGATATAAATGTCCTTTGTTTTCATTTAGAGATTTTTACCAAACAGTAACAAATGCATTGAAAAATAATGAAATAATTTGTATAAGCCTGAACAAATTGTTGCCTGAGAATATTTTGTGTAGCTGCCAACAATCCGGTTCACACACACACACACATGCTGAGTGGGAAGAATGAGAAAGCCTCTCTTGTGGGCATGCAGCAGGTTTCACTACTTTTATGATTATTATTATGTTGTCAGGACTGTTTACGCCTACATTATTCCTGTCTTCAGGTGCCATGAGTGAGTTAAGGCAGTAAGATGGCTAAAAGAGGGCTCCTCAACTAAAAATCCCTGTCTTTTACTTTTAACAAATATAACCGTTTACAAATATAACCTGCAAAATAATGACGTGTTCAGAGGATGCTTCGAGTTTAGACATCTTTAAACTGGAAAATACTTAAATACGTAAAATGGCAAGTGGCCACAGCTGGCACAGTTTTCTGTTCGCTGAAAATTAACGGAAAACATCTGAATGTTTACTGGAAACTGTTGCTATGGTCTGAACTATTTTTAATTTGAAAACAAGTCAACATGCTGATGTTTTTAATAATTATTTACAGTCGCTTGTGTCAGTTTCCAATCCGTGCGGGCAAACACAAGCCATCATTAGAGAACATTGCAGGTTGCATAGAAACCACCACACAGGCCTCACCCTGTTCTGAGGACAGTCCGTCACTTCATGGGTTTAATAACACAGGCGTAATTAAAACGTTGCTTATTACTGCATCACGTTTAGGTTTCACTCACATGGCGTGCTGGAACTTTCATTACTGTCATGGCTTTTTTCTGTGTGTGGATGTTTTGTGTCACGCTCACGTCTGATTGGATCTATCGAGTGCCACTGGAAACTCTTCCTCCGGGGATTCACTCACTCTGAGCTGGTCAGTTGTTTACATTACACCCATTAACACGTACATTGTGGCTCATTAAACCGCTGCTCCAGATCAGGTCGGGTGGACAGAGGATGTGTTCCATTCAGAGTCAGGGGTCGGAATTAATTAAATTTCTTCTTTCTTTTTTTCTGGTGTTCAACAATTGAGCCATGAGAAGTGCAGCCTCCTTGCATACGGGAACAAAGCAGGGATTGTTAACCATAACGAGCTACCTTATTACATAGATGCCATATTTAGACGTCAGTATATATGCAGATCGGGTTTTAAAGACATGATATTATGAATTGATGGATTGAATGCCTTTGAGTGTAGCTGAATTATACCTGTACTTTCAGGAGGTCAGCTTCAGTGTTTAAAGTCACCTTGAGCTTTCTTTTTAGTTCGAATCCAAGACCGGGATCTTTCTTAAATGCTGCTGCCCAAACATAACATAATTTTGTTTTATTACGATTAGATTTTGTGTTGCAAGACTAGATTTCTTGTGGTCAAGTTTGTAGAAGGATTTGTGTTTAGCTTAGTTATGTTTGGGAAAAGATCTTGATGTAAGAGAAGTTAATCTTTAACAATAGTTAACATGGTTACATAAAAGTCATGTTGTAGGTCTTGGATAAAAGACTGTTAGTTCCACAGAAGGACTTGATTTTGTCAGTGCATCTCTAGACTAACCTTTATCCGTCTCTTAACGCAGAACATCTTCCTACAGCTGCTGGAGGTCACCTAACACTAAAAAGAAGCTGTGGGTTGTAATAAGCTGCTTGCACAGACGACCTTCAGGGGCATTTTTGACAGGAACATCTGTGTACAGGGCGTGGGTGGGTTAACTGTGGACGTGCCGCCTAAAGACTAGCCACCTAATTAGTGACTACCCAGCTCTTTAGGAAACCTTCCAAACTGCAGCAGCAAAATAAATCATAGAGGTGACAGAGGATTGTACATCTGCCAGATTTGCAATATTGCAGTTCACTAATGTGGATTTGATTCTCTTTGCATGTTTACTGCTTGTTAAAGCACTAACAAGCGCTATTTATGATATCAAAACTGTTGTAGCCATATGCGAGATACACTCAACACACAACAGGGTAGGCATAGCAGGTGATTTCCTTGAGATGGGGCCCCATGAGTACGGCTGATTAAATTCTATGATTGGCCATGTACAGGAGGCTGCCCCAATGAGGGGATGGTCTCACTTGGAAAAGAGAACTGACAAAGATCAGAGTTGTTTGATAAGTTTGAACAGGTGTAAATTTACCTGTAAGGTTGGTCAGTTTAGATGATAAGGATACACACACAAACACACAAACACACACACACAAACTGCCCATGATACTGACCATATTCAAGGCTTGAGGCCAAACAGACATTTTGGATACATCTTCAAAAGAGTATTAGAAACAATTGTTGGACTTTGACACCATATGCTTATCTTTTGACAATTTGTGCTTAATGAGACATCTTTTCAGACTGAAAATATATTGTAACTTTCTCAAGGCAATTTTTTCTCTTATTAAGTGTAAAGACGGCAAAGCAACAACATTCTCTCAGAGAGAAATGCTCTATTTGAATGAGGATGTGAGATGACGTGCTAGCCTATGGCTCAGGTACTTGGGTAAACAAGTTAAGAAAACAGTAACCTGAACACTTGAAGGTGAATCAGTGCCAGGTATCACTACAGGCAGATCAAAGGTCTGCATGCTCTTGTATGTCTGATGCAAATTAATACTGTGGAAGAGCCGGCGTGCACGGGATGAATCTCCACAGAATCCCTGAAGGCAATTAAGCTGAAGATGGTCTTCGAAGCGGTTCGGAAGAGAAGAACTCCCGTCTCTGCTCCACTTACTATCAGCCACAGGATGCTGGCAGTGGTGGGAGGATCACTTCATGAGGCTAACAGAGTATAGTCAACAGTAAAGAAGGACTTGGTGGGTTGCATGTATTGCTCCAGGAAAAGTTTCTGAGTGGGAGAAAGTCGAGCTGTTGCCTGAAGAGAGGCTCATTTCGGCAGCCATTAAAATGTTCCTCAGGTTCTGTGAGCCTCAGATTTACAGCGCTCCTGGAGGCGAGAGAGAGCGAGAGAACTGGAGAGCCGGGGATCCCAGAGGCAAGACAGCACCCAGAAAACAGTGTAATTAGATGAACGCTGTTAGATGGGGATGTGTTACACTCACTAGCCGGAAAATCACTGTTAATCTTTGTAACTGTTTGCATGTTAGATAATTATCTCAGAGCTGTAATGTTTCCATTGAGGGGTTTTGCATTCGAGTCATCAGTTGGCATAAAGTTAAACTTTGATCAACCATTAATAATATTGGGGAAATTAGTGACAGTGCAGAAATCGGTAAGTTCAGTAAACACCCGAAGAAAAACTCCAACCAGTGAATACAGAACAGAATCAAGGCCTTTACAAACTGGATTGTTTTTGTATCCCCCTTATTATACCTACAGTACACTGCACTGCACTGTCACATCAAGCTTTCATATCAGTGACAGAATTTCCCAAAGCGATATTGCTGCTTCTTTTCCAGACCAAGGTTGATTCTAAGGTGTCGCTCCTGACACGTCCAGCTAATCAGAATATGTAATGTTGTCAACGGCACATCTTGAAGCAATAGCGGAAGTAGAACAATAACCTCCAACTCTATCTGATGTGATATAGGAGACTTGAGGCGAGGATCAAGCCTGAGGTGAATGTAACAAATGCCTGGAGCTCGGATAAATGCGACTTTCGTCAAATTGAATGCTCGAGAAAATACTACGATCATGGTGCCAGCGGCTGCAGCAGTTCTTCGGACTGTCCAACAAACAGCCTGAAATGTGTCCTGAAGCAACCGTGGTCCAGAGCAGCCAAACTCAACTTCTCCTTTCATTAATATTAAGTAGACCCTGGGATTTCATCTATTACTCTTTTTTTAGCTAGAGGACGATATCCTCATAACTTGATTTTAATTGCATGTCGCATTGCGCTCAATGAGAATAGTTAGGCACGCGAAACTTGACCCAAAATGATTCGCTATATCCATTTATTATTTACTTTATAAATTAATCATTATTATTATTATTATTAACATTTAAAAAACTCAATTAAATCTTGGTTAAATCTCAAATTTAGACCCGAAGGCTCTCTGAGATTTTAAGCTCTTCAGACTAAGGTACTGAATCCTTGTTTCACCTCATCCTTGAGACCGACTGATCTAATAATATCCACTTCTGCTCTACCTCAGACCAGCACTGCTTACCCACCACCAATCAGAGTAAACCACATTATTTAATAATATAAAAACAAATGCCTATCTGGAGTATTGGATGCATCAAACCAAAACAAACTTAATTGTTAGCTGGCACTAAACCATGGATATAAAATTGGCAGTGTATCTCTTTTATTGTCATAGCTACAAAGACAACAGAAGAGGCCCTGGCTGCCAACAGAGGAGAGAGTGTGTGGTCGCTGCACGACAGCTGAGGCAGAAACAGAGACACATGCTTGAAATGTGACAAATATGATAATACGCACTTGAAGAAATTTGATTTGTTAATCCTCAACTTCACTGGGCTTGATGACAGTGCAAAGCAACGTTATTAAAAGGGGGGCATTAAGGACGCGTAGCTGCACAATATGTGGCTGCATGTCATATAACTGAGGGACGCATTATTAACATCACATCACTTGATGTGGAATATAATTATCTTGAGACAGTCTATTAATATATGTGGAACACGCACTCAGTGACAAAAATGCAAAACAAATGTTTACTTTGTGGCCATTTTCTTGCTCTCTACATTTGTTTATTCATTTTACTCTTATTAATGGATTATTTTTCTTATCTCATTAAATGACATTGTCCTTGATCCTTCGCGCGCACACACGCACACGCACACGCACACACACACACACACACACACACACACACACACACACACACACACTCACACACACACACACACACAGAAAGTGGATCTGTCATCAGCAAAGGCTTTTGCATATTTTGACTTGTGTGTTTCCTTAGAGAGACACCGGACCTTATTGTCATATGATTATTCTGACCATGAACTTTGCACATTGTTCTCAGTAAATCTTCCAGCCTATACACCTTCAGCTCACTAGAAAGAGACAAGATGTCAACTTGGACATACAAAATTGAAGAGCCTTTAATGCTGAGGGCCAGCACTGGTGTCGATTCTGTAAACAAAAGAAGCAGAATTAATCTATTGTGTTCCGCCTCCTGCATGCTTTGGCCAGACTCCGCCCATCGTCTGACACGGCCAATCCCCTGCTTCCTTCTGTTCTGTGCTGTTTATGTGGTGTGACACAAAATAGTCGGTCAGCAAGGAATACAACTGGGTTGTGATTTCTGGGTGAGCCCTGGGTGACTCTGATGTGCACCCCCATTGACAAGTACACAGAGAGGAGAAGACCTACATGGGCAATCAAAGGACTGGATTTTGATCTGAAGTCTACTGATGCAGCAGACCGCCAGGATTTCTCCAACCGCTGCCGATGGCCAGTTTGACAATGACTGTGTGTAAGAGGGATGGTAAAATGCATGGGGCTGAACAGAAGGAAGATTGAGTCCGACCCTCTGGAGGTGGCGTCATTCCTCATCGCTCGCGGAGGGTGTCTGTAACCCTCCAGCTGATCAATGAGGAATGTCGCCAGAGGGTCGGACTCATTCTTTTATCTTAGCTTGGGGCGCACTTATCACAATATTATCCGCCGTGCTCAATAACAGCAGAATGTCACTATGTGTCAGACCAAGCGTGAAGTCAAACTTAATCAGATCCTGTGGATGAGCCACATTCCTCGATGTATCTGTTCTCCGCACACATTTCATCTTTTGATTCATATAAGGGATATTAATATTAATGTTTCATGTTATATATATATATATATATATATATATAATTAAAAAAAATCTCCCTCTCACCTTTAAGTAGGGCTGCTCGATTAATCGAAATATAATCGTGATAATGATTATGGGGTCAAACGATCTCCAAACTACTATAATCGAGTTGAAACAATTATTTGGCATTTTTTTCGAAAAGAGACGCTCATGCGCAACTCAGTCCTTCCCCCAAAGCGTTCAGCGGCCCAGCTGACTGGCACTCACTCTCAAGCAGCTGTAAAATGAAAGAGGCGAGTTGTTTGTGTGGTGATCGGCGGTGAAAAAAACAGCGCAAGTGGAAAAGCAGGGAGGGCAGCAGCAGACCATGTTGACTGTTATTCTCAAGCGTGCTCCCGCCTGGCTGTTCAGACCGGACCCGCATTTCTTCACGCCGGTCAGTCGGTCATAGAGGGTTAGGGTTGCCATCATTAAGGGTTTGAATAACCGGGCATCAGTATCCTGGTTTCAAGGAGGAATAAGACACATGCCGTCATCGGTATTTACCGGAACCTGAAGTGATTTAAAAAAAATAAAGCATAGACTTCAGAATAAGGGCACATATTAATAATCGTGATTTAAATATTGTCCAAAAAAATCAGGATTATGATTTTTACCATAATTGAGCAGCCCTACCTTTAAGCTGTTCCTCAGACTGCACTCTTCTGGACTAGAGCTTCAGTTGTTGATCCTGGAATCTGTTGGAGCCACTTTCCAAGTTTTGGGGATCACAGCCCTGGTGCTCTTATTACCACAGGGATCACATTAGTCTTGACCTTCCACACTTTTTCCAACTTCCATTCTTTCAACCCCCTGTATTTCTCAATCTTTTCGCGTTCTCTCTTTCTACTATTACTGCCTTCTTCTTCTGTTATATATCTATATATGTATATAGATATCACAATATCTATAAATGTATATAGATATATAAGATATATAGATAAGACAAACGGTAAAATGTAATGAGACTAACTTGTTATAACACACAAATACTAAAGTAATACACGAGAAACTTTTCACATTATATAATGTTACTGATCCATTTGTCTTTTTCTGACATGAGCTGAAAAGTGTGCCACCTGTCAGACGAGATATTTCCCTCCCCCTCCGCTCACTTCCTTGTTGTCTCCTGTGTGTCTCTGTGTTTTCCTGCCCTCCCGAGCATTGAAGCAGAATGATCCCTTTCATGTTCGTACCCGGTGTCACAGAAAAGACAATTTTTTTTTTGGAGGGCCATTATTTAAATGTTACTTTTTATTTAAAGTGCAATATCAGATTTGCGTGAGTGTATCTCACGAAAGTAACAAGTGGGATGTGCCTTTGATTCAGTGGAGTTGTCATCCGAGGTTGACAGCCAACTAGTTTATGTTTATATGTAGGTGAGGCAGCAGGGACACCAGTCACACTCGCATATCTCATATAAAGAAGTTACAGTGTGCGCACAAACACAAACGCACACAAAGAGGCATCAACGCTGCATAACATGGAATGCTGTAGGGAGGGGAGAGGAAGCGACTGATTGCTTAATTTTTGTTATCAGAGGAATTTTAGCGAGACAGGGAAAGCAGAAAAGACGAGAGAGCTGTCATCCCTCCTCTACTGGTGACGGGATAAAAATAGCAAGTAGGCTCTCTTAAAAGTCGAGATGAAAACGTGTGCTTTGTTTCCAGTGCATAGCTGTAACGCGGCTTTGAAACCTGAAGCAGGGAGAAGATGCTCCTTCATGTCTGCCTCAGTAAAGCTGGAGAATAACGAACGGCAAGAAAGCTCCTCTGAAATGCCTGACCTAATATTTGACAGATAGGCAAGACATGTGTATCAAGGGACTGGAAACAGATTCAAGGGGAAGATGAGCTCTTGTTGTAGCCCAATACGATTTTATTAGGTTGCTGTGTCTGAAACACCAGTCCAAATGGGAAACAATATCCTTTCTTCTTCTATTGCCAGAGGAAATTCCAAGTTATTTTTCCGTGTAATTGAGTGAAACCTTGTTAGGATAAAAGTTGCATTTTCACATAGGGAATTTGTCATGTATTTAGGGCAATGAAGACACATGAGTGCTCATGGCATTTCAATCTGGAGGATGGGACTCTACCAACTAATTCCATAAGCGTCTGTCTGTCTGTATGTGGAGCGCATCTATCAAGAACCATTCCCCTTATCAGCTTTAAACTTGGCATGTGTATTGTTAATGGCCCAGTGAAGTGCAGCGTTACATCTGGTGCGACTGGGACACGATGAACATGTCGTTTGAAGTACAACACCAGTCAGTAACTGGGTCAAAATCACTGACAGATCATAGTGGTAATTTAATTTCTTCATATCAGACTGACACAGACATTCACAGGTGTGGACCTCCATCATGGCAACAACAACCATGGAATCACTTCCTCTTTAGCATTTGATCTTTTCAAAGCCCCTCATTCGTTTTGTTGCTGCGATGCATTATATCAAGCTTTTATTTTGAAAAGTTGTGAACTTGGGTCAGCAAATGGGGTCAATAACAGTGATAAAGTAAAACTGTAACAGAACAGTAAAAAAGCAACTACATTTTTATTTTAGGAAAAACCCGGACAATAAAAAAACAGAAAAACCAGGTAGGATGAACACAAAGTTTCCCGACTCCACTCTGCACACAATCAGAACGGGTTCTGCACTCGTTCCTCATAACTCTTAAGAATACGGATCATAAGCACGAGAACAAATGTTCTCTTTTGCTCTGAGGTGTTCTCACACCATACAAGATGAATAACAATCTGCGACACATGCGAACCGGCGCAGATGAAGAGTGTACATGATCCGTCAAAAGGAACGGGGAACCCTCTCGTCAGAGCGAGATGGTGGAGGACATAATGAGGCACTATATTCATGAGATCAGCCCGAGTTTCCTTATCACACTCCCTGTTGTGTAATTGACTAATCAACATCATCCAAAGTACACTGTCTTTGTTCTCTGGCTAATGGATTCTGACTGGTTCAAAGGCATGGAAAACAGTGAATGAGCATGTGTGCGTTGTGTGTGTGTGTGTGTGTGTGTGTATGTCCGTGCGCGGGCGATTGGATACGTCAGGAGACCAATTAGATTGCCGACATTGCGCCTCAAATGAAGCACAACAAATCACTACTCTTCCCTGATTCGGCTTCCGCAAAAAAAACTAAAAAACCTTGGCTATATGAAGGCGTGTGAGCACAAGTACACACAAACACACAAACACATCCTTTGTCTACAGTAACTCATCTGCTCGGCTTGATGGGCTCCGCACTCGGTTACATAAGGTGTTTTGCCTGCGACGGCAGCTGCTTTGCTTAGCAGGTGAAGAAGTAACACAAATATTGATTCTGGACAAACAAATAGCTCCCGACTCACTGACTGGGCAAAACTTCCAAGTAAACAGAATAAAAAATATCAAATATTGATCCAAACAAACAGAGAGCCACCAACAGACTGACTTCGGTGCAACTTGTAGGTAAACAACACAAAAAGATTCAAATTTGAAATGGAGGAGGTGTATCTCTACAGTTTGTCATCTGTTGATTTATATTTGCTGACTAACCCCATCCCCCCCCCGCACACACACACACACACACACACACACCTCATCACTTTCTGTGTTTGAGCGGCTCAGAGATCCCCGACTCTTTGAGATATTCTCATCGCAAGTCAGTTTTTTTAAGATGCATGAACATGGAGGGAGACAGCCCCGGGTTCAGAGCAGGTAGAAATGCATAAATATACACGCTGTCGGAACATAACCCAGCACTGCATCCATGCGTCCATTAATCCCTGGTGGCAAGTAATCCCAGTGTGTTTATTTACCGGGCTAATCTTTCCCACTGCTAAGGGACTGACGACTCGGCTCCCACTCGCAGGTAAAGCCTCGTCCCTACCTCGGCCACAACCGCTAATCCCACTCTCTGATACCGAGGAGAGGAGCTGGGAGAGAGAGAGGGAGGCAGCTTATGTGTGTTTGCATCACTGTTTGTGTGTCTGACAGTGTAGACGCCACATTAAAACCATGTTTGCTGACTAATTCCAGGAATCTTGTCAGGTCTGGACATAGACCAAGAGATTCTAAAAGGAATAGAACGTGACATTTTTGTCTAAATTCAACTATTAAAAAACTGCATTTGAAAAGTTCCTGGTTTCCAAAGTTAGGCCAGCATTAGGCTGTTGCTGTCAATAAAAAGTAACATTGTGTTTAGCTCATCAGAAACACTGGTTGACACCTCCACAGTATTTGGGAAACTGCTCTAAAACATTTTTATAAACTCTCCAAAAATAAGCTTAGCAATTTAAAATCAGTCAAAATATTTTGAGGGGGATAAAAAAATAGTTTTCTGCTTCAGCAAATTCGGTCATGCTCGTTCTGAACCGAACATTATAAATTACTAACAAGACCAACAAAACTAGAATGGAAATATATCCATTTAATTTAGGAGAAGAGAAATATCTAACAAAATCATCCAGCTAGCTTACTGAAACTAAAATAAAGAAATTAAAAGTAGGAAAAGTATTAAGCATTTTTGTTGATTTGAAATATTGAAACACTTTTACGCTTTCACTTGTCATGATAATTATTATTCAGATTCCAATATTGTCTTTTCACTTACTTCAAATTCCCAATGCTTGTTTGTCTACTTTGTCTACTGGTCTCTTGAAGTTACATTTCATCTTTTGACCTTGTTTATTTTTTAATACGCTTTCTCTTCTCCTCAGATTTTGGTGTTAATAACCACAATGGGTTCAATTCTCATTCTAGAAACTAAAAGAAATGTTTAACTTGATCAAAAAAATGTATTTGTATTCATAGGTTGTTCCATAGTGAGGTTTTATTTTGTCGTCCATGTTGTCAGCCATAAACTGTGATCACCAAGTCATGGACACTAAGGCGAGTCACTTGTTTGTCTTACTGTCAGTCTGCATGTGAGCAATGATCACACACTTTCATGTAAGTATCACTTATTGGTGGCAGTGCCTTGTCTCATGATATGCTTCACTTTGTACAAACACATTAGATAAAATTCCTGTAAAACACACAAACCTTTGAAGGAAGGACACACATTTTGTTTTGTCTTCTTTGTATGCTTGGTCAGTACACGACATCACTGTTGTGATCTGTAGTTGTGTAATTTTCAGAACAAATTCCCTTAAGGGAAATAATTATCGTAATAAAAATATATATTACAATATATGTCTGTTTTGCATTATTTGTAAATGGTTGTTTGTCATTTTGTGTATACGTAGGCAATGTGTGTTAGTTTGCATGTACATGTTTGTGTGTGTGTGTGTGTGTACTGAGAGGCCTGCCTTCTAGACTCCAGAGGCACCGAGTCTCTCTGACCTATTTTTGCCTGAGAGTCGCTGCTTCATCATAAGCAGACACCAGCTACTGCATCTGGATGGTGTGTGTGTGTGAGTGTGTGTGTGTGTGTGTGTGTGTGACAGACGATGTCTTCCATGTCTCAGGTATTACTGTACAGCTCTGTTTGGTGCTCACTGGTGTGATTGCACTCACTCCCTCCTCCTATCTTCTTTCTCCAACTTTTCCCACAGTAGCACTTTCCGCTCACACACACATACACAAACACAGACACAGACACACACACACACACACATACACACACACTAACAAACACACACCTTTCTCCCTCTCTCCCCCACTCTCAGGTGCTCCCTGCTGCGATGTCCAGTGCTGAGTGTTGCTGTATTTGCGTTCACAGCAAGACGCACACGCACGCAGACACTCACACACACCCCCACACACACACACCCACAGAGATCCTGTTACACTAAATGTGTTCACAGCAGGGCAAACCTGATTCGAGCAGCCAGCGAGGAAAATCAAATGATTGATGATAAGACCGGAATATCCGCAGCCACAGCAAAATCACCCGAACAGGTTATCTGGGACCTCACGGCACTGAGCTGCTTTCTCGTGGCAGAGGAGGAGTGCTCGGGATCATTAGCCCACCAACCCCCCCCCCCCCCCCCCCCCCCCCCCCCCCTACACCGGCTCACACAAGTCTGGAATACCCCCAACCCACATTCACATGCATGCAGATTAACAGACCTGGGCACAGAATATGCACAAATGTCTGCGCATGCCAAAAGACCCTCCCTCCCCTCCCACAGATACCAAACCACCAACACACACACACACACACACACACTCTGCTGTCCTGCACTTTGAGACAACTTTGTGCTGACGTGCTGAGGAGGCAGGCAGGTGAGGAAGCCCATCAGCAGCGGGGCAGAGGTGCAGTTAGTCTGATGAGCAGTAAAGCTGTCGAGAACACCGGAACGGCCACGAGGGTCTGTATTTGTTCTCACGTTCACCGTCCTTAAAAATCCACTCTGCCTTGTAAAGACAGCAGTTAATGGCGGGCCACGGTGTATTAAAAAAACGTCTGAACGTCAAGCTACAGAATGTGTCTGAAGCACGGGGGGGGCCGAGGCGACTGTCAGAGCCGGGATGAGTTGGAGCGGGTTCGATGTGGTGCTCGAGCATGAGGAAGGTGCTGCTCCTGTACCAACAGTGTGATTGGAGATGTTCCCACTGACGTCAGCTCCAAGAGAGGAGTTCTCTCATCGAGAACGATGATGTAATGGGCTGTGAAGGTACCAGCCAGGCTGCTTCTTCTTCTCGCTCCCTCCTCTTCCTCCTCTCTGTCTCACTGCCTCACCCTCCCCTCCTTTCTCTCTCTCTCTCTATCTCTCTCTCTCTGTTCTTTTTCTCCCTCTTTCTTTTTTGCCTTGGCAGGGCTTCTCCTTCTACTCCTTTGGGATCAGTGAATTCAAACCCGACAGCTCCCTCGCTCGGTCGCTACAGAGAACTGCAGGGATGGCATCAAGCCGCCACTAGTTTTACCCTCTGTAGCTCCATGTGAGTGCATCGATATGTGGATAAGCTCCACTAAACACATTTGTATATTGGACACTCCTCCTCCATCTCTCCTCCTTTCGCCTGGAGGAGAAGATGTTGCACTCAGTGATGTTCCTCCCCGTTGCCAGTTGCCACGCTACGATACCCAGGTCGCTCCTTGAATGGTTTTGTCAGATACTTTCTAGACACACAACTTTTGTCACATTCCCAGTCAGAAATGTGAGACATGTATTAGGCTCCAGAAGCAACTGAGGAGTCCCACACGAGCGCCGCTACACCCCCCCCCCCCCCCACGCCCCTTCTCCCCTCATCTTGTTCGCAGCCTTCTTCAAAGAAGCACCAGCTCTGCCCCTGGGAGACAAACCTCCCAGTGCTGTCCTTTTGACCACCCCAGTGTCAGGATGGAAACATGCAAAATTATCAGCACTGTTCCATCTACACTCGCGCAAACACACACGCACTTACAGAAATACACACACACTGAAAATACACACTCAAGCTGTTTTGACTTTCTCCTCCTTGACTTGCCATGTCCAGACTTTATAATTCTCTCTCTGAATGAATCCACAATTAAGATGATTGCTGTTATTTTCTCTCTGTGGAGACTGAATAGCAAAAGAGAAAATGGGAACATACGCACACCAACACACAAACATACAAACACACACACACACACACACACACACACACACACACACCAACACACACACACAGACATAAACACTGCTTCACACGCAGGTTCTTCAAATGCACAGACACACATACAGTATGGATGAATGCATGCATTCACAAGGCAACTATATATATATATATATATATATATATATATATATATATATATATATATATATATGTATATGCCACACATACACACACATATACACAAATACCAAAGTGCGATGGGGCTTTTGAGAGAGGAAGCCCACAACATAAATATCCAATTACCAAACACATCAAACACACAGAGGATGAAATATTGATAAGTTTGAGACATTTATGTAATCCACAATGGTGCCTTATATAAGTGTTCCATTTGCAAGGAGACGTAGAAATGTGAAGGGAGGTATTGTTTTTCGTTTTCTTCCAACACCACAGAAAGGAAAAAAAAAAGCTGTTGCATGTTGGCAGACAATAGTGCGGGCATATGAGAGCGATGATTAAAAAAAAACGCAGTCGCACGAACGTCCCCCCCCCTCCCAGTTCCCATCTCTTTCACGGTAAGTGCTCCCATTAAAGAATATTCGTGCAAAAATAATAAATAAATTCTCCATATTATTATCATCCTATTGAAATAACAACAACTGACGATGAGAGCAACGTGAGTGATGACTCAAGTGGGGCTCTGTGCAGGTGCTGTCTGCACGGTTACGAGGGAGAAGGACTGGGATGCTTGATTTGGCCGTCAATACACATCTGTCAATCGCTCAGTGATGAAGGCTGTTCCGAGCATATGGAGCTGACGGGGGAGTTTTTTTTTTTTTTTTTTTGGGGGGGGGCTTCTGTCTTCTCTGCTTGGCTTTGAGCTGCGGATCACAGGAGCCTCTGCAAAGCTATAAACACGCAGGGAAATATGGATTCTCTCTAATTAATTGTAAATTGTCGCCGCTTCAAGTGGCAATTCTGAGTGATGTGTGTGTGTGTCGAGTATGCGCTTGTGTTTTCATGTGTGCGAGGAAACGAGGGGTGAAAAAAGAGAGGGGGGGGGTGGAATAATTCGACTTAACTTTCGTGCCTTATCAACAAGCCACTCCTCGTGGTTTTTCCTTTGAAACTGCTGTTCCCCCCACTAAGGCCGAATAAATTAGAACTCTAAATAGGAATAATAATGAGAGAATATATTATTTCTGTTGTTGCTACTGGTTGATGTTGTTGTTGTTGTTTGTGTCAGCAGGCAGGCTCTGATCTCCATATATGCAAAAAAAGGTAACTTTACTGCATGTTTTATAAGTTTGAGAGATCATTTTAATGGTGACCCAAAAAAAATGTCCTAGATATTTGGGGGAACATCCTTTTGAAAAAATTCCTGAAACTACAGAGAGAGAGAGAGAGAGAGAGAGACAGAGAGAGCAGACAGACGGGAGACAGAAAGAGACGAGAGGAAAGAGAAGGAGGGTGAAGAGAAAGAAATGCAATGAAACTGAACTTCTCATTGAACATCCCCGACAGAAACCTGTTTTATTTTCGCGGTTGGGACTCAGCTTATGTTACATAACTATTGTTGCTGATGCCCTCAAACCCTGACACAGCTGAGAGTGAGTAGTGAATCATGATGAACTATGGTCACGCTAACATTACTAATACACATCTAAAGCATTTAAAGAGTCCCCCCCCCCCCATAAGTGCAGAATGTCTAACCCTCAGTCTGTTCCACTCCAGTGAGGTGGTTTAACAAGCCCTCGCTGAATTTCCACTGTGGCTCCTCGTTGGGGGAATCCCCGCTGCCAGTTCACATTCACGGTTTACTCACTCTGAACAAAAAGAGATTTGTGGGATATATTGATGAATTTCTCATGCTTTCTCAATTTGTATCTAGGATCCGCTGAGAACCCTCACATATTTTTGAATTCATCATCTAACACTGACACGTTTTATCTTTACTTTGTCTTTTCTTTTGTCCGAGCTCTACATCCTCTCCCCGTCTTTGGACACGCCAGAACGGAGGACACGCAGAAACATTCCAAGCATGCTGCCGGTTTCAAATGTAAAAGGTATACCTTTCAAAACACATATACAAACACTGAGTGATTGCATGAAGGTGGTGATGTCAGAGACGGCCTGTAGATGGCGTACACTGGCATGTCTACATCTGCACCACATCACTGGTGCTGCAGTTTGCTTTTGCCTAAGATTGACAGATAGGAGTCCAAAACTGGAATCTTGAAACAGGGACCACTTCAGCCTGGCAGCTGAATCGCCTGTTTTGGTATTTTCTTTTTAAATGTTCTGGCAGACAAAGTTATGAATCCCTCTGTAAACTATCAAATGTTTGATTGTTACTTTTGTCTGTCTGCCTGTTTGATAGTTAGTTAGCAGGATTATGCAAGAACTACAGGTCCGATTACCATGACACTTTGTGGAAGGTCATGGTCCAGGTCAGAAAAGAACCCTTTTAATTTCGGTATGGATACAAACTTTTCTGTCTTTCTTTAACAGGGTGAAATCGTTTTTTGTTTTTTTTCAAAAGTTTTGTAAATTTCCAAAAGTAAATAAAGATCTTGAGGAAAAATGCTAATGATATATTTCAGGGAGTGATATCTGTGGGTGAGTGGAATTTGGTTCAGCTGGATTAGATGTTGTATGATTAAGTGTCCAAACTCACTAAGGGCATCATGTGCAGTGTTTTCAACTGCTGATGAGTAACTAGTGTTGCCGAGCAGAGCCACTGGGTCGGGGTAGAGGTTAATGTGGATTACTCTCCTCCACCGCCCTCTTTTCATGGAGAGCACATCTGAAATTCCAACATTGACACGTGAAATACAGACAGCAACTCCTATGGCCTCATAGCGCTGAACAGGGTGCTGCTCCTCCCAGTCCTGAACACTGCACCGTCTAGTTTCACTTTGACTATAGGATCAGTTTGGTTTATCAAATGAGATGTAATAAGAAGGGGAAAAAAACGAATTGAGAGAGGGGCGTTTAACGGTCATTGAGTTTCCTGATTCTGTTTTTTATACAGCAATTAGTGATTTAATGTTTGTCCTTATCTTAATAAAATACATCCAATCTGCACTTTTTATTTTTCTGATTGACAGCACAGTATTTGTTTTATCGATAAAAGTAGCCAATCACACGCCAACATGAAAACTATGCCTCTGAACTTATCTTTTCACAGTATAACAAAGTGTGTTCCCAAGTTTGTGTGTGATTGTATGCACATGTAAATGTGAGTGTGTTGAGATGAGAGGTGTGGAGGGCGAAGTGGATTATGTCTGTATGTTAAAAAAAAGAAACAGTAAGTTTTGTTGTAGTAATTCCCCTCTCCAGCCCGGTCACAAGCCAAATGTGAAGTGCTACTGCCTGGTAGCACAAAGCACAATGTGAAGCTCATGTGACTGTATCAACCTTTTCAGACCTAATCTCCTGCAGTCACGAATAAGGGGGGGGGGGGAGATCAGTGAAATGAAAGTTAGAGAGAATTCAAAAGAATGTCACAAAGTACGTAGAGAAGAAAAAAACAATGCAGACGTGTTTTATCGCTCTGGAACTTGGAAGTCTCTCAAGTTTCAATCCGTGGTTTGTTTTGAGACCGAGAAAAAGAGACTCTCGTTATGCAGACGTGTAGATTTGGCACTGGGATGTCAAGCAAGTCAAATTGAAGCAAAGATCACTTGTGCGACGCCCCCCCCCCCCCCCGTGGCTTCAAAAGCAGCACAAAGACCACAGAGAATAGCGCTGACATGTTCTATACCAACACTGACAGCAAAGAGTCTCTATTATTTCCGTAGTTGGTTTCATAGCTCAGAGAGGACTGTCAGTGTTTCCTGCTGAGGAGCTGTGGAGATAATAAGCAGGCGGGTCGAGTCTCATTGGTTCCATGACACAGGTTTATAATTTTGTCACGCTGGTCTTTTGGCATGAGAATCAATGGAGCCTTTTTAAGGATATGCCGATTTCATTGAAAGGCGAGATACAGTGGAGCTTCCCAGAAGGGCTACTCTTATTGAACAGACGTGGGCAACGTGGTATGATCTATCACCGGGGGGGACAGTGACTCTCTGCATACTTTAAATCCTTGGACATTAATGTGAACTTGATTAACTTTAGTGACCCAGGTGCATTGACTTTATAACCAACACCTTTTTAGATCATCTAGTTGGTGTTATTTCAACAACACCCATCTTATTTTACTAAATACAAAATGTTCACAACGTTTTCTAAATAACCTGACCAGAGGGTTTTTTCTCTATATGTAACAATTTTATGATAGCTAATAGCCATTTTGAGCCCAACACTAACATCAACATGCTAACAATGACAAGAAGTGTGAAATGTATTAGCTTGCTAGCAATCTCCCAAATAGCACAAAGACAAAGTACAACAGATTTTGTTGGGAATGTCATTAATCTTTTTTCATAAAGTACCTAAAAGTACAAAAACAACTTCAAAGTGTGACCTGTTGATGTTAGCTCCAATTAAAGTTCAGAGGATTCAGATTTTCAGATTACGTTTAGCTGAATGTCTGAACATTACTGTGTTTCTTTAATGTTGTGGACTAACACACTCCTTCCATCCCTACAAGTCTATCATGACAAAGAAGTAGGTCTTCCTAGCAACACCCCAGCCCCCCCATTACCTCCACTGTAAGTGTACAGCAGTCCCTTCAGTCCTACCTTTCACATCTGCACACTAACCGCTCCTTTGCATGAGCATAAGCATGTCATCATATTTTAACCGTGTAGAAAAGACAGATTAGCGAGTAAGAAACAGATGCTCAGTGTAATACCTTCGCTAAATCCACAGAGAAACTTTAAACACTTCATCCAAGTGCTTGTTGTGTACGCCTGGGATGTCCCAATGATGCTAACCTGGATATGAGTATAAATAAACTGCTGCACAATAATTCAACTGGGAATTTTTCACTGCCGCTAGCAACACACTGTGGCTGGCTCTGTACCTTTGCAGTTGGAGCCCAATTAATTTAGCACCTACTTGCAAATGTCCATGTATTCCGACACTAACAGTGCCGCTGTGAGACGGAACAGGGACATGCTAAACATCCTTGTGACATAAGCACTTTGTATTACATAACACGATAGACATGGATGTCTTTGTAAAATTAACACATGGAGTCGTCCCGTTGCTGTTCTACTCATATAAGCACAGATAGCTGCTGTAAAGGTTGCAAAGGCCATATAAAGAATTAAAAAAATAAAAAACACCCGAAACATATACCATTCCATATATATTTCCCTGAACAGTGACCGAATACCGACATGCTTGTATGAATATCAATGGCATCAATATTATGATGTGCTCCGGCCTGCAGCGTTTCTGCGCTGCACTCAGATCTGCTTTCCCTAGCTCTATGTCAAGTGCTAATAGTAGTATCACTCACACCCCAAACTCACAGTCCACCTATAATTGCTCCGCCAGAGTTCACTGTGTGTGTGACATGCCGCCCGAGCTTTGCCACAGCCCGTGTAAGGCGCTCCAAAGCATTTAACATGGAGGTACCACTTTAACCCGCCCAACTGGCGCACAGACACCTGGCGGTACGAAGACACCTCGGGGTGGCAACATTTAACAGGACGATGTTCAGTTCTTCGCCCTCCCTCACACCGCCGTCACCAGGCCCAATTTACTGTCCGGCCAACGAGCGTCTTCACATTCAGTGTACTGTATGTCCTGAGGAGCTGCACCCACACGCACACGTATGATAGTTAGGACAGGCTGAAGGAGCGAGAGGAGATAAAGAAGCGTTTTCCTGGAACAAACTGGGACTGGTTTTGGAGTGTATTCTTTTATGGTTTCTCTGACAACATGGAGTACATCTTTTTGAAAGGATTCCTGGTGGTTTTGTTAACACAACACTGCACAACTGAAGGTAAGGTGGCATAATGCAAAACAGGTTTTATTATCTATGTGAAGATATTTGTGTACGCATGCAAACAACACCATTTTATTTCTTTTGCCTCTATATGTAAGGTGCATACAACTATATTTCATCTTTTTTTGTATTCGAAATCAGTGAGTCAATTTAAAGAAACAAGCACGAATGTAATAATGCAATGTTTGGATCTGCTCCCTGATTGGTCAATTTCATCAGTATCATTATAAACACACAGTAGAAATCATTCAGGTTATTCTAGTGTTCACAAAGCCACAACCCACCAAAAATGTTTAATACCTCCTCTCTAGGTCTGTCGTCATCGTTGCAATCCTCCATGCTGGTCACCCACCAAGATGGCCAGACCTTACCCCAAGAATCAGAGTTGCCCCACGCAGTAGCAGTGCCAGTAGTGGCCCCTCCGAGCCTTAAAGATGTGCAGCAAGCTGTGTTGGAGGCCTCAGAGCAGGTGGAGGGCCGTGGGGCAGAGGAAGTGCTGAAGGAGCTGCTGGAGAGGGTGGTGGAGGCAGCTATGGGGCAGGTGGAAGGAGGGAGCGAAGGGAAAGCAGATGAGGTAGAGGTGCAGGAAGTGGTTGAAGAGAATGCAATATGGACTGAAAAAGAAAAGGCTGAAGCCGACATAGAGGCCGAGGTGGTCGAGCAGGCAGGGGGGCAGGAGCCGGAGGGTGAAGATGTGGGAATCAATGGAGGGTACACTGATGTTGAAGAGGAGCAGGAGGTAGTAGAGGTGGATGCATTTGAAGACGTAGCTGAGGAGGAGAATGCAGAGGATGAGGGTGAAACAGCAGCTGGGTCTGTCGAGGAGACCACTGCAGGTGTAGAAACTGGAGAAACGGATGGAGTGGAGGTTATCAAAGAGTCTCTGGACACTGAAGTCAGTCAGGGGGTTGCAGAGTCAGAAAAGACAGGAGGGGATTCCACAGTAGAGGAGACAGGGGAGGAGGACGACACTATGCAGGTTGTGTCGTCAGAAGAGAAAGTTGCAGCTGAAACAGGAACTGAAGACGCAGAGGAAACTCCAGCCATTGTGGACGTGGCGTTGGAGCCAGACGAAGTACAGGAAGGTCTGGAAGAGGCTGTCCATCACCTGACCGTGGGTGATGTGGACCAGGTAGCAGAGGCATTGGGAACGGAAGAATCACTAGAGGGAGAAACTCAGGTAGAAAGTGATGTGTCAGTACTGCCGTTTGATAATCACGAGACAGAGACCACAGACACTGTAGTGGAGGAGGAGGAAGAGGTACGGAAGGACACAGGAGGACCGGAAGTAAAGGACGAACAAGAACAGTTGGTGGTGGAGGCAGGAGCTGCTGAAGAGGTAGAGACAGAAGGTGCAGATGTGGGGGAGGCGGCAGGGGGTGAAAGAGTGGTTGAAATAAAGGAGCAATCCCTGGCGTTGGTGGATGAGGTGGGGGATCAACTAGCGGGAGGAGAGGAGCAGGTCCCATCGGAGACGTCACATGGCGGCGAAACAGAGGATCAAGGTGAGATATGTATAATTCCCATAAGTGGACTTTTAATGTGATGCCACAAGGAAATAAGGCCTCAGTAGAGAGCCTGAAGCTGGCACCACGCCCCCTTGTAGGTCCACAATGTCTCACACTTCCTCAAATCATCTTTTTAACTTATCAACCATCTCATAAATGAGCTCCAAATGTAAGCTGCCCCTCTCATTTCACTTTCAGTACACCAGTAATTGCAGAATATGTAAAAATCTGTTGGTAAATTGAATCCGAAAACCCTAAAAGTCCACTGGTATTTGCCCTTAAAGGTTCAGTCCAACACTCAGTGGCTTTGGTTGAGCCTGCATTGTTTCAATCTTAACCTACATCAAGTGAGGAAAGCTCTTAAATACAGATTATACGCTCCTTTAATACATTTTACAAAAATATTGGCTGCCAACACGTGTCCTAAAAGAGGGTTTTCTACATCTAACATCAGCTGTTCATGTTGTTATAGCAGTTTGGTTGGAAAGTGAGCGAGGTCGAATGTTTTCAGTGTCAGAGAGGAGGTAAGTGGAGCAAATGTTATAACTCAGAATACATAACCACGATTATGAATGATTTATCAGTGGAAACTAAAACCCTCCAAAATTCAGCCAGATGATTATCGTGACACAAAATAACAAAAACTCTACAAACAGAGTTTGAATTACACAGTGGCCTTCAGGGGGAGCCCTTTTTTCCAGTGGCACTAATAAACATGTATTCTCTTTGTGCGTCTCTCTTTATGGCCGCCAAGTCACTTCCCTGTCCTTTTCCGTGTGTCTGAGTAAAATGTTTGATTTCTAACTTGACGATTTTCCAATACCGTGGCCGCACCAACTAAGAGAAAGGAAGTTCAACAAGGTACAATAACAGGAATAGACAGAGCATTGTGTTAATTGGTGGAGATATTCAAGATGTTGAAAATTGGTATTTGAATGAGGGAAAAACACACTGCCAATTTTAGTTCAGGAACCTGTAAAATGGACAAATGATCCAGAACTCCCACTTAGTATCTCAAAGCCTGTCAGGGGAGCAGAGCTCTTCTCACCTGCTCCTCTGAGCTACAGCACATCTGTGCATTATTCTACATTCCATAGGTCCTCTCCACAAACCCTAAACCTTGGCCTCTTGGCTTCATTTTCATCTGTGTGTCACATACCACATGCTCCTCTTCTAGAAATCCTGGTGATCTCTGCCCCGGAGCCTGAAGCCTCCGTAGAGCCGAGCATCGAGATCCAGGCTCCCACCCCGAGCCCATCCCTGGGCGGGGAGGAGACGGGGGAAAATACCCTCGGGGAAGAGAAATCCAACCGTGGCAATGAGATCATCACCCCTACCGATGACGTTCTGCCACACAACCCTGATCTCATACAACCGACGCTCGATAATACCGTGAAGGATGTTCTGACCGAACCCCCTCAGGCCGAATTGGAGGAACCAGGGCAGACAGATGAGCTGGTGGAAGATTTAACTAGAACCACAGGTAAAATGGAAAAAATAGTTAATATACTGTGTCATTTCAAAAGTATATCTTATATTATAGTGTAAATTATAACAGATTTCTTGTCAACACTTGATGAGAGCAATAAATAAGAGTATTAATCATTATTATGGTTCTGAAAACTAAACAGATGGACGAGGGGATTTTGTTCCATTTGAATCCAACCCGTTAGCTCATTGGCTGGAGCCTGATGTTTTATATTTTAGGAGCTTCCGCTGTAGAAACAAGACTCTGTGTTCTGTTCGCCGTACACAGTAATATTCTGACTACTCTATTTCATCACACGAGTTAAATGCTGCTCCACACAAAAACACAAACAGAGATACATGTTGTGGGAGTTTTAGGTCCAGACTCCATTTTGGCTAATTTCTATTCACAGCTATTTGCATTTAAGAACTCCAGACCCCAAAAACCTCATCCCTCAAAGCAGAACCTCTTCATAACAATTTAATTTGATTTGATCTGACTGGTGGGTGACTATGATATTATCTGCCCAAGTTAAGTATTCCTGTTATACACTTTCTATGCCCAATGAGGATTCAGTCAGAGTACAACTCCCTTATGTGCACAAGAGGAAGAGTTGATTCAGATGTCTTGATATATTACTGTACATTCACCTCTTAATCCAATGCCTTTCTTTTCTGCTCTTTGTTTGTCTTAATTCATTTATTTAGAGACGAGGGAGCTGGGCCTGGAGGCGTGGAAGATTGGGGCCATTTGTGCTGCAGTCCTCCTGGTTCTGGAGACCACAGTCATCGTTATCTATATCCTCAAATGTCGCAACAAAAACAAGTAGGTAGAGTTGGCCTCTGTGCGCTTTATCTGTAGAAATAAGTTTTCCTTCAGCCTAAAGTACACTCCGATGACGCTTTACTTAAGACTGTTCAACTTGAAACCAATATAACATCCGCACGGCTGCCATCCATTGTCATCATTTGGGAAGCTGCAGCTTCATAATACATCCAATAACCTCACACAAAAATAGATTTCCCATTAAAACTAATCTTAGTGTTCTGTAGCATGAGTTTGTGTCCTGGCTCCATCTTTGTAAAGCAGACTCTTTCCTATTTTTTTTTTTTATGAATAGAAATCAGAAATAATACTTAGTCTGCATTCACACTAGCACCAACCGCATCCCAATGCTTCCTCTCTAATAGCTGAAATAAGCCATCTGATTGCTTGCTTTAGCACCAACAGAGCCACAGTCACAGATGGGACTTACGGCAGTGCTGGTACATGATTGCTTCTGATGTTAGCCAAGCTGCAGCTCACATTTCTGCACTGATAGATGATGAAATGAGAAGACTGTGCTCCGTACCTCTCTCCGTCGTTATAAATAATGGTCTTTCATCAGTTATTTGCTCTGCTGGTTTTTATTATTTCTTCCACACGGCCCAGAGCAACAAGCAGTCAATTTGTCGAAGGGCTGTGGTAAGCAACAACAGTAATATCTGAGATGTTGTGTGTCATTGTGTGTGTGTGTGTGTGTGTGTGTTTGTGTGTGAGAGCAGCACCCCAGCTACCCAGCGGGCATGTGAGGAAGGGTGCGTTGAACCAGAGGCCGCTACAGGAGGCGACTGCAGTGACGACACACTGCCAGCAGGCAACGGAGACATTCAACAGTATGTTCACATTTCAAAAGCTCTACATGGTGGTGACGTGCACAAGCACAGGCAGCTTATATACACACAGAAGAGTTACACATAAAAAGAGAGGAAAATCCACATTTAAAAGCCTCCAGAGCGGCTTCACTGCTCTACTGAGATATAAAGGCTTCTTTCTTTATAAGATATTCCCTCATTTTGGTTTTGAAGATGCTGAAGGGGAAGCACCTTATAACATGATGGTATAAAAATGTTCCAGAGGTGTTGAGATGAAAACAATAATATTATTTAAACTATTTCCAAGCAGATAAGCGGAGTGGAGGGAGCAAAGATATAAACTTTTTCAGGCGCTGATTATAAAATCGAGTATTTCCAGAAATGTCTGTATGGGGCTCACATATCTCGAGAACGGTTCATTCCATTGGCTTCAGACTTGCCATGTGTATCGTTAAGGGACAAAGGAGGCGCAGTGTCGAACATGTTGTAAATTGGACCAACGATACCTTCAACATAAATAAACAGCTGACCAGCTCTCTGCACATTCACAACACCTACAAAAAACAGTTCTGGGTTCAACATTCTTCACTGAACTTTGAGTTAACAGGTGAACAGCTCTTTATGCAGCAGCTACAGGGTCCTGCGGACTGGCAGCTGGTCCCTCCTGGCAGTGGCTCAGTTTCTGCAGGTCACCTTTACAGTTTCAGAGAGAAAAGCTGCAACCAGCATCACCACTGGTCAAACAAACAGCTCATTCGAAACAGGCCGGGTTGAGAACAGGCAGTGCACTAGTTTAAACTGAATTTAGAGAAAACTTCTGTATAAAGTACTGAAATGTCCAACTTAATGTTATAAAGCAGAGATGAAGATCTTATTATCAACCTTCCCCAGACAGAAAACCTTTGTAGCTTTTGTCTGATTAAAATCATTTTAAGGTTTTAATTACATTAACTTTCTTTATGGCATTTTCTCTCACTCCCACATTTTCCTTTTCTCCTATAGTCTGATTTTTTAGCTACTGCCAAGCCGACTTCCACAGTGTCAGTCTCCCTGTCATTCACACCAGCCGGATGTCAGATTTGCCCATTGTTAATGGACTAGATGTGGTGCGCTGACCTGGAAGCTTGTGGTTCAGAGGAACCACCAGTTGTGTGCTTCTCAGCTGATTCCCTCCTGGCTATTTTGTGCAAGTTATGTGCCCGTGGGGCGGCTCGCTGCGTCACATGAGCGCACGAGTCCCGTGAACCTAGAGCCTTAACGGGTAATACCACTATTTTTTCTAATCAGACTAGCGGGCTTGGATCAATAGCAAACCAAAGGGAAGTGCGAGTATGGGGGGGAAAGTGGAAAAAATAAGAGGAAAAAAGCTAGAAGATAGATATAAGAAAAAAAATAAAAGCATGTTTGTGATTCGACGAGTGCACGTCTGTCGCTTGTGAGAGTGTGCAAGGCGCAGAGTGAAATCTGATGTGTGCCGAGCACAGAAGATAGCAAAGCAACACTGAATTATTTAACAGTCGACAGAGTCATCTTGAAATGTGTCCTTGTTAAGAGACTTTAGAGCAGCAGTGACAATCCAGTTGCTATTGGAAGATTGAATCTGTAAAACACTGCCAGTGAACTACTAAAGTCACTCCAAGAACGCTCTGTAAAAGTCACATCTTTAGCAGTGAACGATAAAAGGGCATTGGGGACTCTGAGGATGCCAGAAGCTGTTGTGCAAATCAAACGAATACAAGTGTATACAAACTGTGGAAGCCAAGAGAAACGCTATACACAAATAATACACATTTTGGATCCTTGAAATGTTCCTTTTCTGATATGATAGACGTTTCAAAAATCTAGGTAAATGCAGGTTGTGATACAGTTCTAGTAAAGGGTCTTTGTTGATATAGAACTTTTCTAGTCTTGGTGACCACTCGAAGCGCTTTATGGTTCAGTTTTGCCATCCACTTATTCACACACACACATTCATACAGTGCATCTTTGTACTTTCTCCATCATACATCAGTCATACACAGCAGGGACAGCTGTGAGGGGCATGTGAGGGTTCACTACCTTCAGTATAGGCTTTGCAAAATGGGGTAGAAGGGGTCGAACTGCCGACCTTATAGTAAGTGGACGACCCGCCCTTCCTCCAGCCGCCCCAAAACGCAGAACTCACTTAGCATTTGAATTTGAATTCGTAGCAATCCGGTTCATAAGAGAAATTGTTATGCGAATTAACAGTGGCTAAGAAGAGGGTGTGAAATCACAAGGAAGGCCAGCTTCTGACTTTGACCACTGCACAGTCCTGAGGTAGGACAGCTGAACTTGAATTGAAGCTGTTTAACATGCCTCCCTTCATATCTCCTTAATATGTAACCCCATATATCACACGTTACAGAGTGGAGGGGTGATGGGTGGAAATGGAGAGTTCTGACTATGAAGCAGGACTTTTCTAGTCAGGAAAAGTGAGATCCATGAGTTAAAAGAATAAAACTAGGATGGCACGGGCAAAGGCCCAACACAGGTTTTTGAACGGACTCGTAAAAAATACACACAATCTGACAAAATGAGAATATGATTCCTGCGTCCTCAACACAATAAAGAGCTTCCTTCCCTGGGTCATGGCCCAAACCTGCCAACAGCTGGAAATTGGTTCAGTATTTTTTGCACTACCCGGCTTATGAAGAATAAACAAATGCAGAAGAAAACATAACCTCCTTGATGAAGATAATCCTAAAAAATGTACTGTTTTATTTTGTACTATGCCATGTTTGTACCCTAGCACAAACAATGGCAGTATGGAAATCCTTCAGGTTGAATAAACGAGGGCGTTAAAAAAATTTCCTCCGCACTTTTTGATTTTTTTTACGCAGGACATAGTCACCTACAATTAGTCAAAAACGTAAACTTCTCTATTTATATCTGGGTCTTTTATTCCCTCACAGTCCGTCTCCTTCCACCACAGATTATAAGCGTCTCCATCTGGTGCCGCACTCATTAGACAGAAGTCCTTGCAGTGACAATATCAGCGATTGCTTGCAGCTGCATATTAAGCAGCAGTTTGACAGCCATTAAATGAAAACACAACAAATTTAATTGTGCTTGAATTTTACTGGTACCTTAAGTGTCCTGGCAGAACGAGTCAGTCTTTGTTTTGATGTAAAAACAATGGTTTTCACCTTGTTTGGTTTTAAACTGCTCTTCCTCTCGCAGGGTCATTCATTATTTTCTGCAGAATATCCATTGCTCCCTGCCAACATGCCTTCTGTCCTCTCTACCAGGATAGCAGCACTAGACCCGTCTGATGTGGCTTCAACCCTGGCCCAAAACAAAGAGCCGCACAAAGAGGAGCAGGCGATAGCCATGTCCTCCTCCAGAGAGGAGTCTGCCAACACTGGACCCGGACCCGGCTCCTCACAAGACCTCCGGACTTCCATCCTCTAGGGGTCGTACCGTTTGTCTGTTCCCTCTGTGTCTAAATAAAACCCCCGAAAGCCACTCTCCACCCCTGTACCCCATCCCAGTTTGCCCAGTTTACCACCCTAAACCAACACAAACCAACCTTGGATTCCCACCGTAAAGACTGTATATGTAACACGTTTGTATCTGGTGTGTATGTCGGTTTAAGTGAGCATATGTGTAAATTGAAAAATCTGTAACACGTTTGGCATGTGTGAATGTGAAAGGAAGTGTCTGATTAACAGGTGAGAAGGGATTTGTGAACGAGTGGAAGAGGAAGTGCGTGTTTACATACTCTGCATGTATTTGAGTGTAAATGTAATAAAAACTGTTCTGAGTCTAGTTTGACGTCGGCAGGCTACAATGACTTTGTTAAGAAATGTTGTACAAAGCTGTTAAAATCTGTGAACTGGGCGGCAGGCATGAACCATTCGACCCATTTCATCAGTTATTCAGTTCCATTTGATCCGAGTGCTTTGGCTGAACCGTCTTTCCTGCCGTCTTTTCATGATTCAAGTGGAGTTTAAAACTTGATTTAAATTTGTATTCTGTGTGACCCCCGACCTTTGAATCATCATTTGTAATTTGAGTACCATAATAAAATGATAATGATAAACGTGTCATTTCTGTCTTGAAGGGTTTAGTAAAAAATTTAATTAATGACAAAAAATGGGTAATATTACGAGAGTTAAGTCATAATCTTATAAGCTGTCAAATTAAAAGAACAAAGTCAGAATTTAATGAGAAAACTATAACATTACAACAATAGTGTCGAGCTGATCGTCCGACATTCCACTTCTAACTTGACACGTGTTCCGGAAATTATGACTTTATACCCATTTAATTATGACTTTATTCTTTTAATAATTTACAACTTTATTCTCTTACAATATCAGTGGCCCCATACTTCCACTGAATCATCAGCTTTTACTCGGCTGTAAGTCAGTAAACTCTCTCAAGTAAGACCTGAGAACCAATCCTCTCTCACAGTCGAGCCCTTCATTGCGAGTGACCACACAGACTGGCGTCGTTTGTGTTACGATCACAAGGCATGCGAGTGAGTGCTGGAGAAAGCACTTGAACCCTCAAGTGTATTCAGTGTACTGTGTGTGTGTGTGTGTGTGTGTGTACCGCAGTTGTGTGACTGTAGGTGCTTACACAAGCTCCACAAAAGGTCGGATCATGCGCTCGATAGCTATTTAAGCCAGGAGATGGGGAGCGGGCCGACTCTTGGGGGGGATACACTTCTGCAGACGGAGAGGAGCAGCATGCACAGTCAGAGGTAGGGGGGCACACACTATACACACACAGCCTCTTCACAGCATGAACCGCAATGAGCCTCAGATAGTAACGGTGCGAATAACTGATTATTTACCATTTAGGAACTTAAAATGAACAAGAGGCCATTGTATTGGAGAGTCATGAAAAGTTGTATTTCTGATCATATCAGGGAAACTGTGACAAAACATCGATGTTGCACTGGCTGAGTGTTATTATATTCTGATTACCATTCAATCATTCAGAAAATGCTTCATCGCATAACACATTCTCCCCTCACGTTTTATTTTAAATGGTGACTCTACTTGGGTGTTTTCTATAAATCGTCGGTCTCCACTCATTCATTCCTAATCCACGAACTTCAAACGACGAGCAAATCCAAAACCGTGAAACAGGTTGAAGAGGATCATCTCTTGTCATCTATTGTTAAAAGCCCCGTTTCTGCAGTTGGGAGAGTTGAAAGCTAATGGCTTTGTGAATTATGAATAACGACTGGCGCCGCTCGCAGGGGTGAGCAAGAAGTGAAGACTCGGTATAACGATAAGACAAATGGCTTCAGCGAGAGAACACAAACGGAGCGTGTTGTTCTTGGGCTTTATTGAAGTGTGAGTCTGCAGTATGTTGAGGAAACAGTAAAAAAGTAGAAACCCTGGTTAAAATCAGGTTATGCATAAGTGAACTCAATGCACCTTAAACACTCTCTTTCACGTTCCTTCTCTCTGGATCTCAGCATGTGGAGAGCGGGTCTCCTGGTGGCGACCCTGTGTGCCGGCCTTACGCTAGCCCAGTTCCCCCGGGAGTGCGTTACCCCCGAGGGGCTGCAGAGCGGCCAGTGCTGCCCGTCCCCTACAGGGGAGGCCGGGGACGAGTGTGGCTCCAGCACGGGGAGGGGGCAGTGCGTGTCCATCGCGGAAGACAACCGGCGCCACGGACCCCAGTATCCTTATGCGGGGCGAGACGACAGGGAGAGGTGGCCGCTGAGGTTTTTCAACCGCACCTGCCAGTGCACCGGGAATTTCAGCGGCTACAACTGCGGGGGATGCCGACACGGGCTGACCGGACCGACCTGTGATCAGAGGATCTCTGTGGGTAAGAGGATGAACGGTGGCATCTCAACTCAGCACTGCCAACTTAAAATGTCCATGTCTACCTCCTGCTTTACCTTTTAAGATTTCACAGGGCCTCCAAATACCCCAAGCGAGGGAATAAAGCCACATTTTATTGTTAGAGACAGGAAAGTTTGTGTTCATTTTTAATATCACTGTCCTTTCTCTCCTCTTCCAACTCGGCTACTACTCGACTCCTTCTCTCCACTTCCTGCTCCCCGCTGTCTTCCTCTTCCCCATTAAACCAACTGCAGTGAGGAGGAACATCATGCAGATGAGCACGTCGGACAAGCAAGCATTCGTGAACGCTCTGGACCAAGCTAAGAGGACCGTGCACCCTGACCTGGTCATTTGTACACGACGGTACAGAAGCATTTTAAAGGGTTACATCATTCGAATTCATCCACAAAGGCTTCGTTAGATTAAAAAAAACAATGTTATCGATGTGTAAAAAAGGGTTTAATGACCTAATTTCAAAGGGAAATGGATCTCCACCGGTCTTTTGGTACGACTGAGGAACGGAGAGCTGAGCTTTAACCGAGGACCTGCAGGATCTGCGTCTAGCCGGAGTCTGGCGAGTTGAGAGCTCGGTAACATGGCTGAGGGTGAACCCACGCTGCGTTTAGCAAATTATCATTAAGATCTTAAAATATTTGTCATGGCAGCTTTCTTTCTAAGCTGAAGGTGGAAGAACAAATGAGTAAGAAGGAGTAAAGGGATTTATCATCTTTTAAGCAACAGCTCCTAAAAAACTGCCTTCCAAATGGGATTTGAAGTAGATTAACCTTTTGAGCAATTCTTAGCTGAAGGTAGGAGAACCCTTTTAACCTGCCTGATCAAAAAATACAGTTCAGGAAACTGAGGGAATAAACAGAAACAGTGTGTTGGCAATAATAAACAAGGTGACACTTGTTGCTTCCCACCTTCCCCAGGTACCAGGAGGTGTTTGGGCCCGATGGCAACACTCCACAGTTTGAGAACATCACCATTTACAACTACTTTGTTTGGAGCCACTACTACTCCGTCAGCAAAACCTACCTGGGGCCGGGCCAGGCGAGCTTCGGAGGAGTGGACTTCTCCCACGAGGGCCCAGGTTTTGTCACCTGGCACCGTTTCCATCTGTTGCAGCTGGAGAGAGACATGCAGGCGAGTACGGAGCGGGGAGGAAGACGGAAGAGAGGGAGGAGAGGTAGCTTGGGGGCTGATGGGGGGGATGAAGGAAGGAAGGAGAAAAGGAAAGAGTTTGGGGATTTGAGGAACAGGGAGCAACAGGGAGGAAGGAGAACCGACAGAGGTGAAAGTGCGGAGAAATGGTATTACAATGTGAGAAGGTGGTGATAAGGAACTTGAAATGTCTCGACATGTATCCTGCCACTAACACCCGCCTTCTTTCCTTTATTCCAACCGCGCAGGACATGCTGGGTGACTCCACCTTCGCCCTGCCCTACTGGAACTTTGCCATCGGCGGCAGCGAGTGTGACATCTGCACAGACGACCTGATGGGAGCCAGGAGCTCTTTCGACATGAACTCCATCAGCACCAACTCTGTGTTCTCCCAGTGGAGGGTCATCTGCGAGAGCGTGGACGACTACGACTCGCTGGGTACCGTGTGCAACAGTAAGGACCACCCCCCCCCCCCCCGGCCGTCTTGCTCTCGGCGAGAAAGCAGAATTGAAATACGGAGCAGAAGTCTGAGCTGCTTCAGAAAAAAGGGCAAAAAGCTCATAAAGGGAACATGTAGAGCATCAGCTGCTATAAATAATACCACCAGCTGTTGTGCAGCGCTATTGCTAGCTTTTACTACGGAGTGTCTGAAACTACTTCACTTGTTTAAACATCACCTTCTTAGCTGCTGAGGGCATCTTAAAGACATATCTTTAATTCTGTGCCCCTCGTTTCTCTGCAGCAGATATCAGAACGTACAGCAGCTCTGCACAGTGGCCGATTTAGGATTTTTCTAAATCAGGGGCCATAAAGGGTCCAATTGCAGGAACTGCATCCATGCACAATTCCTTGTTCATCAAGACCATTTCCCACTGGTAAAAAAAAACCCACTAACCGCTGGCTTTTGTCCTCAATGGGAATGGATACAATCTGCATTCATTCCCTCGTCAAGTGACTCTGAAGTGGACACAGCTCTTTTTCAGCTCAGGCTCCGATCTGCAGTGACGGAAACGTGACACCGGGTCGAGGGTCAGTTTGGGAAGATGGCGATGTGAGAGGGCATCTCAGTTGTTTGTATATTTGTGAAATCGAACACAGCAAACCAAACTGGCAATGTCTTATTTAACGGGCTTATCAATGTTTAACAAAACCTGCATATACTCACAAATGTGGGTGTAAAAGAGGGATAAGGAGAACATTTTTCAATTGTTTAACATGAGCTCTATAGCTTTGAGCAAAGCTACACATTATTGAATATAGGTTGAAAATTGTTTACTTGTTCAAACACGAAAATATGAACTACTTATCATATTTAATGTTAATATTGTCGGTAAGTGATTCTTTTATTTATTTAGTCTACTGACCAGAGAGGGGCACTTCAGGGGTCTATGTGCCCCCACCGGACCCACCCCTGAATCCGCCTCTGCGCTAAATCCTCTGATGGATCAAGTGGTTTAAACTGGAATAAGAGACCTCTGTGTAACACTGTAATAAGACAGACTTAAGGTGCTTTAGATTTGCAGGGATTGGATCTAATTCCACACTGGCCCCAGATTATGATTTTAAATCACTACTTTCCGTTCATTTTTTTTTTAAAAACACTTTAAAATCACGCAGTACTCCTTCCACCTGGAGCTGTGAAGAATGTCAATCTGCTTTCGCTGGGGCGCTCTCACTACAAACACGTGAACAAAGCAGGAGGGAGGGACGGGGGGGATTTCGAACAAGTGCACATGTTTGAAAGAAAAAGCGGAAGAAATTCGGTAATGGGCAGAACATGTGAGTGGCCACTGTGCCGAGTGATCTGTCTCATTAATCCCCTTAGGGAGTCATGACAGGCCTGGGTATTTCCTGCGTCAACAAGGAACATCTCCTTAAATGGGTTATGGTTGGTGTGTGTGTGTGTGTGTGTGTGTGTGTGTGTGTACATGAGTCTGTGTGTGCAGAGGGGGTTGCCTCATTTGTGCATGTGCTTGTTAAAAAGAGGATTCTAGCAGTCGACTGGTTCTTTTGATCTGAGGGAATAGTCTTCAAACAGACAACTCTGTTATGTAGCCTTCTGTTTATGTACGTGTGTGTGTGTGTGTGTGTGTGTGTGTGTGTGTGTGTGTGTTTCTGTCTGTGCGTGGGCGTGCGTGTAGAGCGGAAGCACAGGAAATAAAAAAGGAAGCGATCATGCATTCATGAGAATAGAAATTACAAGAAGAGAACTCTCACAGAGCTCCCACTCACTAATGTTGACTTTCAGTGAATAATTAAAAGAGAGAACTGCCATCCTGTCATGTTTAAGACCGATCAAACCAGTCTCGTCTCCCACACAGAATTAGAAAGTGGTTAATAAAACAACGTCTCTAATCTCTCCTTCCATTTCTACAGGGACCTCTGGAAACCATCGGAATTACAATCCGAGCGTCCCACTAAGCAAAAGGAATAAATAAAAAAGTTGATTGTTCGAGTTTTTCGAGCAGAGAGGTAATTATAGTTCTCCTCAGCTCAGGGTTTTGCTCTTCCTCACGCAGACTCAGAAACCAGTCCCATCAGGAGGAACCCCGCGGGCAACGTGGAGCGGCCCATGGTGCAGAGGTTGCCGGAGCCCAAGGACGTGCTGGACTGTCTGGAGCTCAACACCTTCGACACCCCGCCCTACTACTCCACGTCCTCTGAGAGCTTCAGGAACACCATCGAAGGTGCGTGTAGACGAGGGTCAGAACCGGAGCGGCCCTTAAGATTTAACATCTTGCCATCAAAGCCAAGGGAGAGCTGTTCAGGCCTCAGCTCACAGTACAGCGTGACAGCAGGAATACAAACACAAAGCCAGAAACAAACGCACACACATGCACAAGCTAGATCCTCACATATGGTTCACTCCGACACAGCATTTGTTCGTCCTAATTTGGGTGAATCAGTGCTTTCCCTCACTGGCTTTGCTGTTCTTTATTTTTCTAGGCTACAGCGCCCCCCAGGGGATGTACGACCCGGTGGTCCGCAGCCTCCACAACCTGGCCCACCTCTTCCTCAATGGGACGGGCGGGCAGACTCACCTCTCGCCCAACGATCCCATCTTTGTCCTGCTGCACACCTTCACCGACGCAGTCTTCGATGAGTGGCTCCGCCGGCACGCACCAGGTACAATGCACACTGAAAAGGACACGGACACGGGAACATAAATCCCTGTAAAGGATGAAACAAGATGGATGATCCTATTTCCCCCCCGTGCTGCAGGTGAAATAGTGTACCCCGAGGAGAACGCTCCTATCGGGCACAACCGCAGGTCCAACATGGTTCCCTTCTGGCCTCCGGTCACCAACGCTGAGATGTTTGTCGCTGCCCCGGAAAACCTGGGATACTCCTACGAGGTCCAGTGGCCAGGTGGGTTGCGTCACACAAACACACAAACACACAAACACACCAGTGACCTCAAGTGACCTTCTTTTCTTTCCTCCCTCCTAGCTCCAGCTTACACCCTGTCCGAGATCATCACCATAGCTGTCATCGCGGCAGTGCTGGTGGCGGCGGTGGTGGGCGGCGTCATCGCCTGCGCCGTGCGAGCCCACTCCTACCGATCGGCCGAGGCTCTGGAGCCGCTGCTCGGAGACACTTTCCGACGCTACTCAGAGGACGACCGGAGGTTGGACAAATCTCAGTCTGTCGTCTGAAACCACGCCTTCGTAGAGAGGCCCTAACATTTGTTTCTTCTTTTTTTAAATACCCCGACTTCTTCTAATAAAGGTGAACTGGTTTCAGAGTCTGTGTCTCGGTTTTTGTATTTGCTTTAAATTGTTGGGCCTCCAACAACAGAAGAGATCAGGCTGCAGCCAAGAGGTCCGATGGTCTGGAACGGCTCGGCTTGGAATGAAATGAGCTTCAAGTATATTTATTCACTGGCCAATTGAATTCACCTAAACTCATGATATAATTTGATAACTCTGAAAAAAATACTATCCCAGCTTGGTGGTTCTGACACTTTCATGCAGATGTCAGTGAATGATGTGCTGTAGCAGGTCTTAATACGAGATGTTGTTGCTGCAGGCACACACATGCTCGTCTGAAGCCTGAGGCCAACAAGCAAATCACACCACTTAATGTTGCTCCAACCAATGAATCAGATCGAATTCATTCCCATGTGTTCATAACACATACACATCGCCCTCATGTGGCTGTAACACGTTACTGCAGAGCAGGACACAATGTGTTGTACAGGTTATTTGATATCCCTGCAAACATCTGGACACTTACTGAGGTTATGCTCCAAAATAAACCCTTGCATGATGGAGAGTTAAATGGATTGAGTGGGAGTTTGATTTATCTCGTGAAAGTACAGTGGACATTAATAACACCTGATGAGATGGAGCCTCAGCAGTAACCCTGACAGAGTCCCCGCAGAGCCGCTACATTCCTCGGACTCCGGGTCCACACTTGTCACGGGGGTTTAAGGAGCAGCAGGGTCGCTCACACTCACCTGTCAGTCACGGCTGCGGCTCCGGGGTCACGCACTCCTCGCTCCGGATGTTCGTCTCTGGCTCAGGTCTGATGTGTTTGGTTTCACGTTCCTTATGTGAAAGAAGGCCGTGCACGCGACGAACAAGTAAAGACTGATCAGGAGAATCGCGACCTCATGTCCTTCTGAAGTAATTACGCTCAAAAAAAAAAAAGCGCACAGCTGCAGCGCGTGGTGCATTCGTGGACGTTTAGGGTTCAAGGACACAACCCTAAAACAGGGTTGTGTCCTTGACTTTTGGTGAAGTTTAAATTTGAATCGCATTGATCAGTTTATCTTCAGATCAATTAAATGCATATATATATATTAATATTGCACATATGTCATTGGAGAGGAAATGGGGGAGAGAGAGAGAGAGAGAGAGAAAGAGAGAGAGAGAGAGAGAGAGAGAGAGAGAGAGAGAGAGAGAGAGAGAGAGAGTGTGTGTGTATTGGTTGTTACGTCATAATTAAAACAATAGTGGTAGGGCTATCAGAACAATACTTTAAAAGTACACAGTGTTGATGAAGAGGAAATCTGAAGCTTATCCAAAAGACTGGAAGTTTAACATGCAGATGAGAAGTAGACGACAATCTTAGGAAAGGGCTTTTAGACCAACATGAGAAATCATGAGACACACAAATGTGTTAACAATAAATTAATGAATTAAACAGGGGGGGAGGGGGGGGGGGAGGATTCAAATGAAGAAAGTGAGGACCTTGGAAATCTAAGGTGTGCCTACAGCAGTTTGATAAAGAAAACGGACAAAGGAGAATTGGAGATGGAAATTGCTTTTACTGATTTGGACAGAGGGAAATAATTTGGGAGTGAAATCCTTGTCTCAGTGAATCAGAGAGATTTGAAAGCTCCTAACCAGATGACGCAGTGTGTCATGTGTTGCTCCTCTGCTCACTGCATGACTGTGTCTGATCGTTTCCAGCTCCGGGCCACACCACTGAACAAACCGCTGTGTTTCCATTTGTCTCGTTTACCATCAGTTCGGCTCATTTGCTCTTGACAACCTCAACTCAGTTTTGGGTCGTGGCTGTAATAAACGATGACCGCTAAATTGAAAGCTTTGATTTACTACAGACTGCAGACCTCAAGTTTACACAGTGTTTAGAGTGGATCTCCTGGTTGGGATACATCTTGCTTTGAGGGAAGCAGAATCCTCCGACTCAGCACTGGATTGAATTGCTTGCGATTGGCATTCCTGAAGTGCAGGCTGGTATTTTCGAGAGGTATAAAAAAAGGAATCTCAAGGGAATGGATGGAGAGGAAGAGGGTTTTTTTTTTGGAACCCACCATCGGTTGGCTGTTCTCTCTATATCAGCAGGTCGCACCAACAGGGAAACACAGTCCTGTGGATTTTTTAATACGGATAGATGTGACAGTCGCACATAGAACAATCATTTGGCCGAGAGAGAGAGACAGAGAGAGAGAGAGAGAGAGAGAGAGAGAGAGAGAGAGAGAGAGAGAGAGAGAGAGAGAGAGAGAGAGAGAGGATCATTAGTGGCTTTCATGTCAAGTGGGCTATCATGAAAGTCGTCTTACTTTCTTCTGCTTAAAAATGCATCTGGGCCCTCGCTGTCTTATACTGGAATCGTGGTTGAGAAGGGCCATGGGGGGGGGGGGGCTGGGGGAGGGAGCCACCGCTGCTTGTGGTCTGATGATAAATGATAGAGGAAAAGGGGATTTCCATGTCCCTGCTACTCCCACAAGAGCTGCACAGAAATCTGTTGAAGTTCACAAGAACATATTTAGAAATATAATACTTCTAAATATGTCTTTTTGATTTTTAAATCCAAACAAGTAGCAGGAATTTAGTTTTATGGAGAATTGTATTGTTGTAAACATCATAGTTTAATGCACAAAAAGGCCTTGTGCAGTTTCTCTAGCACCAGCCCTCCTCTTCACACCAGCCCTCAGGCAGGCAATTGTTCATCTGGAGAAGGATAAAGCAGATCGTGATGGCTGCCTTTCAATAAAGCTTCCAATGTGAACAGATGGCTTTGATTCATGCGGAGGCTCCAGACAGAATCTCCCTCGATGCCTCCTATTTCCTAAATGAGACATTTGTGTGCAAATGTGTTGTTTATCAAGTTGTCACCGGTAAATCCAGTAATTAAAAAGGAAAGTTGGGCTTTTAAATTACAAAACGAGGCACAGGTGACGTTTACTTTGGCGTTTTTCGGAATATGGGTTGAAAATGTCTTGAAGATGACGTACTCCTCCAACTCTCCCCTCCTCTCCCCTTCCTCTTCCTCTTCCTCTTCCTCTCCTATCCTCTACTCTCCCTCTTTTTCGTCCTCTTCCTCTTCCTCTCCTCTCCAGGATTTAGTGCTTCCCTGTCATGACATGATATACCGTATGTCACACACTCATTTCTGGCACCTTGACTAGGAGTGATGCTGAATACGTAAATATGGTTGACAAAGACAGAGAGAAAGAAGATAGGGAGAGAGCTGCAGACAAAAACACAACAATAAAACATGTCAAAGGCAAAGTGCAGCTCAGTGAGTTGAAAAAATAATAATAAATAATATCTTGTACACATAAATTGAGCTTCACGCCCAGATGTGAAAGAATTTCAGATTTCTTTGAATTCTTTTTTCTGCTCTGAAGCATTACCACCACTAAAGAGATTCTGACTTCACCCGTGTCCGTTGGGCCGTTTGTCTGTCAGTTAGATTACACGCAGGAACTTACTGAGCTGATTTCAAAGAAACTTGGTGGAGAGATGGGACATGAGCCAATAAAAAAACATGGCAGGGATCCAGACATGCTGGCAATTCCAGAAAGAAAAAAAAAAGATCACTCTCTTTAGCATCCTCAGATAGGAGCTGATAGAGAATAATTCATGGGTCTTGATGTTTAGAAGACTGGCATCTCTGAACGGGTTGAATTTGGTGCAATCATGAAGAAGCAGTTGACAGAATGTCCGATGAAATCCTTCAGTGACACATCTCAGCCGCCTCACACCTTATTTGAGATGATGTCTTGAGGGTGAAGGTTCAGGGCCTGGTTCGCCCACTGCTGCTCTGCTAATAGCAAAGGATGAACCCCAAAGACTCATTAAGCTGAGCAGGCACAGAGGGCTTTATATTTATTATCTAGTTTTGAATTGCCACAAGTTCACTTTAGGTTCATTTTACATTTGCATTCCTAGCTGTTACTATGTGGTATTTTTTATTTTTCTGAATCAGGTCATGTATTCTGTCTTTCTGTGCTGTAATCTTTTTTTTCATGATACACACCAGTGAAAGATACATTTCCATTAATGCCGGGATTATTGGACAAAAAATTGTGAGTCTTGAATCTCTACAGAGTGTCGTTCCTTATTTATGAATCACAACCATATTTAAGATGACTCCTTGTTTTACTTTGACATTTTACACAGCGATAGAACTAAGTAAACAGAATAATGTAATAATAATAAACTATAAAAAACGCTTTGGACAAAAGGACTCTAACAAATCAACGTTTAATAAGATCACTGACAGTACATACAGTGTTGCACAATACCAGACACAGATGAGTGTGGGCTGAGGCTGAGGACTACTCCCGTAAATGAAATAAAATGAATCACAGTTAAGAAAAACATAAATATAATAATCATGGTATATATAAAATCATATAAAACAGGTATGAGAAGGTTTTCTAAACAAAGATTGCACATTATGCTACAACGATACTCCCATGTGGTCCTAAAAAAAACAACAACTGATCAAATGTTCTTATGTGAAGACATTCATAAATAAGGAATCAGTAAATAAATCAGAGTTAGTCTTACAGCTGATATTCAAAGCGGAATCAACAGCTGCTTTTACAGATGAGTTCTCTCCTGTTCGGCCTACGGTGGTTAAAGTATAAACACGTCCTCTAATACAGTAATCCAAGGACTCGTGACACATGCGGTCCTACGAAGCAAACGTCCTAGAACTGTATTGCCACACAAAAGATTGGCAGAAGCACTTGGCATGGTTTGGGTGTTGGGAGTCGATCTCAGGAGTTGACTCTGAATAATGAACAGGAGTCGGGAGACATCAGTGAAAACATGTCACATGTCAGATGTTTCTTCTGCTTTCATTTGTCAGTTTCGGAGGTTTGTGGGTGTTGATTTATTTATGTGGTTACAAGGGAAGTGACACAAATCAATGCAATGAACAGGACTGACTAAGACACAAATCTTCATTATTGATTGTGACCATACACTGAATATAAAGATGGAAGACGCAACACACACTTTGACCTCTACGTTCTAATCGGGTCATCCTTGAGGCCGAGTGAATGTTTGCGTTGAACGTAATGAAATTCCCTACGGGTGTCCTTGATATATCAAATTCATGCTCATGAGGTCACTTGATCAATTGACCTTTGAAAATTGAATCAGTTCATTTTTGAGTCTAAGTGAACGTTTATAATATATTGAAGAAATCCCCTCAGGACAATTTTGAAATATCTTGCTCACGAGGCATAGAATGTCCTTTGTGAGTCACAGCGACCTTGACTTGAAACGTGTTTTGAACAAACATCAGTGTGATAGGAGTTATCTAAAATAACATAATCTTTAAGGAAAATGTATTTGATGACTATGCACTTTGACTGTTTAGTTTGATCCATGTCTCATCCACTACAATGGACAGGGCAGGATTTATGACCTATACAGCAGCAATCCACAAGGGGGCGAGTGAGACACCTTGGCTTCACTTTTAGGAAGCTGTCATGTCGTCCATCTTTACATACAGTTTATGATTGGGACGCTGTGGTATTGTCTTCTTTATAATATATGAGTATCTTTAAACTATTAATTATTCCTTTTTTTATAAATATAGAGATATTTGATTATATGAAGACTTATAAAATAAACACATTAGTCGAAATGACACCATAGCAGGAATGAGTTGACATTAGGAATACTGTGTGTTTGCAGTTAGAGGCGGCTCCCTCACACCAAACACAGACAAACTCACAGTATCTACTCCGCCTGTGACTTTAAACAAAACTACATCACTTAAACCCTCCACGTGTGTCTTCTCAGGTCCGTGTGAACCTACGTCACCTCGGGGCCCATTTTGCTGTAAGACATAATCAAAATGGGACATAATGACTCACGCTGTGTCTCAGGAGAGAACAGTGAGCACCACGCTTCCCTTGGTCTTCTTGAGGATGTCCACAGCTTCAGCGTGAGTCACCCCCTCCAGGCAGTGTCCGTTCACGGCGATGATCTGATCTCCGCGAGTCAGCCGGCCGTCGGCGATGGCCGCCCCCTGCGGAGAACAAAGATAAATCCATCACTGTGTCTGGATTCAAGATCACAAGCTGCTGAAAACTATGTGTCAACACATATGAGAAGTGTGGACACCCGAGAACATGATAATGCTATAATGAAATACTATATATCCATCCATCCATCTATCCATCCGTCCGTCCATTATCGATACTGCTCATCCTTTAAGGGTTGTGGGAGCTGGAGCTGACCACAGCTGATTCTGAGCAAGAGGCGGGGTACTATATAGATTTATAACGCAATTGAGATCGTTAACTTTATATATTTATTATAATATATTACTTCATAACATTAAAATATAGAATTACTGCAGTACAATTAAAATGTTAAACACTACATTCTCTTTGATTGAGTTTTAATATTAGTATAATATTAATTGTACGTCAACTGATACAAATCTTTTTTATTACTTAAATTGTTTATTCATTTTTTTGTTGTTGTTTTTGATAGACAATACTAATAAAACAACAGTACAGTAAAGCAACAATCACAGCCAGACACTATGGAGTCTATACACTCCATCTGTACTGTCTAGCAGACATAACAATACTTTATTCTGCACCCTTTGTTGGTAATAGTGGCGTACCCTCATCTCCTATGTGAACAGAGACACTTTGATGCTATCACTGATATCCTGAACCGGGAGAGCTCTCCCCGGAGGACGTCCTCTCACCTTGTTGAAGACTGTTTTGATGTAGATGGGCAGGTCTCCGTGAGGACTGCCGAACCCTCCCACGATGCTGAAGCCCAGGCCCGAGGAGCCTCTCTCCAGGGTGACGGTCTGATACATGCGGGTGCTGTGGGATGCGGAGACAATAGGCAGCTGGGTTGCTCTGCAGTGTGTGAATGAGCGTTCGAAAGTGTCTGATCTCAGCCGAGCAGGTAATAGGTGAGAAGAGGAAGGTGAAGTTCTGCGGGAATCATTTCTGACACCTTTTCCAAACTCGAGAGTGAGCCTTTTTGGTGTAGAAATCTCACAAGGTAGAAATTTCACAACATTACAACATCCCTTGTCTCGATGCTCCTGGCTGCACTGTCTCCCTGTTGTCAAGGGGACGGGGGTCATGTCCTCATTCGGTGTATAAACCAGGAAGATGGTAACAGAAAAACAGGAGGGAGGACAGGGGAGGACAGGAGGACAGGAGGACAGGAAGAGCATCTCACCAGAGGTTGTTGTGGGAGCAGGGCAGGCTGCTCGGTTGGCCTGACGACCGCGCACGGACATCACTGTCGTCCTTTGTGCTGCACACACCTGAACCTTCTGACACCTACACACACACACACACACACAGACACACACACACACACACACGGAAAATGTGGAGAATGATAAACATAATTTTAAAGCACAACTGATCTTAAATAGCAATGCAGTAGTTGGGCATTAAAGGGAGTTGTTATTGCTGGATTACCATCTTCATGCCTGTGCTAATGTTCATGCATTGGAAACACTACAGATAATAATAAAAACCCATGATTTGTTTTTGCTCAATGCACTGATTCCTTCTTCCTTACATATTTCCCCTTTTCTCACATCATGAGAGTCTCGTGCAACACAAAACTCATCACCACGGAGGCAAACTGTGGGACATTTGTCAGACACACTATTGATACTGTAAGTGACGGCTGCAGGAGCCATAGATCTGATTTGTACTTTTACAGTTTATATTCCTCCACAGCAGTAGGGGGAGTGTGTAAGTGAGTGAAAATGTAAGTTCAGCTGATGTGTAGAGAGCAGCAGTAGAGTTTTTTTTTTTCTTGGACTGATTTATTTTTCCTGTCGCTATGGCTATCTTATTCAAAGTGATGGATTTCTCTGAATTTCGTATTCACTTCCCACTTCGCAGCTCAAGTATTGAACTCGGTCACTACACAGGGCTGAAAGTATTCGTCATTTCATTTCAGGTTTCTTAAATCTTATAAAGATCATATTGATCAATATGAAGCAGGTGCTGACAGAACGCATCTTAGTCCATCAGAGGCTTTCTACGGAGATAAACAGGTGCGTGTCCGTGGCCTCACCTGCAGGCTGACGGTTCCAGTGGCGTTCTTCAGCAGAGCTCCGGCCTGGACGTGGGTCATCCCCTCCGTGGACACGTCATTGACACTGAGGAGCTTGTCTCCTGTCTGATGGACACATCAAAACACAATCTGTTATATTCATGAGGAAACTGTACTTAGTTAGATTAATCCCAGAAGTGCATTCATGCTGAACTGTAACCACTAGATGCCGACAACAAGCCTTACCCCAACTTAAAGTACTTTTCTTAAATTTAGAATGTTTTTAGAGGTAAGATAAAAAATGTACCTCGGCTAGGTGCCCCGTCAATTACAATTATGTACTAAATTGATTGTGTTATTTCTATATCTAGTTTTCCTTTATATCTACATGGATCATCCAGGTTCAGGTGATTGATTACAATCCAGGTATGTGATCTATAAGTTTTAACTTAAACTAATTCAATAAATATAGTTCAGAGCCCTCTCTTATGGAGCTTTATAATTATGGAGCTCCATAATCTCTTTAATCATCTCATGACGGTGGCTTCACCTCCAGCAGCTACAACACGAACATGCTGCTTACACAGACACTCCTGTATTAATCATCTAATGATGTTGTGTACAAGGTCATAGTATTCAGAAGGACCAGTACTTTGACTTTAATTATGTAGGTTTAAATAAGTAGAATTTTTCATGCAGGACATTCACTTGTACTGGGTTATTTTTTACAATGCTTTACTGGTACTTTAATTGAGGTATCTGAGTACTTCCTTCACCACAGCAAATGTTTTTCCCCAGAGATGTGGTAACGAATACATCAACTCTCAGGGACACGCACACACACACACACACACACACACACACACACACACACACACACACACACAAACACACACACACAAACAGACAGGTGCACAAACACGGGCACTCACCTGTAATAGCTGTGTTTTGGCAGCCAGTCCATTGGTATCCATGGTAGCAATAAAAAGAGGTACGTTGCCATGGGGACTGCCCACTCCTCCTGCTACACTGATGCCCAGCGAGTCACATGGATCCTGCGGTGGTGCCACACACACATTACACAAACTGTTAGACAACACGTCACATCCACACCTAGTGTCATACGAGCCAGGGGTCTAGCCAGGCAAGGATGATATATAAATATGTATGTGTGTGTGTTAATACATATAAACAGATTATCAAACTAGAATCATAATTGAAGGTATAGAGAACAAAAGCGCAAAGAGGTCACAATAAATAATTTTTTTCAAAAAGTGAACATTACATATATTTAAGAATTTCTCTGAGGCAATATGGGGCACAAATAAACAATAATTGACAATTATATACAGATTGGATGCTCTACCTTTTGTATTATTACTTTTCTGACGTCAGGGAAGTCTTGAAATGCTGTGGAAGGAGCGAGAGAGAGAGACAGAGAGAGAGAGAGAGAGAGAGAGGGCTTATGTTTGCATAAAGATGGTAACAGCATAACCTCCAAACAAAATCAATTGTTGAGCATTTAAAAGCCTTTATTTTAATCTATTTTGCTTCCAGACTTGACTGCCACTCACCACAGCTCCCTGCTTTGTTATTCGACTCCCTCTGGTGGCCGACGGAAGCATCACCTCCACTCGAGGGCCTCAGGGTGGAGCAGTCGGAGTCTTCACTCTGGATAAAACACAACTTAAAGTATTCCTAGGTTCACAAAGTACCAACGTTAAAACACAGCATACGAGTAACAGTTAAACTATAGACTACGATATCCAGGAAAATCTGGGCTCAGTCGATACAATGCAAATGAGACATAAATCTATATAGGGCAAATAAACTTCTACTGTCTGTCTTCCTGTCTCTGTTTAGACAAAGACCTCCAGGAGAAGCAGTGTACCTGGCTCCGCTGTGAGTACTGCACCCCCGCTTTAAAACGAGCCACCTCCAGATGAACCCCTCCACTGTGACTCTGAGAGAGAAGCAACACATCGCACATGAGACCAGGAATCCATAAAACGACCCAGTGCTGCCAAGCGTTTCATTTGTTTCTACACTCGTTGTAAACGTGCGGGTGAGAAACCCGTCCGACCTGCAGCAGCCTCTGTGCGTGTTCCTGTGAGGCCGCGCGCACGTCCTCCTCGTTGATCGACAGGATCTGGTCACCTAGCAGCAAACTGCCATCTGAATCGGCTACGCCTCCTCTGATGATATCTGATACAAAGATGCCCGTGTCATTACTGTAGGGAGAAAACAGAGGTCACGAAACTGCGTCTGCTCCACGCTCATAAAGTGAATGATGTGACCTGTAAACCTGCTGCCTCGAGTAGCGTCACACTTGTTTGTGCAAACGCATTAAGCTGCACCTCAACTCTTCAGAGATAATGTGTCCTCCCTGCACTGTGACGCTTATATCACACCTATCTAACCGTTATGGTGATTATTGGATGCTTTAAGGGTGTGTGATTTCATTAGGTGTCTCCCGCCTAATTCTTACAATCATTATCCATGTTTCTATAAAGTCCTTGACCTTTAACAGAGTAAAGTCCCTTAGGTTCAAGACTTCGAAACAGAAGAAGTTTATCGTAACAGAATTGTTTCTACCAAAGATATTTATAATCTTTCAAGCATAGCACAACTTCAGGTGGTTAAAATGTATATATATATATATATATATTTATTTTTTTTACATTTGATTGGTAAATTTAAGAAAGAGCAAAAACAACCAAAAAACCTTTTTAGAATTACAATTTAAAAAATCTACTTGACAAATGTTTATGTAAAATGGAGCCAAGTGTTGTTAAATCCAAACGAGATATAACTTGTATATAAATAACTATGACATAAAACTAATTCATCATTAATACACAGAATAATAATAACTAATAATTGTTAATTATTATAATTACCAATAATTGACGCCAAACAACTAGGAATACTGCCCTGCAGTTGTACGCCTTCTCCAGCATGTACACTTTCAGGCAACATAGATATTTTTCTAGATTCATATGAGCTCACCATGACCTCTGACCTTTGACCATTGAAATCTAATCAGCTATAGTCCAGGCAACAAATGGCACAAATTCCCTAAAGGCAGATTTGTGAGATCATGTTCAAGAGGCTAGAATCATGTGTGGTAAGGTCATGAAAATCCAATCAGTCCATCCTTGAGTCCAACTGGATGTTTGTGCCATTTCCTTAAAGGTGTTCTTAAGAAATGGACGGATAGAAGGACCAACTGAAAATGTACTGACTCGTCACAGAGGCATAAAAATCAGTTTTACATGAGGAGAGTAATTGTAGTAAAGTTATTCTCACACTTCCAAGCTACATATAAAGGTTGGATTTGGAAAATCCACTCTGAAGATAACTGCTGAGTTTGATTCAGATACTTAATTAATAAGTGTACATGATAATATCATATTGTGATGCGCTTGATTAGCCTTTACCAAACCAACTGACAGAGGACTAGCTCTTTGTCACTCAGGCATTTACCTGAACCCTTGCTTTTCAAATCCACTTGTGTTTGTTCAAACTATATTCATATTTCATTATTCTGGCAACAGCAGCATTATGCAAAGTAATTAACCAACTTACTTCAACTTCCATAATAAAAAGTGGAAAGTGATTAAATCTGTGGTCAGGAATAGGATTGGACTGGTGCTGCATTGTTTCATGATTCAGCAAGTACATGCCCCCGTTTCATTTCTCACCTGTTTCTCTTCCTCACAAGGTGTTTGAGCTGAACAAGCCTCGTGTTTACACTCATGTCTAATAAACAATACAATGACGCTTGTGGATTTCATCATGACTCTCCTCCACTGGTTTGACTTGACTTAAGCTCTCAAACACCAGAGCAGATCCTGGCTTAATCCAGGCTCTGAATCTGAAACAAATTGTTTCATTCTTTGGTTTGTAAAGTGATAATTTGGCTTAATTGCAACACCCTGGATTTTTACTGCAACGTCCCATGTCATCTAACATACAGTTCAATTTGTGTGTCTGCCCCAATCCTGAAGCAGCAATGGGCCGCCGCAATAAAACAAATGTAGCTGAAATGCTGCCCACCTAATTCATTTGATTTTTTTATGTTTTTTCCAGACTCCCCCAGACTTTTGCTCCTGAGGCTTTCAGGGGGGTCTCGCGTGTCAATCAAGGGGACCCCCAAGACCCCCATGTGTCTGGCCCCCAGACTTTACCTTTTCCCCACTGTGGTGAACCCGAGCCCCTCTCCAGGACGAGGCCTGAGCTCCATGCTGAAGACGTCCCACAGGTCCTCCTCCCTGTACGCCTCCTGGTGCCTGAAGAAGCGCAGGCAGACACGTTGGGTGGTGAGCCGCAGCACGCCAATCGCTTCGTCGTGAGTAGCCTGCCGCAGGTCTATGCCGTTTACCTGGGAGGACGTGAGGGGGGGTAAAGAAATGTAGATCAATGCCTGCTGTCCATAAACTCAAAGAAATAAAACAGCATTTTCTAATAACGGTAAAAATAAGAAATACATGGCATTAATTCAGTTAAGCTGTGGTTTTGGATTTGCATCACTATAATTATATAAAACTAAAATATATTCTTTATTCATGTGGCCACAAAAACAATGTTCTGTTGCTGAGGCGGAAAAAAAGAGGTTTTTATCTCATTAAGTATAGTAATGATTATAATAATAATAACTTTATTTGTATAGCACGTATCTCAAAGATAATAGAATCATAGCTTGTGATATTTGTTTGCACTCATACTACCTCTAATATCTGGTCTCCAGCCTGCAGCCGTCCATCTCTCTGAGCTGCTCCTCCATCATTCACTTCATGGATTACTACTGCCCCCTGGTGGAAAAATAAGAAAAGCACTCTCATTATAAGAGACACCTCCACAAAAAATCGTGCTCTATCAGAATCCGCCCTGTTGTGCTTAATATTTCACAATACACTTTCCATTCACAGATTAAAGGTGATAAATAATACTGGAAATTGTGTTTGTAATAAATGAACGATTTATAAAAAATTTTACAGAGTTTTAACAGAACCAACAAAAATCCATGTAGTTTTATATTGATTTTGCAGATGTCAATAAGCGGTTCGTACCAGCAGAGTGTCACATCCTCCCACAATGCTGAGGCCCAGGCCCACGCTCCCTTTGCAGATCTCTATCGTGCTTTCCCTGCCCGCTACAACCGGGCCGCTCAATGGGTCAGAGGTCGTGGGCGCAGATCCCAGCCCATCAGACTGACCTCCAGTAGAGGTGTGTGCGGTATTGAGGGACGGAGAGGAGGAGGAGGAAACGGGAAGGGTTTGGAACGGAACGGGAGAGGTGGAGCAGGGCTGGGAGAGGGGTGAGGGGTGAGGTAGAGTGGCGGAGGAGGGGGAGAGACTGCTGGGACGTCTGACGGAGAGCTTGACAGTGACCCGATGTTTGAGAATCAAACTGGACACCTGGACAAGGAGACGACAGGCAAGTCATAAATCATTAAATCAGGATGACCTTGAAGTGCATATCGCATTTGTGTGTATGTGTGTGTGTGTGTGTGTGTGTGTGTGTTTGTGTGTGTTTGTACCTTCTCCACTGACAGTCCGGCGACATGTTCCTCACCCACTGCTATGATTGTGTCTCCAGTCATTATCCTGCCATCCTGCATACACACAGAAATATGAATAAACTAGAACGGTAGAAGAGCCCATATCTCCACCAATTCTCCTCAAAGTCAACCAAACTGCACCAAATTACACCCACTCTTAGATATCAGTTCCCTCCAACATCAATTAATAATTCTTTGAAAAAAAAACTTTAAGAAAATGAATAAAAAGTAGTAGTAGACATGACAATTATATAAAGCAAGAGAGGAGTGGATGATAGTGAAGACTGTGGAGATATTGTTTTTGCAGACTGTAAAGAAACTGAATTCCTATACAAGCCACATGAAATTGTTGCTGACGAAGATGGAGATAATTGCGATAAGGCTACTGATGGTGCCACACCTTACTGGCTGTGCCGTACTGGACCAGAGACCTGACCACCAGTCCATCCTTAGAACCATCTTCTGCCAGGCAGAGGCCAAGACCTGCATGATCCTGGAGGAAGAGGAGATTCAAACTTTAACTTTGACTTCTTACCAGAGCTAACAGCAGTTTCACAAGATGTTTTTGTTTTATTTTCTTTACCACAATCAGATTCTGTTGAAGGTCAATCATGAGTTTTAACTGTGATGCACGGCTGCACGGATGTGACAGTACCTGAGGTAGGATGACATGCTGGATGTCGCTGGACAACGCTCCATGCTCTGCAGAGTCTATCTTGGAGTCGACCGTGTCCTCACACTCTGATCTGGATTCCTGGTCCTTTTGATTCTGAGCTTTATTCCTTGGAAAACAATACAATAAACTACTGTTATCCCCTAGCTGGTCAACACCTATTTAGCAAAAGTTCAGGAAGAAAAAGCAATATAGAAGATCACCTGATGAGAATGATCTTGACTTTAGATGGAGCGCTGTTGATGAGGGTGGAGGCATTCTGGTGACTGCGACCGTACAGGATCTGACCATTGATCTGGAAGAAAAATAACATTTTCTGTCCTTACCTCATCCGTCTCCACATGAATCTGTCTTTCTGCCATCTTCGTCTCCCTCCCCCTCTCTGTCTCGCCAGTCAGCTTCCCCTCTGCCTCGCTTTTTCCTCCTCATCTCTATTTCACAGCTTGTCATTGCAAGAATCCAACCCAGCACCAACCGTCTTTCAAATGCTAATTTGCCAGATAGATCTTCTGTACTCACCCATGCCTTCCACCCACAAACCACTGCTCTCCCTCTGCTGCTCTGAGTTTTTTGACTCTGGTACTTTGTCTCTCACTGTAGGACTCCAACCTCTTCCTGGCCCCTCTCTCACCCGTTCCCATTCATTCTCCTCTTTACCTCCAGTAGCTCGTCTCCAACCCGTATCCCTCCATCTAAACCGGCGGGACCTTGAGGGTCTATATCTGCCACAAAGACGCTCATGCGGGCCCTGGAGCCGTCCTTGTTCCCCGTGAGACTGATTCCCAGGCCGTGAGCCGCGGGGTCCTTCTCCAGCTCGATCATGTGGAGCTTCCCTGACAGGCTGCCGTAGCGCTGCAGCATCTTTTCTGAGAGAGTCAGAGTTAGAAGGAAAAAAAAACCAGGAGGCCATTAGAAAGAGGATATGGTACAAGGAAAAAAAAAAATGGTGAGACGTTACATGTAATGACTGACAGTGAGGAGAGGAAGCATTATACCCTAGAGGCGCTTGTGTGTGTGTGTGTGTGTGTGTGTGTGTGTGTGTGTGTGTGTGTGTGAGTGTGTGTGTGTGTGTGTGTGAGTGTGTGTGTACTGGTTCACTTATGTGGGCATAGGGCACCTTCCATTGCAGCAGTGAGTAAATCTAAGAATTGATTCAATTTGAGCAACAGTTCTTTCAGGGGAAAAAATAAGCCAACAATCTTAAATTCTAATCTGAAAACTGGTCTCTCCCCCATGAACATACCGCTCTCAAAGCTGTTATCCTCTCAACTAACAACAATTGCACGTTTAAGTTTGGACTTGGCCAACTGGCTTCACATGTGAGTAATTTTTAGATAGTGTTGGCTCATATGACTCCCAGTGACTTTCTGACAATGGTCTTTTTCTTGCTCTCTATAGTTGTGGCCTGCACTGTGTGACTGTGGCTACTACACAACCGCCACACATGTCCCGTTCCCGACGGCTTTGGAGGATGCCTGTTTTGTTTTGTGGGACGTCCCTATAATGCGGACTTACTCCTGCCCCTGTCGCCCTCGTCTTCAGCTGCTGCTGCTGCGATAGGTGCTGCGACAGTCCCGGTGCTCCTTCGATTCTTTCTCTCGATGGCTGGCGAAGGTACCTTGGGAGAAGTTTTTGCATTATTGAACAGGCAGTGTTGGAGATGCCTCAGGGGTCCTTCGGGCATGAGTTGGACTATCCCTGAGGCCTGCTCAGTGTGCTTGATGTAGCAGTGAGAAAAACTGACGAACAGAATGAATTAATGAACACAGTTTTAATGTCAGCTAAAAATAACATGAAAGATGACCAGAATCATGCATTATTTTGTAACCGACTTGGAAGTGCATGGGAAAATAACTTCAAAAGAATGTACTGTCTATTTAGAGAGTTATGCATCTCCATCAAAGAGAAAAACAAAGGGCTTTAACAAACAAGGTAGCTGCAAGGGACTTTGAACTATAAGGGTTTTATCCACAAATATGCACGTTAATTACATTTTTTGGAAGTGGGCTTAGTGCAAATGCTAATCCGAGGCTTGTTTTAAGATGCCCTGGACCCATGCTAATGCACACACATACACAAACAACAATGTACTAACCTTAAAGGGGGTGGGAATGAAGGGGTTTGAAGGGGAGAGACTAAGGAACAAACCACGGCAAGATTCTGCTTCCTACAATCGTGAGGGGAAACACAAATATAGTTCTACATGCATCACTAACAAAAACAGAACTCTACCGCTCCAAAAAACCCTTTAAAGCTGCTTCAATCTTTTTGGAATACCATGTGGGCGTCAATGACTCATCACTCTATGTATAGGATATACATAACATTCCCTAAACATTAGAGCCGTAAACAGTCAAACAACTGTGTGGGAACAGAAACAGAGAAAAAAGGACTTCACAGCTTCTCATCTGTTCATACGAAATCTGAAGAAACAGCCACCGCTTTTGAGACACAAAAAGTAGCTACTGCTTTTTGATTCAGTGTCGCTGCAAACAGTTTATATTTATGATCATTTTTTACATTCGAAAATGGGAAGTACTAGAAATATATCAACAAGAAACATGCCTCTGTCAACCAGCGCAGTTTCAGTCTAGGTACATGTTCTTTCCCAGATGTGAGGACAGTGTGACCTTTGACCTCTTAAACATAATCCGTTCATATTTGAATCCATGTGATGTCTGTTTACAATTTTTACAAAATTCCCTGAAGGTACACATGAGATAGACTGTTCATGTTTTCATATTTTTTTAGGTCACCGTGACCTTGACCTTTGACCGCCAAAATCGAATCAGATAACCTGTGGTGTCTAGTTGATCATTTGTGCTAAATTCGAAAGGGGTTTTCTAAGGAATTCCTGAGATATTGTGTTCACAAGGCACAAGAAGTTTTGTGAGATCAAATTAATCGTGAACCTTTTAACCTTCAAATTTTAATCAGGTCATCCTCAAGTAACAGTGACTGTTTGTGACAGATGTCATGATATTCACTATTTGTGTTCCGGATACATCGGTCACAGTAACCTTGACCTTTGACCTTCGAACACTAAAATCTAATCACCTCATTTTTGAGTCCAAGCAAACGTTTGTAGTAAATTTGGAGGAATTCCTTCAGGCTGTTGTTGAGATATTGCGTTCACAACAACAGGAAATTCTTTAGTGAATTTGAAGGAATCTCCTCTCGCGACCAGCTGTTTGGTGAGATAAAAAAGTATTACTATGTCAAAGCTGGAGTAAGTGTTACCTTGTTGCTGTGTGAATTGGGTTGGGGTGTTGGAGTTGGTCTTTCATGGTTAGTGAGTATCGGAGACTGTGGGTGAGGAAGAAAACACAGAGTAGTCAGATTTACATGACTGTGAATCATAGACACTTGAAATGCTGCGCCCAATATGATAAGATATACAGGATACCACGTAAGTTTTCAGTTAAAGATAAATTTGTTCAGCAATTGCAATGCTACAAACTTCTGATGAAGTGGTCCAACCGAATAAAACTGCACCTACTCTCTGCATATATTGAGTCATGGGATTCAGTGTGAACCAGTCTGGAGCCTGAAGAGACTGATATTCCGCAGAATGGAAAGTATTCGTAAAGTATCTGCTTATCCCTAGCAAAAGTAAATTTTACATCGGTAGAAATATACAAGTTCTTTCCTTGTATTGCTGTATTTGAAGATGTAGTACCTGAGATCTGTGTTGTCCCGACTGGACCAGGAAGACCACGGTGTCTCCGGCCCTGCGGATGGCCTCCACTGCCTGCTCATGGCTGGCGTCTCTTAGGTCCACACCACACACCTTAGCAAAGTAAAACCACATAACAGATATTGGACATAGACATGCGGCAAAACTGAGGTACGCAGTATGGAATATGATCTGCACTTAAATCTACGGAAACAAATTGAAAAGGGTTTGATCAAATAAAATCATTTAAGACTGATCTACAGTTTGTTAACTGAAACAAAAACAAAATTGCAATATCATTTTATTCCTGTAAGTGTGTGTGTGTGTGATACCAAATTCTATATATATGTTTTTTTTTTTAAGATATTGTTATTAGTCTTATTGTAATTTGTTCCTTTTTTAAATTCCCTTAATGTGTACATCTTGAGCCCCCCTCAAATTCATGTTTCTATGTTTCAATGCCTAATCCTTACCCGAACCTGAATCTAGTTCTAACTCTAAAACCAAGTCCAACCCTGCAACAGCCTATTAAAAGTAAGTCGGAACATTTTGGCTGATCCTCACTTTCCCAAATGTCCTCACTCTGTAGGTTGTGGGCCCACAAAAAGATGTCTGTACAAATACTTACACACACACACACATACACACACACACACACACACACACACACACACACACACACACACACACACACACACACATACTTCCAGTATCCTGTCTCCAGTCCGGAGGGTGCCATTATCTGCTGCCGGGCTGTCGGGGCTGATGTGCTTGATGAAGACTCCCCTCATCATCTCTCCACTGCTCAGTCTGCAGCCCATGCCTCTGCCTCCCATTATGCTGATACCCAGGGATTGGCCTGGTGCTCGCGTCAGCTGAACACTGAAACACAATGCAGGATACAAGGAACATCCGCACACATTATAGAACTGTAAATCCGTCGTATATATGAATGATGAATAAATTCCAGTCTTCTTGATGCCTGATGAAGACCTACTCGGTTTTGTACTACTTCTGCAAAATGTACAAAAAAGGAGAATTAATCCTATAGGTGTTTCCCTTTTTTTCTCCTCAGTCTCCGTCTATCCACTGCTCAGGACTCTGGATAGAGTTTCAGAGATTAAGTCAAAAAAACAAGAGAATAATTCCGATGAGAGACACACAAAAGCTGGTCTTTGCATTCAGTGCAGCTTATGTGATTTATCCAGGCAGGATACAGTCATAAATGCATTAAGTACAGGGTGGAAAAGAGTCGCTCTCCCTGGGCCTAAGAAGCAGGAATAGGGTTGTGTGTGTGCGCTGTGCTGTTCGACCCCTGCTGCGAACATAACCTGAACACACTAGGATTTTGCTAAGCCTTCTCCGGCACTGAGGTAGAGGACACCACGGGCAGAGTGTTAAAAAGAGGATGGAAACGGAGAATCTGAATAAAAATCTAATCACAAAGGAAAGACTTTGCTGCTGACATCACTGATTCACTAACCTCCTAGGGTGATCCCACGACACCAAGGTGGTACAAGGAGGGACCTCCGCATCGCCCTCCTCGTTACCGTCCACCTTTATCTCCACCTCCAGCGTCGGTACTTTCCCATCTGCACTAATCTTGTCCTTTCCTTCTCCTCTAGTCTCGTGAGGTAGAGACTTGGGAGGATGCCGACTGATGCGGAATAAATATGCAAGTAGAAATAACGCGGAATTAATTGATGTTGAATGGATAAACCAGATGAATCATTATAAATTCTAATTTAGATTTTTGTCCTGAATTCATTTATTTTACCTGACCGCGTTTCAAAATCCAAAAATTATATAGTTTGATGATGTCATGACAAAGCACTGCATTCTGGTTTTATTCACGTTGTGCAAAAAGTCAACCATGAGTGAGCAAAAACAACTAACTGGCTAACTATATAATTTGCTAACAGTGTTTCCTTATTTGTAGGTCATAGTTATAGAGTTGGTCCCTCAGATTTAAGTGCAGATAATATTCTATGGCTAAAGACACAAATAGAGGGAAATGTTGGCAACATTTTTTTACATTTTAGTTAATTACATAAAGTGTCTAAGCAGCTTTTCACTGCCTTACCTCATTGTAAAATAAATGTCTTTGTGATGTGACTATCGAATTGTCAAGAAAACTAAACCTGAAACTTCAGCTTTGAAAATTGTATATATAGATTTTGTATTGTTTAATTGTCTAATGATCTACAAATCGGTCCAGTGAAAGTGAAAAATGATCATTATTCATTGCAGCCTTCAGTCTGAGAGTAAAATAACGTTCGACTTGATCACGCTTTTTTTTTAGTCAATGCCTGATTCACTGTGACACAGTGACACATTGCCAATAGCAAGTTCCAGTGGTGGGCCTTGAAAAGATACACTGCTGCAGGAGCATACAGCCCTGAAAACACACATTCTCTGCCAGGGAGGTCATACAAAGGTAGTTTCACAAACACACACACACACACACACACTATCTCTGTAAATATACACTGCATGTGTGTGTGCCTGAGTGTGTCTGTAAGAAAGAGGTAGAGAAGGAGAGAATTTTTCATGAATATATTTAACGTTCCAGGGCTGTAATAAGCCCATGGAGGTGAGTGATAGTGGCGCTATCTGCGTAGCAGGAGCCTATAGCCAGGTAAGTTACAGGAGAGGACAGAACAAATGGTTCCACCAGCGCTGGAAATGAGCAGCCGGGAGAAGAGGATAGGACGAGGCGTGGAGGAGAGAGGGAAAATGAGGTAAAGAGAAAATGACCGCAGCAAGATGACTGAGAGAGAGACGAGAGAGTGATGAGAGACAGATGCAGACACAAAGAAACAAGTGGGAAGTCTGGCAGAGAGATGTGGAGAGAGACAGCGAGAGATAGAGAGGGAGAGAGAGAGAGAAAATGTATTGAAAGATAAGGGCGAGGGAGAAGCTGCGGAGAGAAATTGCAGGGAGAGAGGGAGGAGAGAGGCAGGGACACGAAGACGGAGCAAAAGCAGGGATAGACAGAAGCGAAACAATTCATTTTCGCTGACAGTCAGCACTGAGATCCATAAGCGAGCGGCTAAATATAACTCAAAGATTCAACATTCAGAGAAGCTTTAGCCTTAGTGAGGAGTGGAGAGGAGAGAAAAATTCAGACTCCCACCGAGCTGGTTGCACGATGAAACACGTTGTTTTCCCGTAGACGCGGTTAATTAAAGTGTCAGATAATAACCTGGATCGTTAGTGTGTCTTAACCTGCAGGAATGTGTATTTGTGAGGCCGCGATAAAACCCACTGCTGCAATAAAAATCAGAAGGTTAGCACATTAAAGAGCTGAGAATGTAAAGCTGTTTCATAGTCTGAAGTCTCTGCAGCAAACATATCAACATGTCATAAAGCTGGAGCGGTGGAGTCCAATAAACCCCGGGACAGGTTTATCTTGCACTCCAGGGCCTGAGTAGCGATTAGCTGACCATAAATAATGGCCTGAAAGCTCTGGATCTTACATTACCTTGAGTCTGGGGCCGGGCTGATGCTGGGAACTACGGCTGGAGCTCTAAACAAGGCAGGGACTCTGACTGCGGCTGGATCTGGAGCAGCAGTTTTGAATTTGACCGAGGCGGAGGGTGTAAGGGTGGATGAAGCAGGAGCTGGAGCTGGAGCTTTGACTGGACTGAGGGGTCTGGCCGGGGCCGATGCAGGTTCAGGAGAGGGTGTCGGTGGGGTGGGCGAGGGAGAGGCACTGTCGGCCTCGATGGACGCCAGAGGGGGCAAACACAGACGGATACGGTGTTTGTCCACCTGATGGGCTGGGACATACGTTACACTGAGGGTAGGGGGGGATGGGAAAAGAAATGTGGAGGGTGGGGGGGGAAACATTTAAAACATTAAAATGACATGTGTTTTATCGTTTCTGTATTTTCACAGTTACATATTCACATCACTTCTAACACCAAACAATGATAAGTGGATGACAGGGAACAAGACACAAATGACATGGCACATGGAGGATGGTTTCTATATATGATAAGTAGATAGATGCACAATAAGGAATAATAGAAATCAATGCATGCAAATGTATATCCAGGCCGCATATGGTTAGGCAACATAAAGAAAGTGACTTCTGAGGTTCACCATGAGGTTCAGCAAAATCACATCAATCTTCTCATCCACCTTTACTCTTAGTAAGAAAGCAGGAAAGCAGATATGCCAGGATTCTGAACCGACTGATGCTTCAAGTACGACAGAGGATTAAGTCCATGTTGAAGATTTTATTTTTACAGATTTCAAGTCATTTTATTGATGCGATTAAAGTCGTAACTGAGAGAAAGTTGTAATATAATCAACGCAATGCCATAATATTAAAAGAGTAAAATTGTGATTTAACAAGAATAAAGTCATAATATTAGATTAAAAAGTCGTAATTTAATGAGTATAGGTTATAATAATAGAGGAGTCAAGTTGTAATTTAACCAGAACCGATATTACGATAATAAAGTCTTACTACAATAAGAAAAGTCAGAATATTTTGAAAAAAATTTAACAATTAGGAAACAAGCCGTGCTAAGGAGAAGAACCCATCCTAGCCATAGTTCCACCTTCCAGTGGTTGTTGAGGAACTACGAAACCAAGCAGACGTATCTAGCAATATTTTTACAGTCGACCAATATCAAACCTTTTTTAACAATTTCCTCAAACTCTGTGTTGTTCTTTCTTCACAACCCCATTATAAAGTCCACATCCATAATAATGATCCAGCACTAAATAGGAGAGGGGGGAGCCGGACACCTGAAGTGATGTGTAATAACTGTAAAAGTCTTTATTAAACAGTAAATAACTATTAAGTTGTTATTCGTTCAGACCTGAAAAACAATCAGTAAACAACATTTACTAAACGCTGTCTGGCGTGTCACATGAGTTGTTTTAAGTGCTCTAAAATTATGGATGTCATCAGCGCCGCTTTTACTGCCATTGAAAAAAGATGGGGAAAAAAAGAGTGAGAGAAAAAGGGTATTAAATGTGTGCATTTTTAATTCAAGGCATATTTCGAGAAGTTTCTGAAACTTAAGCCCTGATTCGAATCACTGTATAAAAGTTGTCAGTTAACATAAGTGTCAAGGACATCGTCAAAGCCCGCCCCTCGTCCCACTTCTATTCTCGTGTGACGTGACGTATAGACGCAGCGTTTGAACCTGCTAATTTATCTGCTCCACTCGCGGCGGCAGATTGAATATGGAGATCTCCTGTGCTGAGCTGTTTTAACTGAGCCGCCTGGACGGCCTGTCTCCTCTCACCAGAGGCAGTTTGATAGTGACAGGCCCTCACCCGTCTACGTCTGCTTCATTCTGAGGCTGCCAACGCAACTCGTCTGCCTCCACTGTCTGTTGGTTGGTCTGCAGTGCTGTCAGGAGGACGCAGTGAGAACGGATGAGAGTTTTGTTGGTGCATGTGTGTGCGATAGAGAACGTGTGTGTTCACCTGGGTGTGCATCTACGAGAGGCTCTTCAAACCGCTCTTTTATTCAGAGCCGCGCTGTTCAAGGTGAGATGAGGGATGAATTATTCAAAGATATTTCCCATCGCAGGAAAAAGGTGTTTTTGGAGGTTAGACCATTGAAAGACTGCGTGTGTGTGTGTGTGTGTGTGTGCGTGTGTGTTCGCGTGTATGTGCGCGTGTGTGTGAGAGAGAGAGCGGTGGAGGGAGAGAAAGAGATGCTGAAGGAGAGTGAGTGGGTGTTTTGTGAGGCAGCAGGGTGGTGGAGGTGGGGCACAACAGCTGCATTGTCTATGTGGAACCATAACCGCTGATGTTAGAACGAGTAATATTTCCCCAATTTCCCCTCAGGCAATATTTAAAATTTCATCAGCTAATCTAATTTAACATGAGTGCCGCTCCTCCGTCAACGATGACTGCGGCGTGGAAAACAAGGTGCTAATGGAGATCCGAGTCGAGTCAAGATCATTTCTAGGTGACGATGGAGTGACAGTGAAAGTCATGCTTGTGACTGCGGACAACACTTATATTATACTCACTGGAGTCACAGACAGTTACATTTATGATGTATGACATATACTCACTCATTTGAGTCACTGTCATGATGTGCGCAGATAGATCTAGAAAATACCAGTGGTATTCGGTTACTTTGGTCTTTCAGTGGTTGACTGTTGATTGTTATTCCCCTAGAATTCTAAATTTTTTCTTACAACTCTGGCTTTTTTTTTTTTTAAACCATGTGTTTAAACTGTGACAAAATGGATGTAAGATGATAACTGGCTAGATAACACAGTGTCTCTTACACACACACATACACACACACACACACAAAAACACGCACTCACATAAACACACCTATCTTTGATGCTTGGCCCACTGAGCCCATTGTTAAGTCCCAGGGTTTATACAACAGCCAGGATACTAACTGAATAGGCTATGTGTTCGATTTTAGCAACACAATATCAAATATCATTATCCTTTACACAATTGTGAGACATATTGACAGCAGTTTAAAGGCCCAACACTGTGTAACAACAAGTTGAATCACACGCCGCTGGGCACAGCTGGAAGTGTGGAGGATTAGGGAACCTATTACTGCAATATTAGGAGTGGATGTGTAGAAGGTTGAGAATAGGAAGTCTCACGGCCAATCTCTTCTTCTAATTGCCTTGAAAGCAGTTAACTTCCTGCAATTATTTATTGATTTTTTTTCTGCATCAACACATTCTTCTCCAAAGAGGAAACTTGAAAAGCCAAAAATATGGGACGGAAAATATGAAATATAGGGAAACATTAAAAAAAGAACAGGTTTTTAATTTGTAGGTTCTAGGTGTGTAATGATCGTTTTGTATTGGAACACCGTTTTGTTAGTTCTGCTCCTACAGAGGCAGTCTATTAAACAAATATGGCTAAATGTACTTACGCCTTAACTTAAACATGGCTACCCTTCACATCAGCAACATTTAGCTATACACATTAATTACTTATAAATTATACAAATATTATTTACATTATGATAAATATTGTTTTCACTTATCGTGTTTGATTAGACTGTGTGGATGTGCACATAGTGTGGTTGATTGCATATCTCTAATCCTCCTCCCATGCATCTCACATAAAGCCAACATGGCTCCAGCTCATAGCTTTGACCTATGCAGAGGTCACACTAGCAAGAATAATTGGTGAAAATGCTAATGTGGGTGCGCAGGGTTCTTTAAGCCTTTTTCACAGAGGACATTCTGACATGTCCCACTAGATACAGTAAATCACAAATAGTAACATCACCGCAACAAAAACTTACCACAGTTTTTACGTTTTTTTGCTAAGAACAAAAGAAACTCTCCTCTGTCTCGTCAGAATTACTAAAACATGTCCTGCTGTGACTGCACTTGATGATGTCGTGTTGTGCGTCAGCGATACAGTAATTTCTCCGGAGCAATTTAAAAATGTGAAGGTTCAAAAAGCACTCGAGCCATTTTAAAGAGGATGAGGCACACTGTGATGCACATCCACTCACATGGTGATCCAGAGCGAGTTCAGTGATGTAGAGTTAGAAAAGATGTCATAGAATTTGTGTGATCTGCATACACCATCATGTAACAATAAGAACCATGCTCAGTTTGTAATGCAGTTGGACAGTGACCGGCCCCCTCACCTCATTTCTGGCCCTATGACAGAGTGTCTGCGGAGCGTCGCCCTGGCCTGGGCGTTTGTCAGGTTGGAGGTAGGTTCTCCGTTGAGAGCCAAGATGGCGTCCCCCACACCCAGCCTGCCATCCTGGCTAACAGAGCCCCCCTGGACCACACTGCGCACCAGCATGCCTGAGCCGTCGTTGATAGCACTCACCGACATCCCTGCCAACACGCACACATGTACACACACACACACACACACAAACACACACACACACACACACACACACACACACACACACACACACACACAGGTGAGTGCAAGGTTGGCTAACGCTGCTTTGAATACATGCCAGACAGACAGAGAGTGGCTGAAACAAACATCTGACAGCGGCATAATCAGCATAATCAAGACAGACACTAGGCAGATTAGCACACAAAAATGGCTACACATGCTTGACATTTACACAGCAACATCCTTCACAGTCGCACTCGCACAAGGCGCACGTACACACTCACACCCACAGGGGGCACAGGGCACAGGTGATGAGAGGGGAAACACATGCCAGTCCTACAAACACCTAACTTTGGCATTATCAGATTGGATGCTGGGCGGATTACACAAACACTTCATTAATGCAAACAGGCAGAAGCAGGTAAATCAGGCGTCACAGACACACACACGCGCACACCTCCTGCACACACACACATACACACACTGCAGAGGAGAAAGGCTAGAACAAATTAGGCCGTCTGGTCTATGGGGCCTGTGTTCTACACGGCTATCTAACGACTAGGCACATCCACAACACTATGGTTGTACATAATTTGAAGTTGATCAAAGAAATGACTTTGGGCTTATTCTTTTTTGATCAAATAAATAGTTTATTGCTTTTAGTGTTACATTCAAATTACAATACAATCATAGTGCCTGGAATACAGTCAACTGGAGACACAGCTACTGAGCCTGGACAAAACAAACAGAAGACACACATTTCCATGACATGACAGGATGTTTAAAGAAATGATGTTGGAAGAGTCTCAAAGAAAGTGTTGAAACACAGCATCAAAATACAGCTATCACAAATTCATTGATGATTTATGGAAAGTCACCACATGAGAGGAGCATCTATTTTTTCTAACCACAACCAAATGTCTTTAGGGTACCGTGACTTTGTAGTAAGTGCATTAGGTTCACGCCATACAGAAATAAGCAAAGATGTATAAATACTCTGCTTATATTCTTGGGTTTAGACGATCAAGGCAAGAAAACCAACCCTTTTCCTTTCACACCCTAAAAGCTGTTCAGTCATTGTCGTGTTAACAGCTTTTTACTGTACATACACGTCTCATCTCCAACATTGGGCATTGAGTCATAAATACGTACTGGATAGAATTTAACATTGTACCTCATCATGCGAAGAATTTCAAGCAGTACCAATAAATGATGTACCACAGACCCCCATTTCCATGCCTTACAGGTACGTACAGACGTTAACTCTGCCCATGGTGAAGCTTTCAATATGTTTAACTTTGCAAAAACCTAAATTACACAGAAATCTGTAAAACCCTGCTCCACATTTTGATTTCCAGAGAAGAACTATGCTACTTTAATATCTCAGCAATAAAACCTGCAATATTTTAAACACATGAAAACCAAAGAATGCAGTGACACACAGACTGGTGGTTATGACCTTGAATTACTCTACCTATGACAATTTACATAATTTCAAACTTTCTCACACACAAACACACATTTGCGCACACACACACATGCAGTGTCTTACGAGAGCATATTTCCAGAATATAAACAAGTTTATTTCCTTATGTTTTGCATAGTGCCCTTAGATGAAAGTGCAGGAGCGTCGTACACCCTGTTCTTGGCCCACCGTCATGTTCGAACAGCCAAACATTCGACTTGGAGCACTTAAGACAATTTCATCTCAACACTGTGGTAGAAAAATAACTATATTCAAATAAGTTCAAAATATTAAAGTAATCAATACTCATTGGTTTCAATATTACTTCTTATTTCTCATAATGTTGGCCTTCCATGCACCCCCTTACTAGTCTCTCAGACACAAATACACACATATAGCACACACTCACACACACAGAAACACACACACACACACAGTATCCATATCCCCTCTCAGGTACGTGGAGCACACCACTTCACCACTCCTCTTCAGTGCAGCCGTCATCACCGCCTATAAGTGTCATTATCGCCATGCCGGCGACGTACACACACCAAGACATGATCACCACGAGAAAGACGGAGAACATACCAAGGCTACGGTTGCCCCGGACAACAGTGATAGACTTCTCAAAGCTGGTGGGGGGAAGAGGAGGAGGGGCTTGCTGCCTGTCCTGGTCCATGACGCCGAAGCGATGACGTGACTGGTTTTCCTGTGAGAGAGAGAGAGAGACAAACAAAGGGCAGGAAGGTGAGATAACAAATACATCATACATGAGTAGGGTTGCAAAGGGGCGGAGCATGTTCAGCAAAGTTCCGGAAACTTTCCATGGGAAGTTAAGTTCGGGAAATTTGAAAAGATTTTAAAGATGTATGGATTGCAGCACACGCTGCACGTTGAATTTCAATCCTCCACTGTGCATTTCTCCATCACATGCACAGATAATTGCCAGCATCCTGCACACTACAGCAGGGCTATTGAGGCCAGCTGGAGTGTTCAGAACTAGTCAGGTAAGTTTCGATGATATTACTTGGGAAAATATATTAGCATGCTGAGGAGGATTGTTCATCTGTTCATCTAGCATATTTCTATTCATTTATCCATCAATTGTTAACTTTTTTCTCATCTACAGAACAATGCCACGTGCACTATCTCTCGTGTGGAGACATTTCACCCCAGACAATGTAGAAGGAAAAGCTGTGTGCGTTTGCAAATACTGTGCAAAGACCTATGTTAAGAATGACACAAAGATGCAGAAACATATAGTCAAGTGCCCAAAGTTTCCTCAGGGCTAAAATCAGCCTATGACCAAACAAAATGTTTATGTTTATGTCTTTATATGACAAGATAAATACAGTTAGTATAAATTACCCACAACATTTCCAGTTTATTCTCGTTAGTTCCCGTTAATTCCCATGGACAGTTTCCAACTTTGAATATTCCCCCGGAATTTTGCAACCCTGTACACGAGTGCGGCCCTCTCCTAATTCACCCCTTAGTCCTACCACTTGGATCTACCCCTTGATTTTGTGCGTGGACGTGAAGGGGTAGTGTTGTACCATTTCTCTATCTGATGTAAGGCTAGTGGCTATCTAGCCCTTCAAACTGCCTTTCTAGCATAGTGCAATCAGGAGGCCCCTATAAACAAAATGGTAGTCGGAAATTGCTGAATGCCTCACGAATGGAAAAAACAAATTAACATGGGGACCGCTGCAGGGCAAACGTTAGTGTTACATCTTGCAAAATAACCATAGAAAATGTGTTTCAGGAAAATTGCTATTGATGACTCTCAATGATCTTTAGTCAATTAAGTGGCAATTGATCAAGTAGCCTAGATGCTGATATTTGACAGAACAAGAGTTTATGTACTCAAGGTGCTTAAGGAAAAGCCATTCCAGTTTTTTCTAAAGAGAGCCCAAAATCTGTTGCAAGTCTCATGGTTGTTAGCTTGACATCCTGAAGTTGTCAAGCTAACAACATCGGAACTGACCCACTGGCGATATGTCCAGCGTGTACCCCGCTTCTCGAGCAGTGTTAGTCGGGATTGGCTAACGCCCATCATGCGAACCTCAAAGGACAGGTGGTATGGATAATGGATGAATGGATGGATGGATGAACATAGTAATAGTGGTGGACAACTGCATATTTGCAAATGTCATGGATCGCTGAAGTGTTACTTTCGTTTCTATCACCGTTCTTTCCCTACTCATTATTATTGACAAAACAATTTCAAACATCTCTTAAGTCCTCTGAATAATTCTGATTTGAAGATTTGAAACAGGCACAAAGTTAAGACTTCTTTGGTGCTTCCCCCCGGGAACTTCACAAAGAAGAAGGGTTCTTCTTTGAACCATCACAGAAAGTACAAGCCGCACTGAAATTCTAAAGCTACCTTTGCAACAAGTCTGTCTTTGATGTGAGCGCAGACACTAGCTGAGTCTCTTTGTGTGTGTGTGTGTGTGTTTGTGTGTGTGTGTGAGTGTGTGTGTGTGTGTGTGTGTGGGGGGGGGAAGTATGGCAGAAATGTATGTCCTTGCGATAGCCCAGGTGCCAATTTCTTGCAAGCGGTAAGCACTTTTCTTTGAGAAGCAATTGTTGGTAATTAAGCAAAAGCGAGTACAAAAGACTTCCTCAATAGCTCCGAGTTGAGGCCACAATGGAGGAACCAGTCTTTGACACTGAGCACTTTCTTTATACCTGACCCAGTGATATTGATACAGCCGCCTCTAAGCTCCCCATTATAGAACGTGCACAGAGAGAACAAACACTGTCATGGTAATCTCCTTCAGAGCGGCAAAAACTTACAACCGCAGAATCTCAGGTTTGCATGGCAATGAGCAACGCTTCCTGTGTGATGGCCTCAGAGATTCAGACTGTTGGAGTGTTACTGTAACTGTCACTGCAGAGATGTTCCCTGCTGAGCCTAAAGCCTTGAGTAGACGCTCATCACCATGGATCCTCTTAGATGATACATGATTATTCAACACTGTAGTCTCTGTTATTAAGTTTATGGACTAAATTACGCATCTACCTAATAGAGCCAGAAATCTTGGTCTGTCTGTCTGTATGTAGAACTTTTATCTCTAGAATTGTTCTTCTTATCAGATTCACATTTGGTGTGAGTATTGTCAAGGGTCCAAGGATACACAGTGTGGAATTTGGGCATTTGGACATTCATTATTTTCAATATAAATAAACCTAGATTTAACAGGTGACCAGCACTCGGTGCTATCAGCGGCTACGACTAATCAATGTAAGTGACGCCAATCTTGACAGGAGGGACATTCACAACAACTGATTCTCCAGTTCATGGTTCTGTGCACTGAGAAATTTAGGACAAGTGAACAGCTCTTAGTGCAGTAGTGGTGGGGAGGCTTCAGAGTTCTGAGTCCCACAGCTGGTCTTCACCTGCTGTAGCTCTATTACTGCGGGTAACAATTGTTAAGAATAGACACTGCACTAGTTGTGATAACCCTGACAATTACTACAACAACACATTTTGCAGATATATGATCTACATGCAGTTCATGCAAAAAAGACTTGTGCATGCATCCACCAGAGGATTAGACAACAACGAACATGCAAGACAGTGGAGGATGCAGTGGTGGTAATGTATCAAGAGTTAAAGTTTAAATGATTTGTGCAGTTTAGACAATACTGCAGCATATAATACAACAATTCTCATGTTGATGTACTTTTCCCATTGCTCTCCTGTGGTACCACAAGAGTGTGAATGGCACCTCGCAATGTTTTTCCATCAAGAAACGTCAAACATGAGCACAAACTATCCAGTCACATCATTCTTTCCACTGACTGATGCTTATCTCCGACTCACCGTTCTTTTGTAACACTGCTGGCCGAAGCTGTTGTCCTCAGAGTGGAAAGTGTTGGCGAAAGCCTCGGCCGCTTCAGCTAGCAGGCCGAGCTGAGTGTGACTCTCAGTGTCATCGCAGGAAGCCCGCAAGCTCCTCTCTGAGATGGGCGTCAAGCCGCCACACAGTTCCAGCTGAAAATACGAAAAATGTCAAAGTTGCGAAAAAATACTGAGTAAAAGCAAAAGTAAGCAAATTCACACAGAGGCAAACAGGCTAAAGGAGGTGACTGTGAATTAGACACCCTCTTCTCCTCTCCCCTTCTCTCCATCTGTAGTGTTGTCGAGCATTGTGTTCATCTCTCAGACGCATTAAAAATTCAAATGGCTTGTAACTGGATTCTCTGCTCCTTGTTACTAAGCCACAGCTCAAAACAAAAAAGGAGAAGAAATACAGTACTGGCAAAAATGGTCGACACTTATTTACTTGTACTGCATAACTGTGGCTTTTTTGAGATGATAAAATAATACTTTGATGAAAATTGAATGAAGTATAAAAAACACTTGAATTGATGGGTGGCAAACACGTTTTAATTTGATGAGGAAAAGTACTGTACAGTTTCGCCATTCACCCATTCACACACACGTTCATAAATTGCATCTGCAGCACTTTCTTTATCACACATCACTCATACACTGTTGGCACGGCCAATTTTGCCCAAGGACACTGTGTGTAATGGAATGGGGGAGACTGGGATAAAACATGCAACGTTCTTGTTAGTGGACCTACCGCTCTAACCCCTAAGCCACAGCCGACGCTACTGCCCTTGTAATTTCATATTTGATATCTTCATAAAAGCCAATGGAGATGAAATGTATAAATTTCTCAGTCATTTCAACTACTGTATTAGCCAAAAAAGGACAAACGTCTCTGGTTATTTAATCTCTAAAAAGTGTTTAAACCAAATTTTGCGAAATTGATCTATATCAATATATATATACACATTGTCTCTAATAAAGGATCTCTTTCCTTTGTTGTAAAGTTTCTTTCCGTTAAGTTAAAAGTGCTATGTCTCAAATATCAAACTATAAGTAATGTGTCTCACACAAATACTGAAATAAACATCTAATGAAATTAAATCGTGGGCTGCCCAAGACGCACAGCAGTTAAGGTGCTGCTGACTCCGAGCTGAGACTATGAACTTTATTGGATGTAATTCCCCACCGCTCCCATCATTACCCTCTGCTGACAGATATCAAATCAAACACTGAAATTTAATTATCTGCACATACCGGCAGGGGTTTGGCAACACCGATACGGACAGGGCCATAACCAGTGGATTTAAGGACATACACAGCATAATCCAGGCTGGAACCTTCCAGGTCGGTGTCATTGACAAACATGAGGCGGTCGCCGGGAAGCAGGCGACCATCTTGATCTGCTACACCCCCAGGCACCATTGAGCGGATGACCAGCACTGTTTTAGTGACATCTTCTGGATCCTGGAGTGAAACATAAGATTGAGTATAGTTGGGTTACTGAAGATATTCAGAAACATTTGTTGCATAAATGAAAACAAGAGATTGAACAACAGGATGAAAGAGAATTTTTAATTATAGGAAAAGAAAAAATGGACTAGTTGGTCTCATAGAGGACCAGTCAGATCTAATAACGCTGCTATTTCTTAACATGGCTTGAAAGTCTTAGAAGATAAATGCACAGAATACAACAATTCTCTCTGTAGAATACAAGAGTGTCTGCTTCTCTATTCTCTGAGTGTTCTCCCTATCCAACCTGACACCAATATTCTTTGACTGTAGCCTATTGCAGTCTGTTTCTATTTGTAGAAAGACTCGGGGGCACGTCTCTGACCTGGTAGTCCAGGATACTGAAGCCCAGTCCCGACTCGCCTTTCTCCAGCTCGACCACCTGAGCCTCTCTCTCCCACATGGCCAAGGGAGGTGACATGGGTGGTACGCCACGCTTGGTGATGTCCTCGGCCGTAGGACAGGGGATGACACAGCCCTGGTCCAACTGGAACAAGGGGGGGGAGAGGGGACAAAGAGAAGATCATCAAATCAGCTGCATTTTGCATTTTACTTTTAAATGCAGAGTAGATGTAGTTTATATTGTCTTAAGGAAAATGATTTAAGCACTAATAATAAACCCCACTGCCTTCACCTTGTCATTGAACTCAGCCAGCAGCTCTTTCAGGGTGAGGCGGACTTCATCATCATTTTCCTCATCACTGTCTGGAATTGAAGGGGGGGCAACTCGGGAGCACACCAGACATACATGGATCGGCAGCTCCTTCAGAAGATTGACCACCTCCTTATGTGTCTCTCCAATGAGAGGGATCCCATTCATCTGGTAGGAAGATAAATTGCGTATAAATATGTATATATTTTAAATAATGATATTTATAATAATAATATGCAGTAAAAGTTAGTAATATTCAAAATGTGAAATATCAGTCAGAAAGAAGGAAAATGAAAAAATATAAAATAGTTGGAATTATAAAGAATGATACAAAAATAAATAAATAAAATAAGTATTAAAAATAAGCAGCATAATTGTGTTGTAAGATGACTTAAAAAATTTAAGTAAGTTCAGATCACAAGTGCAGTAGAGGCACATACATCAAATATGTTTTTAATAGCAATTTAAAAGAGGAAAAGAATATAAAAATAGTGATTATATAATTTATTACTCTCCATTATATGTACATATATGTGTACAATATATTAAATACATATATCAAAAGTGATTGGTTGGTCGCATTGCTCGCTACCATATTGTAAAGTCTCAATCTTTCTCTGTAATGAGCTTTGATTTGAAAGACAAGGCAGTTAGCAGAGGATAATTCCTCCAAGACGATCTCCGGTACAATGACTGCTCATCATGATGAGTGATATGTGTGGGTGTGTGAACTTGAACCAGTGGAAGGGAAGGAGGGCAAGTTCTCCCCCTACAGTACAGGCACAGCTGCACAGAGGCACACACACTCACACCCACCTCCTTACAACTGATGTCACTGCCTTAAGGGAAAAAAGTTTTATAGTTTACTTGAAATCCTGAGAAAACTAAACTTAACGGTATGGTTCAAGCAACAATGTCTTGTGTATATGTAGGCATTGGAAGGGCATGATGCTGCCAAGTAATGTAACTGTTCTGTAACTGTGCTTTAAAGAACAGGTTATTATTAACATATGGCTATTATTATTATTATTACAGTTTTCAGTTGCATTTGTTTGTGTGTTAGCAGGATAACACCCCAAAAAATATATATTCCAGAAGGATAAAGTTGTTTGTTGATTTCTCAAAAAGTATATATAAGTATATTTTTGCAGTGTGAGTGTAGATAAAAATAGAATTCCAGATCTACTTAATTACATTGTGGTTTCATAAGTGGACTGTTGGGACACTACTGACTGTCATTCTAGATATATGTAGTAGTATTGCCTACTGCTTGAAAGCTGGAAACATGAGAGCAACTATGGTTGTGTGAACTGACGATGATCCATGACGGAACGTCTTTATGATCCATCCACTTATATTCCTCAAGATGTGCCGAAGTAATCCATCCCTCACGGATCATATCTTTGGCGACTGACTAAAAGGATGAGTAGCAGAACAGTGGGCTGAGAGGATCAGCTTCAGTTGGTTACCTCCAATATCTGGTCTCCAGTGAAGATCTTATCGCTTTGGCCAATGGGCCCCTCAGGTAAGACGGAGCACAGGTAATGATGTCCAGCCCGAGCCTCCAGACTGATGCCCAGACCACTTGTCTCGCTGAAACGCTCCAGCTGACACACCTAAGAGAGTACAGGGACAAATTAGCTCCGCCTCCCAGCACTGTGTTCTAAGGACATTTTTTGAATTTCCAGAGAGGCTTCATTCAAAAAGGGATGAAGCTACACTTTAATTCCTATCTACTTTACAGAGGGACGTACAATAACTTCATATCGGGGTCCAACCGCATGCTGCCACCTCTTCCTCAGGTACTCCTCTTCAGCTGGCATCAGTTTCCCGCCTGTAGATTGTGCACAAAAATAATCACCCTCATTTCAACCACACACACAGGAATAGAAAAAGTGACAAACACAAATTCCTTAATGACATTGTCCCTGGCCCGAGATCTAATCAACGCAAAAATAGGAACCTATTTGAAAGCATCAGTAAAGTTGTTTTATAAAGAGAAGATGATGTAGTTCTCAAGGTGGCAAATTGAGATTTCAACACACAACTCTGTGGACACAAGCATGCACATTCACATCCAGCATCTTGTGTTTTTTTTGGTTTGGCAATCTAATATTTTCTTGTTCAGCTATTAAAGCCTCCACAGCAATCATTGCTTATTTGACTGTACTCTCTAATCAAGCTCAAAAAATCCTTGTCTAAACAAAGCCATGTATACAGGCGGGCCGAGAGACAAATCATCTGGAATGAGTTGAATGAGTTGGATAAACACAAGACTGCACAACACTATAAATAGACTCCCATCAGCGAACATGCCTCACTGCCACATCGCTGTTCCCTGAGCCCAATTAGCATATCAGACTAAGCCCCATGATCCAGTTCCAGACTGCAGTGCAGCATGGGAAGGGAAGCTTACCGTTTCTGAAATCATGTCGGGGTCGTCTGTTGGCGTATGCTGCTCGCCGGGAGATCTCACGCAGGGAGCAGATTCCTGGGGGATGGAGAAACACAGTTGAGCAGAAATTCAATCATATTTGAGTTTGAAAAAAAATGATAATCTGTAAAGTTTCCAAGCAAACATGTAAGGGAAGATAATGTTCATCATCCACAAAGCTCATTGTCTGAACAGATATTTCAATTTTTCTCATGATCCAACAAGATATCATATCTGATTATTTACACAGGTTTACATCACTGCACACTGGCAAATCTAAATTTGCTCAGTTTGTTCAAAACCAATACATCCCCCCAGCTCAAAGCACCTGTCTCTTGAATCCTGTTGAGGCCCACTCTGTAGGGATTCCCCTCGTTGAAGCTGTGGGAGTGTCGGAGCGGCTGCAGGGGCGGAACTGGTGGCAGGATGTGACTCAGACGTACGGATTTCCTGAGCAGCCTCAGTCGGACCAGGGGCCCCGTCCTCCTCAGCACCTCCATTGCCCTCTGCTCACTGCAGCCATGCATGCTCACTCCATCTACCTGTGGGCAGGGACAGGGAAACAAGTACATGATAAGAGTAAAGGCTCATTTATGCTCAATGTTAGATACATATATAGAAATGGACGGAGACTTTCGTCTGAAATCGACTTTCATTTAATTTGTAATTGTAATCATCTTAACCTACAAATGGGGACAAAACCAACCAAACAGAGCAGCACGACTGGGATTCATGGTAGAGCAATACAGCCAATAGTTCAAGCGAGACAAACACAGGATAGCCAAACGTTTGAGGAGAGACATTGCAAGTTTGAGGTATCAACACAATATTAATATGCCCTTCAACAATGTGTCTCTTTTCTTATCTCTTGGCACATTATCACTACAACATTCTCCACTAACCCTCTGGTGGATGCATGCTAACACGCTAACGTAAAAAGTGCATGGAAGTGTGTGGGCAGTGACAGTTACTTCATTTGAAACAGACGGATGACTTTTAAAGGAAATATATATGAGTGTTCGGGATGAACTGAAAGGTGAAGGTATGATGCAGACAGAAGTGTTTGTGGATGGAGTGGATGGTATGAAGGTACAACAAGTGCCAGTAAATCAAATAGCGACTCAGAGAAGATCGATAGTCATCAAAACTGAAGAGATAGAGGAAGATGGACAGAAAATGTAAAACAAGAGTTGATGAAGAGATGGATGGGGCAAAAGTAAAAAAGAAAACCTAGAATTCTACTTCATCAGCTGAAAAAGAACCTAATTGGTGAGTGTGGAACTACTCAAAGTTGCAAACAGTGCAGATTTTGAGAGTCTGAAATTGTTAAGATTCAGCAGAGAATACATTTGAGACAAGAAGGTATTCAGAGTCTACAGGGAGCAAAATGAAAAAGGTATCTATTGCGAATTTGGTGAAACTCACAGATAGAACAATATCTCCAATGTGGATGCGTCCATCTTGATCAATAGCGCTGCCTTTCACTATGCTCTTCACCATCACACCGGCACTGTACACTGAGGAGGGAGAGATGCATTAAAAGAATGTTAGTATTGATTGTGTCGTTCCTTAAAAACTCACAGATCATCAATAATGTTTTGCATAAGCCAGAGAGTCATAACAGTTTTATTATTGATCCATCTTGTTTCTTGTGACTTGGGAGATGTTATTACCTGAATTGAGGTCACCTATGTAGCTAGAGATGGTGAATCCCAGGCCCCGGCTGTTTTTAGTGAACTGCACACTGAACTCATACTCATCATTCAAGTCATCGAGCTGGAAAAGAACACGGAGCCACACATTTTATGCTCATGCTTTGGGTTTAAAGAATACTTTATCACACATTTAATGTCACTGAATCAGCAAATATTTCATTAAAAATGTTAAGATTGAATCCATTTTTGCACTATGTTTCTTTACACACCGTGCCATCCAAGCTGTCCTGGCTGAGGGCAGGTGAGGATAGATGGTTGTCCTTGGTCATATCCCTGGCAATGAGCAACTTCACCTTGGTACCAGCATTTCTCAGGACCTGGGCCAGGTGGTGATTTGTGAGAGAATGAAAAGTGACAAATATAAGAACATAACATACTTTTTTTATAACCAGTCAATCAGTTTTCTTCATTGAATATTTGTTTCTTCTTAAACACAAAATGTTTGAAAGCACTCACTGACGCTTTCTAACATTTTCTAGTGTGCTGTTTCATTTGCGTCAGCATCAGTTGCCAAGTAGCATTTAACTCATCGCCGCCTCCAGAGGCCAGAGGATAGAAAACACCTACAGATCCTTCATGGTTGGTAAAAGTTGCAGTTGAAGAGGCTTTGAAGATTTTTCTTTTCAGTTTTACAAAAGAAAAGGAAGTATAAGCCAAGCTAGCAGTTGTGGCAAACGTATCACTGCTTTTTTTGTCTACCTGAGCTTTTCATAAAAAATTTAAAAAACAGTGATCCGGCTACTGCTAAGTTATTTTGTTGTTATTCAAACACCTACGGAATAAAGTTTTATGATTACAGAAAATGACTTATGCAGCAGTCAAATTCATCTTCAACTTTTGTAAAGTTTCAACAAACCATGCCTCACCTGTGCCACCTGCTCACTGTTCATGCCCGCCAGGTCTGTGTCTCCGATGCGCAGGATCTGATCTCCACTACGCAGACGTTTATCCTGAAGGGGCCCCATTCCAGCAAAAATTATTCAGAAACTGGTCTTTGATAAAATATTCAAACACATTCTAGTCAACACATTTCACCAAATAACAATTCATTAAAGATAGGAAAAGTGTGACAACTTGGAAAACTTGATTTGAAGATAGAGATTGATTCTACTCTTATGACTCTCCACAGCCTCAGGATCTTGATATGAAACACTTGGTTTTAGCTCCTCTCTCTTAAAGCCAAAATGTCAGACTAGCACTTTATTCAAGCTTTGTCTATGTGACTCTCATATACTGTGACTGACAAGCGGTTTTACCCGGCCGGCGGCTCCTCCAGGAAGGATGGTCTTGACCATGACTCCTGTGCTCCGCCCTCCTATGATGCCAAAGCCAAGGCCCTTCCCGTCATTGGTCAGCTCAATCATCTCCACATGACGCCTCTGATCCGGTGAAAAGAAATAGAGAGAGGAAAATCTATTCCAATTAACCAGTAAAAAAAAGATGAAACAGCACTAACATGCTAGTGCTGAATGTGCTTGGTACACTTGCTTATCTACAGCCTTAGACACACATTTAGCTCTACAGTTACACCTCACTTGTAAGATTACTGTACCTCGTGAGCGATGGCAGCCAGGTTTCTGCCCATCGACATGGTGCGGGAGATCCGAGGGGGCGTGCAGTACTAAAAAATAAATGTCACATGTAAAATAAAAGCAAACTGTAAATGACACTGGGTTAGCGGAGCAGCAGATTACGCTCAACCGAAATCCCCAGATGATGTGAAAAGAATTATGATATTCTCAAATGTGATGTGTGACATTTCCCATGGTGACCTGTTACATTTTACAATTGAAAGAAAAAGAAAATGATTTGCTCGTTTCATGAAGTGAGTGCTTTAAATATAAAATCCCCCCCATTACTCAACGTCCTCTCAAATGACCTTTCATTTATGCTGGATATATTACGTACCTGCGATTCGGTGTGAGTGCAGTTGTTGGGATAGATTTCCGAAAAGGACAGATCCTGAGAGCCCAGGGAAGACATGCTGCCCTCCCTGTGGGAGGATCTGTTCTCCATGGCCCATGTGTAAGAGTCACTGTGACACAGAGTCTTCAGCCCCACTGGTACGCCCGGGCATGGTCCACAGTTCATTGATACAGATTTTGAAATGCCCTTCCCCTGCTAGGAGCAGATAACGACACATGGCGAGGTGTGAGATTGGTTTGGATTGAGAGGAAACAGATGAAATGGAGTAGGATTGGAGGATGCAAGGAAAGGGAGAAGGGTGTTAGGGAAAATGGATGAGGACGATAAAGAGATGGGGGAACAGGGGTTGATAAAAAGGTGAAAACATTAATTGAAGAGAGGAGATATCGAGGCAGAGAGAAATGGGAAGACAGTGAGAGAGTGATTGTGGTTAAATGGAGAAGATAAAGAAGTCGAGGAAAGAAGAGAATTGTGAGACGATGAGGAAAGAGGTGGGAGAGAGAGAGTAGAGAGAGAGGACAGGAAAAAATATATAGGGGAATATGTTTGAAATGGAGCTGAGGGAAAAGATAGGAGAGCAAAACCCCAAGGATTTTAGATAAAGGTTTCTCTTCAATACCAAACAAACACAAAACACAACCCTTTTGTCTTTGACATTTTCTGTTTCAAAGTTGAAAAACTAATTTCAGGAGTTTTTTTATTTATATACCGTTCCGCTCTAACAACTCTGAAACCTGTTGGAAGAGCAGAAGTCAAATAAAAGATAAAACGCTATGAAAACACCAATAGGGCGACTTCACACCGCAAGAACGTGCACTTATATTCCAGTATTTTATTATATAATATATAGGAACATGAACTAATAGAAATGGTGTCAGTGTCTTTCCTGATATAAATAAAAGGAACCCTTTGACATGTGTTTCCTGAAAAGCGGAGATGATAAAAAGCTCTTGCAAACGCCGCACTGACAATGTGGTAAACCCTGTGCGTGTAGACTTTGGGACTTTATAGGGTTTGCCTGTTACGGCACACCACAACAGGCAATTACCAAGCCGCAATGCTCACCACTGACAGAAATGTGGGCCTTGATACTGTCAACAATACAATACACACACACAGACACACACACACTGTGTGTTACTATACATGCCAAGCCCTAATCCCAACCCTCAAGCAAAAAGCTCAATCTTGACCTGAAACTAAACTTAACCTAAACTAAACCCAAACCTTAACTAGCCTTAAAACTTGTATTCACCTTAACATTTAATAATTAACACTATGGGGACCCTATAATGTGACTTTGCAAACAGATTAAGGTCCCCAAAACATAATTGTAAGTAATACCCGGACCACACACAAACACATATACACACAAACAATCTAGTCTCTGTGACTTCAGAGGACATTACATTGACTTACATTGATTTCCTCACCCTAACCTAAACCCTAACCTAAACCCTAACCTAAACCTAACTTTAAACCCTTCTTCACCTTAAAATGTAAGGGTTTATGTTATGAGGCGACAAGTCCCCATGAGGTTGTAAACAGATGTAGGTCCCCACAACATCAGTTGTATCTATACCACACACACACACACTTCAGCTTAACACGTATGACAATAGTACAGATGACTTCTGCAAACTCCTCAACAGGAAACATCGCCACTTCTTCCTTCCCCTCTCTCCTTCACGCTCCCTCTATCCCTCTCTTGCTCTTTCTCAGGGCTTTAGTGGTAAGCTTAGGTAAGCTGATTACTCATCCCGTTTGGCTCCCGCATTCAGTATTTTGGGAACGATTCCGGCTCCTTCCCCAACCATTCAGTATACACCGAACACCTACACACTCATGCTCATGCTGTACCTTCGCCAGGGGCTTCCGCTTAGCTTGCTGTAAGCTGAGTATGTGGAGGAACAGGGGGCTCTGCAGGACGGTCTTCAGCAGGGAGAGCTTCTCCTGTGTGGGGGCCTCCCCCCGCTCCTTCAGTTTAGCTTGTAGTCTCCCCACAGCCTCCAAGGCACGCTGCGTATCTGCAGAGAAATAGCGAGCCGTTTGTAACAGGATTTCAACTGTCTGGCTTTGTGTTACAGTTTCCAAATGTTGCTGTGGTTCCTGGGTGACCCTGAACACAAACTCAAACCTCTCAGGGAAATAGTTATGAAATGTCAACAGTGAACAAATACTGTTGGGCAAACGAAGATATTTTCTCCTGAACATTTGTGTTTAGAATACAAAATAACATCCTTTCTCAGCTCTGATGCACAGTGCGATAACTAAGAAAATATCCCTGAACCACGGCTGCTAGAGTTCCTTCCATTCAAAGGTGTTTATAATACTGTTGTATGCTTCTCTTCTCAAATCAAAACAGGACTTGTGACTTGTGACTAAAGCATAGGCAGGAAGACTTTTAAAAATCTTAATCAAGAATCATCAGGATTATACTAAAGGAGGACGTGAAAACCATTTCACAAAAAAACACATAAGAAGAAACCAATAATAGAGTCTTGTTGTCAGGTCATATTGCACTTGTTTATTTGGTGGAGCAGCAGCTAATGAGCGCAAGCCACAACTGTAGTAATTGTATGTGGCAGAAGGTTAAGACCCTGTAAACTCTTCACCACCAAAGGTTTGACTACCGACCAGACTGCGAGCCCGCTGCCACCTGTGTAAATGTAAGTATTCTTTCTCGTCTGGCTGCTGCAGCCTTGGCTGACACCTTAATTCTAAGCCTCTGACGGTGGCTGTGGTGCGGAGGTGTCTAACCGAGGTCACTGGAACATGGCTGGCTTAAAAAGCAGAGATCTACATCTGCAAGGCCCCAAATGCACTTACCCATGATTTCCATCGTGTAGCCTGTTGACAGATTGTTGGGATGAGCTGTTGCTGTGCGACTTTTAGTGCTGCTTTAGTTGGGAGTCAGTTCTTCTACACCGTTTGGCACCTGGATAGCAACAAAATGGAAACAGTTAATGCTTCAGCCAGACCTTCAACAAAGCAGCCAGTATATTTACAGTTCCATGATGGTGTATGTAGAGTATATTTGTAGAGGACAAGTCCAGTCTGAACTGTAGATACATTTTTAAATCTGATATATAGCTCTGAAAAAAAATTAAGAGACCACCGCAAGATCATCAGTGTCTGTGATTGTAGAATTCAGATTATTGTTCTTGTCTTTAAACCATTTACAACATTTCCTTAAAATTCCAAGGTCTGGAATGAAATTGCAACGATACCTGTGAGGATGCAGATTTGAGACAAATCTATAGAACCCGATTTTCTTCTAAAAACCCGTTCGATCATCCTCCCTGACCTTGTGACTAAATAAGTATTTATTTTACCTGTGTTCAGCAGCATGTACACTATCACATATCCTCACCTCCAAGGCCTGTGCCATGCTTGTTTGCAATCGCCTTCCTTGACAACTAATGCTCTTTAGCGGGGATTTAAATCTTCTCCAAAAGGCTTTATCAGCCAGTGATGGTAATGAACAGCGACACATGGCCTCCCAACATTCTGGCTAGAGGGCGGGGGGAGAGAGAGCCTGTATTCCTTCAAAATATGATCCCAATGACATGATTTGATTTTCAAGATGAAGGGCTGGAAATGACAACGTCCTATCTGAAATCTAATTAGGGGCCATTGACAGGCACGATGGGTATCGCAGTACTTCTATGCCCTTCACGGCAGCCTCATTAAATCTTTATCCTATACCTGTTGATGGTAAAGCCATGCTGGGAGAGAAAAAAATAACAGACGACTGATTGGCACTGATTAGGGTTCATTAGCCTCTAATTTGATATGGAATCTATAGAATCAATCTGTTAAATGAACGAGCTGTTCCCATCAGATCTATCACCGTGACGAACACACGGACATTAGCTCACAAGCGTCCGCTGCGCCTCTCACCTCCATCGCGTCTCCTCGGTGGTGGCCGATCAACAGGTCCCCACGGAGTTCCGCGCACAGCCACCGCGAGTTTATCGGTGCCGCGAGACACTTCCCCCGCAGGGAGCAGTCACAGCAGCCAAACGAGGGACGCCGCGGTATGAATCGATCAAGACGCAAGAAGCCCGAGCGCTTTATTTCCCCAGCATTGTGTCCGCGCGGCTTGTGCGCGCTCGGGGCCACAGTGCGCATGTCACCCCCCGGTGTGATCTTCAGGCACCGAGAGCAGGGCTCATCCCTCATGAAAGGGAACCAGCCTGCAGGTAATCCCGGATAATATGTTTCAGTGGAGCCTCCTGCAAATTATTCCCATATAGTCAACTCCAAACTGTGTGTGGGTTAGCCTACAATCCCTGTGCCCCATGGACCACATCAGTGTGACAACATCATTATAGAACCTTCAGAAAGGAAAGGACAAATGCAATTATTGAATATTCAGACGAAATGGGTTATTAAATCAAATGTAGATATTAAAATAATAAGTTTCCTTTTTAAGACTGTAAACAAAAATCATGAAGCTATTTTAAGGCCTGCAATGCAATATGTATAACTTCCAATAGGACTACTACAACTTCTACTACTAATATCAATGCTAATAAAATAGTATAAAATAAAAACTCTTTTACCCTTTAAGGATTGTGCTCTTTAGGTTTCAGGATTAACATAATTAACTTTGCAATACTAATTTTCATATTTACAATTCAATGGACAATATGCAACCATGTTACACTGTAAATATGTATTATGCGCACAGTGTATATTCTGTTTACTATTACCTGATGTCTATTTTAAACTGTCAACATGGCAGATATCCCTCCTAGGGACTAATAAAGAATTATCCTATCTTCTCCAAACATATATGCTAAGGTAAGAAAAATATCATTGTTTAACACATGTTGAATAGTATAACACAAAAACTATGTACTACACCCTTTCTGCAAGTGAGTGCATTTAAATGTATTCATACAATTTTGAATCGTCTTTCTTTTCAGTAGCATTTCATATTGTTACTGCTATCGATTTCTCATCACCAGGTTAAGGTTTGACCATTATGAGATGACCCCTACCAGACGAAAAGCTCTCTTGGGGCCGAGTGTTACACGTTCAACGTCTGACTCTCTAAATACCAATCCGGTGTCTCGAGGGAACAAGACATCAAACTGATGGAGCCTAAATTAAGACTGTGACATCACCTCTCATATGCCTTGTTTATTTGGGAATGTGCCAATGAATGGAGCTGCACCAACTGTAGGTTACATATTGGAGTTGTCACCCAAAGTGCAATCATGCAATCTCACATTAAATCATGTCTAGCAACCAAAACCCTCCCACACCCGTTCACCCAGGCCTCATGTGTCAGAGTCACACCCACATCATGTTCCCGTGTGAAAGTTTTGGAGCCCCTGTGTGATTCCACACGGCAGGTGGAGCCCTAGGTCCAGAGATTTAGTAGGAGTCACAATCCAGTGCCGCGTTTTCCACCAGACAACCCCACTTCATCCCTCCCTCTTCCTCTCTCCTGCATCCCCCAGGCAGGAATCATCTCCCCCACCTCCCCTCCCAAGCCTTGCACCCACCCACCAGCCTCGGCTCGGCTCCCCCGCCTGCTGGCTGGCTGCAACGCACCGCTCCTCTCGCCGGGCTGCGCTCTGATCCACCGAGCATCCACTGCGCCTCCAAATTGGTTTGTCATTTCTGACCCCTCTTTCTCACGCACACACACTGTGTGTGTGTATGTGTGTGCGTGTAGGCGCGTGTCTCTGTGTGTGTGTGTGTGTTGACCACAGTGCTCTGCTCCGCTGCGCTCTGCGCCTGTGGACTTCAGCAGAAGTCAGTAAGAACATAAAGACAACTAAAAAGATAAAGGGAGAGGGAGAGAGAAAGGGAGGGAAGGAAGGAGGGAGGGAGGAGGGATACAGGCAGACGGATAGAGAGATACCCCTCTGTCCTCCTACAGCGCTCCACTGGTTTCAGTGCATTTGGACGCGGACACGGAGCCTCTCTGTGTGCGCGCTGATCGGGATCCGGAGCGCACAGCTTTTGGTTTATTGCACCTCTAGCTTCGTTTCCATCCATTTTTCGCGAGGTGTCGTTCTCGTGTCTTTGCAGCAGAGAGAATTAATTAGCCACGGAGCCGGAGCCGAGGCGCCAATCAGTGAAATTATTTATCGACTGGAGATTTGTATTTCTACATGAGATCTGCGTGGTGCATGGGGACTGTATGAAACAGCAGAGAAAAGGTTATTTCCGACTGCGCTCTGCACTGGATGTGTACATGAATGCGCTTGTACGCCGCTGGTGCGCGGTGATACGGTAAGGACCCCGCTCTTTTATTCCCTCACACATGATGCAGATGTATATGTTTTGTGTGCGTCCAAACCTTCCTGACGATTTGTCAACCTGCGTCTGTCACCGACCCGCTCCGAAAGCGGCATCCGTTCTCTCACACATGCCCATGGGAATGTGGCCTGCGATCATTGCACTTAAGGGGGCAACGGAAACTGTCCCTAATGGACGAGGGGCAGAAATGTGGTGTAGTTCTCGGTGTTCGTGTGGAGGTTGATGGTCCGGCGGCTTGCGGCTGGATGCATGGGCGTCGCTCGGAGAGGCTAAGACACGTCGCTATAGGGCGAAGTGATGAGCAACCTCTTACCTCCTGCAAAAAATGATCATTCACATTATCTCAAGACGGCTTCTCGTCCGCCTCTTACGCGTGTTTATGAATCCGTAGCCGCATGCATCTGCCTCGTTTCAGCGCGCAATGTCAAATCGCATGCTTCGGCGTGATGGATGACAGATAGACCCATGTGTTGTTCACCTCCTCAGGTTCATATCTATGGGGCTGTCATTGTGTCAGTGTACGTGGGGATGCAGGTGTGCTGGAGCCCATTAAGGGGGGGATGTGCCGTTGGTTTGTTAGCCGCAGTCTAAAAAAACCAGAGTGAATCCAGCCACTGTGGGAGGAAAAGGAGTATCCAGCAGGCCAGTGCACCCCGGGATACATCATTCATGCGGATCCATGAGCGAAAGCTGTGGCTCTTATTTACAGAGGAGGCGGTTCGCAGTTGACCTTGATGTGCAACTGGAAACTCCTGAAGGTTGTGCAAATTCTTCGATCTGGACCTAATCTGAGAAGAGCAGCCGGTTTCTGACGTGTGTGTGTGACCAGAGATATTCAGTGTCCTCCTTGAGAATCGGCCAGCCTGATTGATTTGTGATGGTGAACTATAGATGCCAATTAAATAAGTCATCGACGCCTATTCACATAACTGCAAAAGGTGTCTGAATTAGACCAAGCAGCTCTCAGTGGTCAGTTGTTGTGTGTCTGCCTGGGTGGCTCCGGAGTGCCCCCCCCCTCCCCCTTTTAATCACTATAACCAACATCCAAATGACTCTCAACAAAGATATGTGGGACAACTCCTTGTGCAGCTCTCTATGATGTGAGTCGTGGGTCTAGGCTCTGTGGGCTGGAGTGGCTGACACTGTGTTGACTCATCTGTCAGCGCCGCAGCTAAGAAAAAGTGTCTCGGAGGAATCCACTGAGCAGGTGGGAAAAATAGTCAGTGTTGGCAGTCTGTCTGTCTGTCGATGTCGGAGGTATTTTTTTTTTACATACAGTAGGTTTCCTTGGCTGCCATTTTGGTATAGCATCTGTTAAAAGCACAGGCCCGGTCTCCGAGGAGATGATTATGTTTGTGGACTAGATGAATACCACTTTGTTGTCTGTCATCTGTGCATTAGTTTAAGCTCGCGTGGCTGCATTTTTAAATTTGTCCTAAAGATGTAGACCCTTAAAATCGGTCCTCACGTAAATGGTACATATCTGCTTTTAACAGTGTAGAGGTGTGTAATCTCACTCATATTTGTGTCATCCTTCCCAAGCCTATATACCAAACACATTTTCTGACTGATACCAGCAGGATGTTTAGGAGACATCCCATCCAGATTGCACGGTGTTGCAGAGCGCATGCTGTGTCCCTCTGTGTCGTGTCACACTCGGTAATGACACCCATCACGGCACTGATGTCACTGGGGCACCTGAAGCTGTATAATGTGCAACAGCAGCAATCAAGCAATCTGCTGACTGCGGGTCTATCTGTCCTCCTTTAATTGGGTCACTGATTCATTTCACATTGTTGTGATGCAGAAGAAAAGACAAAGCGCCCTGTTGAGGGGAAACAGGGTGTAAATTAGGATGGCTGTGCTAATTCGGATTGTTCTGCTTGATTAACGGAGGCCGGATCTCCTTTGTTCAGAGCTGTTAATGTAACACAATATTTGGTTTGGATCTGGATGGCTCCAGTAAGAACAGCTAATCCTTGGATGATGAAATAAGGGATTCCGTAAGCAGTGGATCTAAGATCATTTGAAATTGGGGCTGCCGAGGGGCCACGGTTTACAGAGGGTCCACTTTCTGATTCAGCAAGGTGCAAATTAAAGTCAATTCTGCTTCTGCTAGCTGTGTAGCTTTGAGCAAAGACACACACCATCTATACTAATATACCTTATATATCTTTGTTTGTTGTCTTTCATTGTACCACAGTAAATGTTAGAAGATAAAAAGATCTTAACAAGTTGTCATATATAGTGTTGGTCGAGTGACCAGTTCAGCTTGGGTCAGTGCCCCCCTGGCCCTGCCCCTGGATCCGCCCCTGTCAATATGAAATATCTCAAGCTCACATTGAAACCTCAAGATAAAATAATGAACCGTGGCCGACAGCATGATCAGTGTCGGGCAAACAACAACAGACATGTCAATATTAGGACAGGCAGGCATAAAATCTGGTTCGCAACAAGTGCAACTGCGCTGTGTTGTAGTTTCTAAATTCCAATGTCACGAGAGACATTAGGAGAGTCCAACCTCACCCATGCTATTAATTGTGTTCACCGGGCACATAGATCCTTTTAAAGAGTGTTTTCTAAAGAATTAGCAATTCTGGACTCGCAGTCTTCTATTAAGTTAATTTATGCATGGCAAGGTAAAGGTTTGTGTCAGAAAGCCTTGTAGATAAACAGGAGTAGGTATTTATTGTGCTCACAGAGACAACTGGTGTCCATGCATAAATACTCACTCTTGTATCTTAAGCAGGGGAAAAAACTGAACCAATTCTCGACGCCTAAGTAATGATATTACATTTTATTGAAAGGATGCTGTTGGACTTCACCGGCCCATTTCCTAATGTGGTGATGATTCACGTTCCAAGTCCTAACCCCACTTTGGGTGCTGAGTTTAACCTAATTCAAAAGCCTTTTCCTGCCCCAGACATCTCTCTCCCGTATTGAAATAATGAGGCCAGATCCGAGCCCGTCTTCCTCATCCACCTAAAGCACTCGGTCATGTGTTAACACATCCTTCCTCCTACTCCTACCCCCTTCCCTTCCCTCAAAGAATAACCCTGCCTTTTTCCACCATGGACTGGAGATATCAGCTCAGTTCACCTCTCCTAATGTGTGAAACTCGCCTCCCATATCATTCAACCCTATTAGAGGTTCAGTTCATGCGAGAGGACTACCGCGCAGTTACTTTGCTACCCGATTAGATATATGCTCGGGGAAGGGGAAAACCAGCAGCAGACGACTGGCTGCCGTGTCTCGGGGTATTCACTGACTCACTGCTCCTATGGCCTCGACCAGAATAGCCCTCCAGAGATAGATGTCTTACTCTACCTAAATATGGAACTGTTTCAAGGCTTTCGGCTCAATCCACTACCGCCGATTATCTGTCTTTATTGTGGGGCCGGTTGGAGGAAATGTATACTTCTACCCTCGCTGCTCATGCTGTGCATTAACGGGGCTGTTGGTGTGTAGTGCTGAAAGTGTTACACGCTGTAATCCTGCTCACAGGTTATTGGATGGTTTAGCAGTATGTGGTTATCATACTACTAAGGGGTATGATGGGGATGTGGTTCTGGAGTGTGGGTTAAAATAAAAAAAAAAAACACTGGCATGGTATCAAATCGAATGTAGTTAGACTTGAAACGATGAATTGAGTAGTGGGGTGTTTAGAAATTAGAAATAAATTGAATAAAGTAAAGTGAATCATTTTTGAAGCAATTTTTTAAAGGATAATGTCAACCTTGTCAAATTATGACAGTGTTATCATGTGATAGTTAATTCAATATCTTCAGGTTTGGGGTAGTGCTGGATGCAATGAAAAGAAAATGATATCAAGATAAAAAATTTATTTCATCATTATTTAATTTAAATAATATTGGAGGGTTGATTGAACTAAACGTGCCATCAAAAAATATCAACTCTTAAAACTACTATCACAACCGTTAATTATAATAATGATAATAATAATAATAATCTGTTGCTGTAATAACATATAAGCGGACGAGCAAAAGTGAGGCTGTTGAATATGTTTGAAACTCCTCAAAGGTTTGCTTGGATCTTGTTTTAATCAAAGTTTTGTAAGAGTCAAACTAAACAAGCGTAAAGACCTTAGGTTGTGATGTGTCTCACACGGGATCACAATGATTGAATAATCAATCGGCATAAATCAATTGTGAAATTACCCCACAGACATTTATCTGGATATTAAAATCATGGCGATGGGATAATGTGTTTTGCCTCTTTCCTGCTTTGTGTTTCTAACTTTGCTATGATAAGAATTCTGAAGAGAACAGATCTTAACGGAATTATCCACTCTGTGTAGATGAGTTGAACTCCACCATCTCATCGTCTCTCCTCTGGTAAAATCAATGTCAAGGTTTTTATTTTTGAAGACAGGCTTTTATTTGTTTTTGTCTCCCCAGTTATTAAACTTAAATTCTCTTTGGCAGCAGCTCTGAATTTGAATGTCCGGCTTTTATGCTTCGCTATCAGGGACTCTTATTTATTGTGCTCTTATTGCTTGCAAAACGGCGTGTAATACCTTTTTGAAGACGGCTGCGTGAAGGGAAGATGACGGTTGTCATAAGGCTGCTCTGTAGTAGAGAGGTTGTGAAAAGGAGCTTTTTCTGTCATTTTCATACAAATAGCATGAGTAATAATCTGAGGAAGATGGGCTTTGCGTAACAAAACAGAATCTCAACCTGTCTGATCCTCACTTTGACCGAGGCATTCACAGTCTGCAATAACCTTGCAATTGTTGCTTCTTAAAATCCGAGCTGTGAAATACTATTCAGCGTCTTGACATATCTGTTTATTTGTGTCTGAACCGCAGAGTTTAAGCAGAGGCGTTCTGCATTAGCCAGTGCAGCCAGGGTCCATTCTTACAAAACCTCTCACTCGGTGCTCGGTACAAAGGAGAAAAAAAAAAACACTCGTCCTTCCAGTCAACACATCTCCTGCCTGCACTTCTCCTCTCTGCCCTTCAACTCCCTGCACCCCACTCAAAGTTGTCACCACTCAATAGGAACGCACACACACACACACACACACACACACATACATACATGCATCCATTTCTTCCCAATGTGATATACGTCAATTGCAGCCAGTCACACACGTTCGCACTTCAGTGCTATAGCGCACGCGTCGGAGCGAGCACCCCCGTAGACATGGCCTGCAGCCGTATATTTAGTGACACACCCGGTGCTATTAGGGAGCTGAATGGAGAATCAGTGTACAAGGCCGGAGTGATTGTAAGACACTCACTCAGAGGTCTGCCGATTATTTTGGGCAGTGCAGGAAATCATTTACAATAGCACTTACCCACCTCCTCCTCCCCTACTTCCTAGATCAACCCTTTCATACGGTGAGTGTGTGTGTGTGTGTGTGCGCTGTGCGTATGCAAGTCTTAAGGCAGTCACCACAGTATTGATAGGGAAATCCTTTGCAGTGTTGTTTGCGCGGGCCGACGATGGCGTGCTGAGGAGGCCGTTCCTGTTTAGAGAATGGGGTGCTTGGAAATGAGTCATACACAATGTGATGCAACACAGCGGAGCAGATTTGAATTATGGGGCGATGAACAATGAGGTCATCGCAGGGCTGCGGGCACAAATCTCTCAGTGCCCTGGCATAACACAACATTTCTTATCAATGGAGGAAACTGCAGCCGGGGGTTTGTGAAATACAGTATTGTCTTAAAGGACACATTCAGTGCTGCAAATAAAAGCCTGTGTTGGTGGACTTCAGTGGCCGAGACAATGTGAGGGGAATTCTGGCCTCATTGCAGCGACATTGTGTTCGTTAAAGCTGTGCTTACTTCATCCAGATTGTTGGTAGATTGTTAAATTGTTCTGATGTCGCCACATCCTGGTGCTTCTCATGTGTTTCTTCGCCTCTTTGCACCCAACATCCTGTATCCAGGGATATTTTCCATATCTCTTTCCTTCTGCAGCAGATTGTCCACAATCAGCGTCTGCTGTAATACCATCATCCCCAGGCCCCTCTTAAATTTCCTGCTTACTGGGCTTTTACTTTAACTGCATTACATACATCTTCCACTCCCTAGTTCATCTGGTTCCTTTCAGCATAAACCAGGGGGAAAGATCGGACTGGAAGCTGTGGCGCGACTGGCCGTTTGAGGGCGGATTAAAAAAGGAAAAAAAAAAAAAGAAGATATTGTCATTTGTTATGCCTGATCAGTGGCACAGCTGTGATCGTGATTGATATCGAATCGCGTTTTCATTCCAAGTCTTTGAGAGTGAGAATATGTGCCAGAGCGTATTGATCCGGAGCTTTGTTGATGGTGCAGAATGATAGGCTGAAGGAGGGCAAGGATGACTAGATGGTCATGCCTGATGGAACAAAGATATTAACAGATATAGATGTGATCGATGGCTTGATAATGCATGTTTACATCATTTTCACTCTTTTGTGTGTGCCCCCCCCCGTGTTATCGAGCTGACTGGCTCATCTCATCTCAAGTGTAAACATAGCACCTCACGCTGCCTCAGGTTAAATCCCCCGTCGACTGGCTGGTGAATAATTTGGCGGGAGGAGGCTACTTTTAGCCCATTCACGACGTGTGACGTCTGAAAACAAGCTGGCGTGGTTTTCGTTTTCCCGCCGAGGACATTACAACTCATTTTGAGATAAAAGCGCCATGCCCCTTTGGCATGAATCAGCACCCGTCAATTTGCCCCTGACATATCTTTCTTATTTTGCAATAAAACCATTTTACCACCAGTGTGTTTTGCAAGGGAGCCTGATACTGTCACTCCAAGACAGATGAGTACCACGCTGGCCTGTGGGCCCTGCGGCGATAACTTACACGGACCACGTGTCTGTTTTCCAACCATGTGAGAAATTGTATGCGCCTTCTCCTGCGGTGTGCTCACGTGCATTTTGAACCCTCGGATCGGCTCTCGCTTAGAAGGAGTGCGTGTGATAGATGAGACGGCATCCATCACACGGACCAAGATGAGAAGGCGATGTTCCAGGGCCTGTGTTTTAAAGCAGGCGCAGGCCCCTGATAAATGATATTTGGTATTTTCAAAACCAATCTTTGTGTAATACAACTCTCAGGCAATTACTGCGAGCAATCTCTTATGATTAGAATGATATATCTTGACGTGTGACTTTTCTCTTTGTGTGTGCTCCTGCGTGTGCATGTGCACCCATGTATTGAAACATCTCATTGTCCGAGGCTGAGGACAGTTTATCACAGTTCAACGGTTCACAATAACTGGACAAATCAACCAGTTCTTTTTTGTTTCATTATGTACACCTCCCCTCCTCAGTCCCATCCCGTCTTTCTCTCTCCCTTTTTCAAAGATTTATGTGGGTCACACTGACAAGGGTCTTAAATTTTACGCCCAGATACACCATATACACCACTGCTGCATATTATTTATGCTTATGTGGAATCTGCTGAAGCCCAGGAGGGGGAGAAAATGTGGTTTTAAAATGAACATATATGGCACCGCACCCTCACATTGCTTCATTTGGAAGCGCCATAAATCTCCACCGGCAGGCGTCAACGCACTTTCTGGTGTCTCATGGCGCAATCTGATGTCTGAAGCATAATTACAAATGGTAATACATGAAAACCCATCATGAAAGCATACTGTGGCGTCATCCTAATTACATACAGCAGGCTTATGATTAATGAGGTTGACACAGAACATCAATACAACCACTGCCTCTTATAATAGAAAACACTATTGTTTTACTGTGAGAAAATGGTGAGCATCTATCAAGTGAAATCCAGTGCATTTTTTTTTTTTCGGAGAGACTTCAGAGCCCGGGGATCTTCCTGCTACTCATCACGTCCAGCCATTGTTCAGTCGGGCTCAGGCTCTCGCTTGTTGAAAACCCGACCGGAGCCCCATTGAAATCTCTCTGGCTGTCGGCTGACTTCTTCTTCTCTGGTCGCTCTCTGAGGAGCCCTCTCTTCTTCACGCCATCAAAAAGATCTTCCCTCTTTCTGCTCTTCTGTGTCTAAATCTTAACCCGCCTGCTCGCAGAATGCTTGTCAGAGAACTTGATAGCTGGAAAGAATTATTGTAGTTGCGGGGACCAGAAATGATGCTGCTGGCCCACAGATGCACCGGATTCAGTGGGAATGAAGATATCTGTTGATATCAGTATAGACATGCAGCAAATCATTACTTGATGTGTTTAATGAAACGGTAAACAACAGCATACACCGCAGCCAACTCTTACTTTTTAAAGTGCCCTGCTAACGTCATCACTGTAGTTCCTCCTCTCCCAGTCCTTTATTGCCACACAAACAACAAGGATGATTCTGAAAAAGCCATGATTCATTTCAGTGGAATCCTGTTTGTGATGTAGAGTGCCAATATTACAACTTTAGAGGGGTGCTGAGGATAGTGCATACCCCTTATGAAACAACATTAGAATTCACTAGATCCAGACTTTTATTTGGATCTACACCAAATTTCACAAATTGCTCAAAAATACCAGTCCCCTGAAGAAGCTTTTATCATAGAGATCCGTAAATCTTTCTCTGAAAAATGACAGAAAATGTCAAAGCATTTCATAGTTTTTTTCCATAATCTCCTTGGCCGAGATAAATATGTATATATATTCATTCATGTATGTATACATGGCATTTACTGATTAGGCATAAAGAAAAAATGTGTTTATGGCAAATTAAATTAAGATATCTGCCCTGTAGACACTCCACCTCGACCTCCACATGCCGGTAAAGGGCACCCTGCCGTCTGCACTGGATATTTGCGCCACCCACACTGTAAATCATGAAAAATGGAATTGTCAAATATCAATGCAATTTGTTGGAGTACCAATCCGATGTGCCTAATATTATTTTTCATCCAGTTGCCGGATATTAGGATTCAATTCCCCCTCAGAGTGTAGAACAAAGCGTCGGTGCACCACTGATATATGCATGAACTTCTGCGATGGGCTGCATCTTTAATCTTATCTGTCCCCCTTTTTCCACATGTTCACAAAAACGAGTGCGAATGAGAAATCCTGTTCCGCCCCCCCCCCCGGTTCCACCCCTTATACAAACTTGTTCCTTCAGCGCCTCGCCTTCTGCATCCTAACCTGTTTCTTCTCCACCTCTCTTCCTCCATTCCTCATCCAATGATCCCTTCATTGTCGACCAGCCCCGTGTGAATAATGTATACTGGGTCCTGAGACGAGCAAGTGGGACTTCAATGAAGGCGGTGTAAAGGTGGGGGAGCTTAGTGCCTCATGTGCTCGGCTGCCTCCGGCAAGTGTGGTGCATGCATACACTCACATAGCATTGGGGGTATATATTTACTACTTACGCCCATAAATGTGGATGGAAAAACTCTCATGTACAAAAACAAAGGACAGTGAATGCATCATTTGTTGCAGTCTCTGCCCACCCGACCATGGAGATATTGCCCACAGTCTCCTGTACTGTCTAATGGACCCAATTACTGAGCAGCACTGCCTGACACTCTGTATGGACATGTGTGTGTGTGTGTGTGTGTGTCAGAACAGAAAAACTCAAGGCCAAACAGATATATGCAGTTTTCTCTGCCCTCTAACACACACATTCACGATGCAGCCAACAACAGTTTGCATGCAAGGAGATGCACGCACACACAGACACACATACACACACACACACACACACACACACACACAAGCGCACATGCAATGTAAGTAATAATACAGACAATCACATTGAGTTTGACCCTGGTGAGACGAGGCTGAAAAGTTTACCCTCAAGAGATGTAGGTCGGGGAAGAGGAGGATAAGGGGAGAGATAGGTGAAGAGAGAGAGAGAGATAGAGAGAGAGAGAGAGAGAGAGAGAGAGAGAGAGAGAGAGAGAGAGAGAGAGAGAGAAAGAGAGGGAGAGAAAACGAGAGAGACATGAGGGAAATACAATTTGAAAAGTAGGAAAGCAGGGGAAGATGGAGAGAGAGAAAGGAAAATGGGTCGAGGCATAGATAGAAAACAATATGAGACCCTTTTTAAGTGTGAATATCGGCCACTCTGCATTCTAGTAACAGAGCTAACAATTTCCTTTTTTGAAAAATGTCTCCGGCATTTGGCAGTGAAATGCCACCCATATAAACCAGTTATCATGGCTTGAAAGAGCTTTTTAGCTGTAAACTGCCAGTGAGCACAGATATAGACTATTATAGACTTTAATACACTGACACTTTAGAGGTCATCATATGGCAGAACACACACATGCACACATACACAGACACACACACACACACATATGTGCATTGGTGTGCGCGCACACACAGACACGCAAACACAGATCAAGCAATCATGAGCGAGAATGGCTTGTGAACTGTCTGGTTCTTGTGTTGGAGTGGGTTATGTCCATTCACGCGATCTGGAGGGGGCCATTATTCACATAGCACCCTACATTCACTGCATATTATGGCTATCTGTCTCTGTTGTGAAAAAAATGACAGGGATCTGAGTTCACTGAGCTTGAATAACCACTACCCCTCTCTTCCTCTGTATCCCCCTCTATCTCTCTCTTTCTTTCTCTTGTTGCATCTCTCTCTCTCTCTCTCTCTCTCTCTCTCTCTTTCTCTGTCTGTCCCTCCAGGACTAGGACGTCCAGCTGCCATTGAGATGTGATTCTCTGGGGCTTCATTTACCTTTAAGAGAGCAAAGCAAATTACAACAGGTAAGAATGTGTGTGTGTGTTTGTGTGTGTGTGTGAGAACAGACTTTTTCTTGCCTCGTAATTTTGGACACATTCAACCAGGAATGTTGACTCAGATTGCATTTTTTATTTATAGCACACTTATTTAGGCCTGGGGGATAGTCACGCAAACGTAGACACACACCTGGTGTGTAGTTTTCGCTGACTCTACACTATGCTTTATGCTTTTTTGGAACCCAAATAATACCACTGCGCTCTCCCCGGAGATCTCAGGGTTCCATCTGTGCCAGGAAGTGCTCTAATTGGCCCGACAAATGTGTCCTCTCAAACTGCTAATCCAATCAGATATGACCCATCGAGCTTCAAAGAAAAAAAAGAATAACAACCAGAATGCAAATATGCAGTGAAAACAACAAGACGCAGAATAGAATAGAACAGAATAGAATAGTGTGTGAAACGACTATTCAATTAATTACAATCCCCTTGCCTGTTCCTTGAAGGCATCAACGGGAGTTTAACCACCAACTCCAGACCTTCATCTGCCCATGGAGCCACTCACTGCAACTTACTTACAGTGTATTTACAAGCTGAGTCGGGCCTGTAAAATGTCGAATTTACGAGCTCCTTTTTAATTAGAAACACTGGCTCCTAGAGTCGGCCTGATGAATTGCACATTCGGTTTATTGACGACGGAAGAATGTGCAGTACTCGGATATTGACAGCTAGTCAAAGGATCCCGGCAGACATCAGTTTTCCACCAAGAGGAGAAATGTGTTGCATCTTTGCTGAATGAAACCCCGAGGCTAAGTTTTCATGGGATCCTATTCTTTATCGATCGCATTGGTGGAGATTAATGTGAGAGAAGGTGCTCTCTCTCTCTCTCTCTCTCTTTCTCTCTCTCTCTCTCTCTCTCTCTCTCTCTCTCTCTCTCTCTCTCTCTCTCTTTCTACTTTTCTGTGTGGTTGTTCACCACGTAGCTAGTTAGGTTAAAATATTTATATTGCCCAAGGTCATTTTACTCAAGTGTTGTACCTCTCGAGAAAACTGAGATATGCATAGTTTTATTTTTCATGTGTACTTGTTCATATGCGTGTGTGTGTGTGTGTGTGTGTGTGTGTGTGTGTGTCTTTTATTGCACTTCCCGTCCTGTGTGTGTGTCACCCTGCATGCTTTCCTTCCTCGTCTCTCGTATGACTCTGGGAGCTTGTGTTGAAATCGGATTCTGTGAGATCAAGGCTGCGTTTCGTCTTTATTTCTCTGAAACAATGACTGTATGGAAAGAACAACAGGAAAGGGGACATATCATTCCTCATGTGGGGGGATGTGCTCGTTTCTTTTGCTCTCCCTGAAACAGGTGTTTCCTGCTCTGCATGCACAAACACACAACCCTCATTTACCACCCTGCTAATGAGGACGCAGAAATACAATAATTAGTATGAATAGTTGTATTTGTATTTATCAGTTTCGTTAGTTAAACAATGACTCATTAGAACACAAACCTCTGTCAAGGCCGAACAGTCTTACAAATGAGAATCAAGTGAGAAAAAAGGAAGCGGTTGGACGGTCCTAAATTAGTTATTGTCATAAAGCATAGTTAAAAAGAGAGAAAACTAAATCCTGGATCTGCCCTGCAATCTGCACCCACGCCAACATTTGCTGGGTTTTTCCCAGTCCCCACCCCTGAACCCATTTGGTGGAAATGGGCAAAGTAGTTTTTTGTGTTTTCCTCCTAACAACAAACAAACACACAGCAAACACGGGTTAAAACATAACCTGCTGGGTGGAGCTAATTAGTCACATACATTTGTATTGAGAGATGAGCTGATAAACACAAATGTGGACCCGGTGCATTCATTAGAAATAAACCTGTAAACTAGGTGTTAAACCAAATGAAGTAAAAGGGATTTCATTAACCAGTAACAAGAAATATATTTTAAAAGTGAGATTTAAAAAATAATTACAAAAGCCTTAAAAATATTTAAATATTAAAATAATAAATAATACAGCTTCGGCAGCACACACACACACACACACACGTACACAAACACAAACAATCCCTCCTTTGGTCCCCTGTCACCACCTCCGATGAATACAAGCGTATTGTCTGATAATGTGACCTTTGCCTTGAGCGGAGAGGCCTTTGTCCTCAGACAATAGAGTCCATATTGTAAACCATGCCAGTCAATGTCGTCCACACAGCTGCCAGAGCACGGGTGCAGATTGTCCAGGGTCCAACTTGACGGCTTTGAGGCAGGCACTTGTGGCCTGTGTGTGTCAGTGTGTGTGTGTGTGCGTATTTTTGTCTGTACTGTTTTTGTCTGCAAGTCTGTTTCCCAGAATCAGCAGATGGGCCTGTGCAATTAGACTCAGCCTCCTTCCCTTTATGGGCACACATGTACATGTGCACACTCCCATACACACTCACACACACACATACACACTCAGACAGTCACACACAGAAACCCACTCAGCCTCACGCATGCATACACAAACACACCCTGGGCCGGGCATGAAGCAGATGTCTCTGAAACTCTAGACCTGACAGATACTGTAATGGAGGCGGAAACTGAGGGGAGAGAAAAGAGTTGCCAGGGCAACCATTTAACATCACTCAAACTTGTATCCATCTGGTAAAGCTGATGAAGGTGATGAACCAATAATGTAAATATTCCTTCCTTCCTTCCTTCCTTCCTTCCTTCCTTCCTTCCTTCCTTCCTTCCTTCCTTCCTTCCTTCCTTCCTTTCTTTCCTTCCTTCCTTCCTTCCTTCCTTCCTTCCTTCCTTCCTTCCATCCATCCGTCCATCCGTCCACTCCTGATAAACGGAGGTGAAAGACGGGGACCATCCCAGTGCACCATCCTCACATTTAGCCGCGGCTCTCATGTATTGACCTGCAGTAACAGATAGGCTCAGAGGAAATGAGCTTGTGACAGAAAGGTCACGGTTTAAAATCGGAGTTGTACAGTAGCTGTGAAAAGTCCCGGCAGTTTAAATCCCTCAACAACTGCCATCAGGGCCTTGACCTGTGGGCACTTAACCTTTAAATGTTCCAGTGGAGCTGCTCAGCGCCCAAAAGTGTGAGACTGTGAGGGCGTGCCACACAGCTCCCAGGTGTGACTGTGTCAATGTAGGGATGGGGTCCGGCCTCCCTCCCTTCCTCTCCGCCAGCTGATGACCTGATGGTTTACAAACACGTGGCATTGTCTGTTATTGCTCAGCTGCTAATTCGGTGAAGTGCATCAGTGGCAGTCCGGATGAATGCTGTTGATCTGAGCCGTCGCTGTTTATTGCTAACGGATGATTTTTGTCCACGTCTGCTGCCTGGTGGCTCAGTGTCCTGTTGACTGCACCCAGGACACCTGTCTGTCCCTTATGCTTTTGTTTTCCCCCTCTTAAGATTGAGACGGGGCACCAGGGGATCACACACACACAAACACACACACACACGTTGTCACACACACGCACAGTGACGTTAACGCATCAGCCTGGACTCACATTTACACCTCCTATTAACGCAAAGACACTGCCACCTGAGTGTATCACGCACACTCACACACACTTTGCATGGTACAGCAGGGAATAGCCCACAGAGATGCTCTTTGTCAACAACTTGGAAGATGGCAGCTATTTAGGGCCCCTGTATTCCTGGAAGGATAAGCAATCTTATTTGTGCGAAAACAAGTTATGGCAGTTGCTCTCACTCGCTCTCTCTTCCCCACTGCGTCGTCTCCTGTTTGCGGCGTTCTGCTCACGAACCGGTGCTAATTGTGCACAGCTGACTGTATTGTGAGTGTGGATTTCCAATGGGCTCGGTCAGATTATCAGCAGATGCACCGACAGATGTTTTCCCTCCATGTGTCTGTTTACCAGTTCGGTTGTCTCTGTCGCACACTGCGGAGGTTTGTTGTTCTATTTGGGTGCTTCAGCCTCGAGTCCAACAAAAACACTAGTTAGTGAAGTATTACAGTGTCATTGGCATTTTGAAGGCAGAGAGGGTTTGAAGGCCACATTTGAGAGCATGAAAACATAAGAAAATATGAACAAAAGGTTTAAGCTTAAAGATTAGACTAGTTATATATATCTTGTGTACTTACATTATCCAAATCTTTCCAACAAGGTTCAAACCCAGAGAAATCCACAATTTTGTTCAAGGTAACGGTACGTTTCATATTGGTCTCTTTGTAATTACGTCATATCTGCTTTACCCTTGGCTTTGTCTGTCTCTGCTGTTACTCCCCTGGGCCAATGGCGTATGACTAAGGAAAAACACAGTGCTAGCCAGTTAGCCAGTCGGTTGCTTTCTCCTCCCACGGTTTGAACTGGTCACTCGTAATGGATCGAGATTATTCATCTGCGTTTGCTGCGTAACATGAACACAACTTCGACACGTTACCTCATCCATTTCATCGGCAATGGTGGTGGAGGCATGACTCCCATGATCCCTTGCTGTTTCATGACGTCAACAAACCACAATCTTAGGACCTCTAGTGCCTGAAGTTACATAATGTACATTTAGATGCAACTTATTTCACTTTAAAATTTCTCTAACTTAATCAAAGTATTTCAATCTATTTGTTCTGATAGTATTGTAACACAATGCTTTCTGCTGTGCCACCATATTGGAAGGCTTTTTAAAATGTTCTGTAGAGAAACATATGAATAAATTAATCTCTGCTCTTCTTTCCATTATCAGAGAGAACTTAATGATAAATATGCTACCTTTATGTATTTTCAGAAGTAAGAAAGGAAGATAGAGACCTCACAGGCACCCGTGTGTACCCCTCAAATTTAGCCGATGTCCTCAGAACTTGAATCTATACAGATTTACTACAATTCTGAAAGGGAATCAATGTTCAAGATCTGGAGCTACAACCTGAATATTAGATCTGAGGAGGTTGAGACACAGTCTTGATTAAATATTTCTCACTGTCACAATTAAGCATTGATGAAGCAAGTGGTGTAACATTTTTGTTCACACTAGTTTCCTTTTATTTGGACTCTATAAAAACAATTTTAAATATATTTACACAGTAGCAAAGATATTTCCTTATTGGTAGTTTTACATTAGCATTACATAAAGAAACAATAACACACTGTTGATAAATATGGCATAAATCTCATACCTCACCATCCCATGCTGAAACTGATAAACATTCAAGAATCTATTACAGAACGTGTGATGCTCAGTGCTGGTTGCGGTCCACCCACTGCTCCTTTGAATTACTGGATTCTCAATGCATCTTGCCGCACTGGTTTGTTGATTGGAATACATCAGCACACCAGGGATATGAAAATGCAATAAGATCCGGACCTCTAGCCTGCATGATTTGAATATGAAATGATTAGATTATTGATTTGGGTTATTTGGGTCTCCCGCACCCGGGTGATATTGTGGCGGCGCAATCACTGTAGCTGACATTTAGCACTGTGTTTACCTTTGCTGTCTCCATTGATTGCCTCAGAATCACCGCCCATACATCCTGCTGGAGCCCATTGTGTCATCACTTTTCATGCTATTTCAGATAAGTGATGGATACGGCTTGGAAATGTTACAGTCGTGGCCCGAGCTGCAGGAAACAAGCACATTACCTTGCAATCACAGAACATGTGGTTCTTTCATGCTTGCATTTCAAACACCATTGAATATGATTATAAAGATCGTGGATTCAATGCATACAGAGGTGGAATTACTATGAAAAAGGTCTTTAACATATGTTTGATAAGAAAAGCAGTGAGATTTATAGCTTTCTCTGAGAGAGCAAAGAGGGTTTGAACATAAATCTCATGATATGTGGAAGCATTTGTTCCTTAAAAACTAAAGCGAAGCCACGGCCCAGCAGGGAGCGGTAATAAGTCCGGATTTTTGATGTAGTCATGTTTCAGGTACATTTCTTGTACCACTGTTGTGCCTCTTTAATCCCGACACACTTTGAAGAAGATCCCCTCTTCACTTTCAATTTTCAAGATCTTGTTTCCGGAGAGAAGTGAAAATGGAACATCTAATGAAAAGTGTTTGCTGACAAATTCTCCCATATATCTGTGGACATCTGTCGTGAGACATTTTACACACACTGCCGCTCTCCGTCAAAGTGACTCACGGTTTTTATTCTGTTATTATTCTATAACTGTTAAAGGAAATATTTATTTTGTGTCCACGAGCGCATTTTCTTATGCAGGAGCCAAGGTGACAGGCTGCAAATGAATGTACTCTCCCGTCGGTTAGATCTCTCTGTGTTTCCGATGCCATTTTCTCAGCAGTCCAATCCAGCACTAAGTGCCTCCTTTTATATTTATATACCAGTGTTGGTACTTATGCATTATTAAATTATGAACAGGGCCCAGTAAGCGCCCCAGAAAGGCCTTTTTGAATAAATTTTTCAAGACTCTGATATACCCAGTTCATATCTGCTCTGTAATGCAAGAGGCAGATGCTCTAATGTCTTATGCAGAAATCACCTGAAATAAATCGGTGAATCTACATTACAATTTTTTTACTTTAATGTGCTGATTCCAAACAAATATATTTGTGTGTGTATTTCTGGGATCTAGCATTTGCAGAGAATGAATAAAAAGCCCACTGCCTTAGAGTAGGCATCTAATTATTTAGGCCCTGGGAATCTTTAGAAGTCTTCCAGGGGGGTTATTTTGAAATGGAGAACAATGGGCTTTGAGGACCTTAAGATGGAAAAACATTTTTAATCGTCTTTGACGCAGTAACAGAGGGAGGTGGATTGACAGTGTGCACGACAGAGGGACCAGAGGAAGCACCGGACGAGAGGAGAGAGAGTCGTAGAAAGAGGCATCGCGAGGGAAGAGAGGTTGAAGGCAGAAGAAAACAAGACCGGAGGGAGGGTAACAAAACGGGATGAAAATAAGTGGAGGACGTGAACAGGGCTGAAAAAAATAATGGATAAATGCAGGAAGCAAGTTTAAAAAAACAAGAACTCATTTGAAGATGGGTGTGTGTTCTCCTGCTTCTCGAGCCTGGCCCTTTCATGGGGATTTTTAAATCTAGGCCATGAGTGCAATATCCAGCCGGTTTGTCTGCCTCCTCTTTAATGCAGCATCATTCACTGCTGAGGTGGCTGTTCTCTGTACTGTACTGCACAACTATCTCTCTTTTGTCTCTATCTTCTTCTCTCACAATCACAATCACAATCGCACACACTCGCACACACACACACACACACACACACACACACACAAAATGTGCCTCTCTCCGCCTCTGGCTTTAAGGCTAGGCTCTGATGGATCCATTGTGACAGTACTGGGTTTAGAGCGCGGTGACAGAGAAGAGGAAGAGAGGGAGATGGCGATGGGGGGGGGAGGTTGGTATGAAGGAGAAGACGGATGAATCAAAGGGGGGGAAACAACAGCAGTGGCAGTGGAATCAACATCACTGCATCTGCAGTTGACATAATTGATTGTATCAGAGGCAGTTTTGTAAACCATTAACTTGCCCTGTATGGGTTACTGACATGTATTGGAGGGCTGCACATGCGTGTAGCAAATGGATGACTGTATACTTTGTTTATTTGCATGTCAAAGTTGCTCGTGCATTCATTTGTTTATTTGTGTTTTTCTTGCTTCGTCTCAAGCCGAGGTCAGAGTGAATGAATCAACCTGCCGTAGTAGGTAGAAGAGAAAATATTGGCCAAGCGCGAGGAGTGGTGAAAAAGTAGCTACAGGGAAATTGGCTGTTTGCTACAGTGCATGTCAAAGTCTGACAACAATCATTACAGATGCAGGGAGGTTAAGCAGAAAGGAGTTTCAAGTTCACGCTATGCAACAACTACAAAATCATCGAATAAATAACTCAAAACAATAAAATAATGATAACAAAGATTATAATGTTAGAAGCTGCATTCACATACTCAATGGGAAGTCCCGTGACACTGGAAACAGAATATGTTTTGTGTTCATTTGTTTCCAGTATTTGCATAGGGACTACGATGGAAGATATAGGATCAGTTGTGACAGGCATTTAAATAATTTCAACTGTGTGCATGTTCATCTTAAAAAAATGTCCATATTGGCTCAAAGATCATGGGTTTTAGACACTGATGAGAGAAGGAGAGGCAGGGTTACATTTGACATGTTTAATTAGAAGATAATATTTAGAGCTGATCATGAAAGGTTTATAAGAGATATGACATCAACTACACACCAACACTTTCCCAGTCTTTCTCAGTTGTTGTTAGGACTTGAATTGGGATTCATGCTGGTTGGACAAATTAAGAATAGTTAGATGAGGCTGTTACCTTTTAGCAGGAATAGTAATATCTTTATCTTTGACCTTTAATGTTTGTATTAAAGCAAAGCCAATAACTAAGCATGCATATTGACTCTGGATTGAATCTGTAACTAGCCTTACCTGAAGCTGTTTGAAAAAGGAGATACTGTCCTCCATCTTTGGACAATCCAAAGAATATCTTTGCTAGGCTAGTTGCTTTTCAGCAGGACTAGTCTATTGCTTTTTTCCCCCCCAATCTGATACTGTCTTATTTACGGGTTAAAAGAAACTAAATAACTTCATGGAAATTGTGCGACGTAAATGTCTATAAACTAACTTCAGCTTTAGCAATCAATTCAAATTCGATAGTGTTCTCTATGTTGGAACAACCTAGCAGAGGGTGGTTAGCATGAAGAAGGACTTGTTTCTCCCATGTGATTACATTTAGCTGTCACAATATCGACCATATTTATGTTATAAAAACGTATAATTAGCCCAGCTATTTACATTTTGGACAGGAAACAAATAGGACAGAAAAAGTCTGTAAATTAGCTTTATATTTATTAAACTAGAAAGTTTGAGTCCGGTAATCTAGATAAATTCTGACCACATACATAGCACATTACTGTTGAGGCCTCGTAGGACAATGAGCTGTGCTGTTTAAATGTCGTATTTGTCCCGTCACATGCAACAGTTGATCTTTTTTAATGTCCTTGTTTTATGGCTCTGTAGTTTTTTTGTTTTATGAATCTTTGTCCAAACATTATGTAGAGGGACAGGGATGAAAACGATAAATGCCTTAGGTTATTAACTTGCTTTGAGCTTCTCCTCAACTCACTCTGATTGCTTTTGGCACTGCCTCTCTCGCTGCCTCCTGCCATCCTCCCTGTCCCCATCCCTCTGTCACTCCTCCTTTATCCCCTCTTTCCATCTCTATCCTCATCGGCCTTTTTTCCTCGCTGACCTAATCTATGTATCTTGTCCTTTATCTTCCTCCTCCCTCCCTTATCCCTCATCTTCTCTTCTTTTCTCTCCTCGCCCATTCCCTCTCCTTTACTTCTCCTCCTTGCGCCATTCTTCCTCGCACCAATCTCCGCCTCAGCCCGCCTGGTCTCATGAGGGCTGGGGGGGTGGGGGGGAGGGGGGGGTAAGAGTTGATTAGACTGGAGCATTCGAAAGTGCAGAGCCGAACAGTGTGCGGTGTCTAGTCCGGGCGATGAGGAATCAAAACAGCGGTGGCGTACAGGCGAGGTCGGCGGCGGTGGATTTTCAGGGTGGTTTCAGTACATTGGATTTCTGGGAGCGTCCTCAGAGCAACCGGAGGCAGCCATGCGGAAACTGCAGTGGTCCGGTCAGAGCCGGAGCCTCCCCAGACACAATTTTCTTACGGCTATAGAATGTCTAACGTGTAGGGGGAGGATGAGGTTCTCAGCCCAGAGCTTTGAACTAGTCTGAGTGAAAATTATTTCCAAGGGACAGATCTTTTAAAAATGTTCAGGAGATTTTTCATGCAAAGGAGGGGAAACCTAATCATGTCGATTTAACCCGTTAACAGAAGGAAGACTTTGAATAAATGTCAAATAAGTGTCACATGAGTAAAAAAATAAATAAAAAACGAGTTTGATTATATAGATTAACCTTTACAGTATGGATAGATAGTGCTAATGCCAATTCTTTTTTCAGATGACTTCAAATTGAAAGCACAATGACCAAAGCATGTCACATGTGGGGGTGACCTATACCTTTAAGGCTACACTCCGGCACTCTGCAGTTATTTGCCGTGAAGCCCCACAAAGGATTTACAACCAGCCCTGTATGAAATAAATTGCCTGCCAGGCCACTCGTCTTCAGGGCACAATGACAATTGTGCACATTCCTACAGGGAAGCAGCCCCTCACCCCCCTGCTCCCACACACATGTGTGTGCACTCGCCTGTGCGTATGAACGGCACATGTTAGAAACAGCCAGTGGGAGCACCGCTACATCAGGCTACACCAGCCAAATGTATAGACTGAAAATGAGAGACACAAGCTGACATGACTGTTTGTCTTGTTGAGTTAAGGTTTGGCCAGGAACAAACATGTGACATTGACTCGCTATTAATTGTGATTTTAATCTGGTCCGAGCGGACTTGTATGTGAAGCTTTCCCCAAAACACCCAGCACATGCAACAGCACGGATACATGTTGTGGCCGACATGTCAAGACAATAACGTTGCTGTGAGCCGACAGTATGTTTTCCCCGAGCCCCCCCCGGCCACACCGAGGGCCCACTCACAGCTCATCAGTATCTTAGGCCTCATCAGCACAGGGAAATGATCAGGGTGGGCTTTCTTTTCTAAATCACTCGCTGTGGTTTGAGTGTGTGTTTGCATGTTTCAGATGGGTGTCTTTATTTGTATTGTGCATAGTCGCTATGATTTTTTGTTGTGCGTGTCTGCATGTGCATCTACATGTCTCTCATTATAAGTCATAACTCCCAGCAGGTCCTGTCCTGATAAGCCATCTCTCCAGCTCTACACGGCCAAGTTAGCTTCCTGAAAGTGTGTGTTTGTGTGTGTTTGTCTGTGTGTGTGTGTGTTGTCACGCTAATCAAAATTCTCCCAGCCTATCTACCTGTGCTGAGGATAATTTGCCACGCCACCCAAACCCACTCACTCTGTCACTCACAAAACCTCAAAACTTCTCCTTCACAAACGCAACCACTAACTCAAACAATCGTGCACATGCACACACACACACACACACACTCGCAAATTCTCACACATGAACACACACACACACATACACACACACACACACACACACACACACAAGAATGGTCCATGGTGGTTAAACCTAACCTAGCAAGCCAACTGGAGGTAATTTACCGTAGCTTGGCAGACACATGCCATTTTACTGAACATGGTGCATGGCCCCCTGAGCTTTGTTCCGCTCAGACTTCTCTCCAGCAGAGCAAGGAAGGAACAAGTGAAGAGACTAGGGAGGAGGAAAAAAAAGAAAAGGTGAAGAAAAACTAAAAGAAGGAAATGGCTGAGGGAGAAGAAGAATGTATACGCTGCCAAGCTTCCTCTGATTCCATGGATCGGTACCACTAAACGTATAGTATTTGCACAGTAGAACACTTGTGGAAGATATGTGTCAGTGTGTTATTATTAGTTTTGGACGGACACATCAAATCCCTCCTATGACTTTATTTTGTCAACAAATATTTGAACCAATAATTTCCTCAGATTGAGGGTTTTACTCACTATGCGCGTGTTTCCTTTCCAAACTGTCAAAACTGCATCACTCTTGTTTGCTTCCTCTCTAATTAGGGACAACATGTGGATGGACAACAAAATCCCACATTTTATTTTTATGTTTTATTTTTTTAGCTACACTGCAATCGACTATGTGGACAGCTGTAACATGGATGCATTTCAGACTCTCAAATGCATCCATGTTTGAGGCTGAGGGAGTAGGGCATCTGGTCTCCTAGTGATGAGCATGTGTATGTGTGTGGGTTTGTGTGTGGGACATGCGCGTGCACGTTTGTATGTGTGTGTGCCTGTGCGTGACATGCATTGCCAAGGTAGCTCAGTGTGGTCAGCACTCATTAGTGAAAGACAGGATCCCCAAATGAGGACTGCTGTGACAGTCAGGACTCTCGTTAAGGGACTGTACACACACACACACGCACACAAGCGTGCACACACACACACACACACACACACACACACAGTCACAGGGTCAGGCTGCCTCAGTGCACAGAATCAGCCCATCATCAATTAGTTCATGGATGCATGCAGTAAAGTCTGTGAGTGTAGTGGCCCCGGCAACATCTCCGTTAAATCTGACCCTGTAGGAAATAAAGATTCAGGGCAGGAAAATAAAGGACATGGAGACCCAGTCAGTTCTGCATGCAGCTCTATCCAGGAGCAGATTGTCTCAGTGGCACAGTAAACAGTAGGTTCCTATAGAGAACCTGGTAAATTGAATAAGATCACACTCTTCTTATTCAAATCAGAACTCTTTTTTGTCGCATATATTGTAAACTTTATATCCTAAACTCTGGTGGCCAAATAACCTGAAAACAACAGCATCAAAAAAGAAGTATATATGTTTTTTATATTTCTGGAATAATTACTCGGTGTCTCCTGAGCAGATATAACTGGGGCAGAGACGGGTGGAAACAGCAGGTAAATCAAAGCGCTCGGATCCGGGGGACGGCTATTTGTTTTGGTCTGATCCTGCTTATTAGCTGATGTTTTGCTCGGTGTTCATGCAGATGCTGCTTATCTGCCAGCCGGGGCCTCCGCTGAGATGCAACCATCTCGCGGTGGGGAGTGCGGAGTTCATTTCAAATATATAACTTGATTATTTCATCATTGTGAACAGTGAGTGGATTCAGATGGGGCGTGTGATGTTTGCCAAATCTTACGTGCGCGATCGACTGGCGGAGACGGGGGTGTAAACACACCACATATGTTCTGATAATTAGCGCCATTACAGCCTGTTTATTCGGAATGCATTAACCAATCAACACATTAAGATAATGAGAGAAAACATTATATAGAAACGAGGGGCGGGGGGGGGGGGGGTTGCTTTGGGCCATTGTCTATGCATTGTCGATGGAACATGTTTTTTATGTCATTATCGGAACATATGGGAGGATGCGGCCCTGCTGAATTATGAACACAAGTGGAGTGATTTGAGTTTGAGTGAACCCTGCCTCGAGGCCGCCACGCAACTGTTGTCCTGTGAAGGCATCGTGAGGGTGGCGGAGACGAGAGGGTTAATTAACGGATGGCTGAGGTTAGGGGGGGGGTGGTGGGGGGGCTGGAGCATGTGTGTGATGGAATAGCTTCTGAATTATGGAACAGTGGAATGCCGTGGCTGGTGGCGTCCGGCCATATGTCAGTGTGTGCCTCCCGTGTCTCGCCGAGCACAGCTGGTCAGATTGCCCGCGTTCACCCGAGTTAGGGGCCAATCAATCAAAAATGGAGGGCAGCATGTTGAGTTGTTTAAGCAGGGGCAAGAATAATGCACGGGAGTCTATTGTGATTCTATCCCTTTGGCGCCAGTAGGGGTTTGTCGGCGATCGTTAGCGGATCAGAAATCCCTCTCCGATGGAATCAGCTGCACTGCCTTTTATTAAGAGACGTGAACATCCCTCTTGGTTCAAAAGTTTGCCAACGGTGTGATCGGCGTTTGATTGAACAGAACATTGAGAGACACATCCCAGCTAGAGCCCTGCCTGGTTTGTGGAAGCCAATGTTCTGCCAGTGGAAGAAAAATAAGATGAAAGCTAAATCAAAATTATGAGATTGAAAATTCTAAAATTTTGACATAGTAAGTCGATATTATGAGCCTTTAAATCAACATTATGAGATACAAAGTCTCTATTTCTCTTAGTAAGTCATTCAATTGAGACGGTAACTCATTTGTCAGTCATTAACCTGTTATTTTGAGATACTAAGTCAGTGTTTTGAGATATGAACTCATTATTCTGAGTGAGTTTGTCATTATAAAGACTTTAAATAACTTGTTAAATAGAATTCGCGTGAAAATAAAAAAAATGACTGATTCTAAAGCTGTGTAACACCTTCATGATGTATCTGACACTCACAGGTCAGTGCTGTGAGATTTTAAAACCCATATAGAGATGTGAACATCAGATGATAATAGATAAGGGATGCAGGGACAAATGAATAATGTACTGTTTATAAAAAAAACAAGACGACAGGAAACAGTGTAGATTATTTTTATCACAACGCAAATACAATTTTCTTCTCCAATTAAAGGTCGGTGATATCAGTATAGCTTTGTTTTTATCACAGTAATTTGAACGGGATTTTCATTTTTCAGTGATTTGCTTTGACAACCTGACAAGATTGTGCTGTTGGTCTCTGGTGTGGGTCTGTTCCCACCGATACCGATTGTGCAGTGGACGGGTGCCTCTGGGTGTTTCTGTCTATCGGCCCTGTCGGCAGCAGGAGGCTTATTGCCACCGTAGATTTTCAAAGGATGCATTATGCATATGGCGTACGTCTCCGGTGGTTACAGAAAGGTCTGTGTCATTCTGTCAGTTTTTGTTGGGGACCAAAAAAAAACAACCCCTACTGTCCTTGTTAATGTCGGAGGGAGAGAATGTGCCAAAAGCTGCTATTTGTCTTCACAGCTTGGAATAAGGTCGCTGACTATTGTCCTGGTCTCTGCTGGGCCTAAAACGGTTATGGTCACACTGATCAATAGTCTCTGTTACACATGAAATATTTCCCATGGCTCTGCGTGTCGGCTTCACTCCATCTACCGTGGCAAATCTCTGCAGGCTCTCTCGGTCACACACCCACACTCACACACACACACACATTCACAAACTCCACATGGCTGCTTATTTGGGGCGTGGTTGGGGTTCCCTTGAGATCAGTGGACATTTAGGCCCAAAATAAAGCTGCTGTTACCTTTTGAACTACTACTCTTTGAAAAATGATGTTTATTTGACACGAACTAGGATGATTGCATGATAACTCCATGATGCAATGACCGTCCAGACCTGAACATCATGTGCAAACATGCAAGGGCTGTGTAAACATTTCAATTTTGTCATCATTAAATAAGGATTAATCTGGCAATGTAGGATTTGAAGAAAGCGATTTGAACTAGTTGATGGATGAGCCATTGGGCGAGCGTAGGTCAGCTTAATCAGTGCAGAGAAAAAGAGAGGGAGAGATGATGTTTACCAGTCTGTCACTTACTGTTACTAATCTAGGATTATTAATTGTTTATCGCAGATAGAGCATGAAATGAACAATTAGATTAGAACATCAATAGATTTCACACTTTGATGCTGATGTGCGTCACCGAGTGAAGTGAGTCCCGACACAGACCGCCGCATCATTATGCAAACATTAGGCAGCATTATAATGTGGTTTTCAGTGTTTTATTTCTTCGGTGGCGACATTTGGAATTCAGTCCTACATTTTGTGTAAATGGATTATCTGGCATATGGTCCGGTGACTCGTGAAATATTTATTTCTGCGTAAGTTTCCAGTAATGTTTTCCGTCTATCATCAGCTTATATTATTCCAACTGTATCAGAACTGTGAAGGATAGACAAACGACTCTTGATTCTCACTGGAGGATGTGGCCTGAAATTATATCATGAAGAGTTTGTATCTATATATATTTGTTAAAGGATCAGTCTGACTATTATTGCCTTTATTTAACTGTACATGTCATTGATTGACATGTATATTCATACAGAGTACACTTAATATTGTTTTTACATGTGGGGTTTATTCATCAGCCTCATTCAGCACTACAGGCTGACTACATGGATTTGTCAGGGCTCATACTAATGCAAATATTTTTTTTAGATTGTCAATAATTTCACCAATTTCATAAAGACGCTTATGACAATGTAATATATATTTTACACTATGACTGGTGCATATCGGTAAAAGCCAATACCACTTTGTCTCATATTAGAGAGTAGTATCAGCTTAGAGATATAGTGGTCTCGCTCTACCCAACACATTCTTCATGTTCGGAAAAAAAAAAAAAAAATGATGTTGCGTCAGGCTCCAGCTGTTATCGGGCTCTGGTATCATCCACCACGAGTTACTGCTGTGGCTCTTAATCATACCACGCTCCCTGTACTTCTCTCAGCATCGTTTAAGATGATTATTGATTAGAGTCTGGTCCTCTGTGACACATATCTACGGGAAGCTGCATTGACCTTAGTAAAGTGCTGTTTGTTAAAACATCAATCCGCCATAAGCAAACAGAGTAATAGAGCGTCGGGGGGGGGGGGGGGGGGGGGGACTTTTCCCTCGCTGTATAAACTTTGCCGTGAGCGGGAGCACTTTGTTGTCGAAGCGGTTTTACCAGTGATCATCTGAAGGTTGATCTGAGGGAAAATATTTATCAAATACTAGAAGCAGTTTTTTGGAGGGAAATGCTGCTGCTCTTTCTCTTTGATAACCTCTTGTGAAATGTGTTTTTATTAATTTTTTTATTGTGAAGGGCTCAAGGTTTCTAACGCTCTCTAATGAAATGTATCCGAAACGTGAATAATTTGTTTGTGGACGTGTGTTTTAATACTGTACAGTGTGTCTACATCATTACGGGTATCAAGCTTTTCGACTTGTTTGGATGTGTGGCACCCAAGTGAGCGTCTCCTCCCTGTGTGTGTTACTTCGCAGGCCTGTATGGTGTCAGCAACACTGAGCTGTGAGAGAAACAGCTCACCACCAGAGCGTCTGGGCCCAGCAGGAAGAACTCCCATGTCAGCTCCCAGGTCCCCCTCAGACGTCATGTGGATCAGATGCCTGCTCTGCGTCGCCACTCTGTTCGCCCCGCTCGCCTCCGGTAAGATATGACGCTCTACACACTTTTAATAACCAGAGACCTGTTTTTTCATTTTTTTGTTTGTTTTGTGTCACAGAGGCTTGAACCCCAGCCAGCCCGAGCTTTCTTTTCAGGTTTATTCACTGACCATTAACAGCTAGCGTAACGTGCTGGCTGTGAAGCTGCACCGAGGTCACCTAGTTTCTCACGCGTCACCGTAGGAGAAGCACAAGGTGGGAATAATAAATGAGTGATGGCTGAAGTCCATTGAGCTGCCTCAGTTCCGAGGCATCACTCACTGTCAGGGCCGCACTGGGACATTCAAACAGCAGCGCATAGTGGTAACACCTGTTCCACTCATACAATGAGAAGTCACAATGAATGCTGAGACAAAGGCCTATTGTAGTAGGTTTGCACTGAGAAGAGATGGAATATAAATTGCCCACGACTTATGGGTTAAAATATAATTCTGCATCCAAAACGCCTTGAAATGTTGTTTCAAACTCGTGTTTGAAAGCTTGAATCCTAATCAGGACGGTTTTCCATGATTGCAACTTGATTCTGAAGACTTGCATAATTTTTTTAATAGGCTGAAATTTTTTTTTTTAAACAAACAGGATTTACTCTTTGAGTTTTCCTTCTTCGAAACTGCAGCAGTCCTCTTACAGTGTTTCTCCAACACAGTTTTACTTTCAAATCTGTCCCTGTTCCCCCGAGTGCATCAGTTCGCTTTACAGGTTTGAAACCTGGTAAATTTTTATAACTGCTGCCACATTGGATAAAAGGTTCAGAGACTTTGATACTTCAGCTTTTAAAAGGGCAAATCTTTATCTTGGTACTTTTCGGATATACACTTGCAGTCTTATTGCGGTCTGTTATTTCAGAGTTTACAACACAGACTTTTCAGAGGAGATTTGCCCAAATGTTATATTTGATTTATGATATTTAGCAGTGTTTTGCTGCACTTCTGATGCTTAGAAACTCTGAAACCGATCTGAAAATATAAGTCAGGATCCTGGAGGCAGGAACAAGAGTTATAACCATTCAAAGAATAGGGCATGATATTTATCCAATCACAATAACCAATTAAAGCAGTAACTGTATAACGTTTCCACCCACGAACTCTGAGCATTTATAAGAAACCAACGAAACACTTAACTTACTACCCATTCATTTATATGCATCTGCCTGTGACTCTCATGCACTATCTCTCTCTCTCTCTTCCACTCTCCCTCTTACTGTCACACACACAGACACACACACACACACACACACATACACGCAAACAGTGCAGACGCAGCCCTATAGCTCCTGGAGGGAGCTCAGGCCCACTTGGACTTAATCCTATTAATAGCTGCTGTCAATCACAGAGTTGTGAGGAGAAACTGCTGCGCACATGCAGACACACACTAAACACACACACACACACACACACATGCATGTACCTGCTCACTTGACTGCTGTTGCCGTGCATGCACACAGAGATGATTAACTGACATGCTGTACACCCACATGGACAGAGATCCTCCTTAAACGCATAAACACACTTCAGCAAAAAAAAAAAAAACAGGAAGTGCTGCACAGGCAGCCACTCAGACACAAACACCAAGGGGCTTTGCTTCAGCACCAGGAGATGAGTTTCAGTCAAAGGTATTTGCATCAATGTCTAAAGAATAAGTCGACATATGCAAATCGCGCTGTTTATACTTAGCTAGGATTAGTTGAAACAAAGGCAGTTTGGCTGGAGGACACTCGCAGCAGCCAGCGCTCGATCTTCTCCACCGAGCCGTGTCTTGTCATTATTTAAGGGTTACGTGGAGACATATAAAAGAGAATAGGGAAGCATGAATCTTTGAACCGAAATCGCAGGAATGTGTTGTTTTTTTTTGTCATCTTTGCTTGGGTTTAGTGTGTGTTTCTGGCATGGAGGCTGTCAAAACCGGACCTACATTGGAGTTGTTGAATGTGCTGCTGTAAGAAAGCTGGAGAAATGACGCAATCCCATCGTGGACACATCAGTGCAGAGGACAAACAAACTCTGGCAAACATGAGGACATTTGATCGTGTTAGAGGGAAAAGCTGCGGTTTGTCTCTGTTTTCCTTGTCAACAAATACCATGAAAAGACAACAGCCACCAATATCTTTACCTCTGGATACCTTTTTTACTTCGAGAATAAATCCAGATTACAAATATATGATTTCATTTAAACTAGAGCAGTGCTGTGTTAACGCTCTGGAGCTTCCTCAGAATGAATCCTTGTCATTAATTGATGCTCCCCCTCAAACAGTTCTGTGCAGGTTCAAGTTAGAAAACGTTGTGATCATCCTACCTGGTTCATCTGCAATGAAGATTTTATAGTTTACGTTTTATATATATTTGAAGCAATCGAAACAATCTTCAAATTAAAAGCTCTGTAATTCAGGTTTTTATGAAGCATTGCTGCAAAACAAATACGTTGTGTTTTTAACTTTGAAGACTGTTTGCTAAAGAGGAAGTGATACTATGAATGTTGATGCCAGGATGGTTTTGAACCCCAGTTTGGACCAGTTCTTGCCCACTGCTGAATTTATCAAAAGACATGGAAGAAGACAAGTTTAACTTCCGTCCACATACTGACAGCACACTACCCCCCCCCCCCCCCACTCTGTACTGCTACAGAGTGCTCGTCACCTGTTTATTCAAATTGTATTAATATTGAACTAAACAAATTAAACTAAATTGGACACTGCACTTCTTCAGACCATTAAAAATACGTTCAGTGTGAAATTGACAAGATGAATGGTTTGTAAGAAATGCGTTCTACATACAGATAGACAGATATTTGTTGTAGGTAGATAAAATCAAATCATTCACAGCATCTTATAAACTGTCGGCCATTTCAATTTCTTAACCTCAAAGAGGAGAATATAGAGACTATTTTCAGCCAAGGAATAATATATTTCAAAAGAAAGTACAATTCCTATTGTAGCGGTTCTCTGGGCACAATTTGAAAAACATGTGCACACTTCGATCTGTGAGAGAGTTCATTTATCGAGGCCACTTCTTAGTCAGGAGGCTTTTTTAAGCATCCCGAGGGGAGAGGCTCCCTAACCAATAAAAAAAGGCTTGGTAGTGCAGATGGTTTTCCTATCACACACTGAGTCACAGCTCCAGCGCCTCCACAAGCCGCTGTTTGCTGTGAAATGATTTATATTTGACGTATACATATATATATATATATATATATATATATATATATATATATATATATATAAATATATATTTTATATAACAATGAAAGCAGTGAGATAAAAAGCTGCAGTGTATCAGGACTTGGCTACAGAGGCAGCACTTGTTCCGAAGATTTAATTCTCTGTTGTTTTTGATCTTTTCATGAGATAGATATATATCAACAAGAAGGAAAGCACAGAATTTGACCAGCTTTATTCTCTTTTGCTCTTTAAAAAATGTGTTGTTGGTTTTTAAGGGCCTTTTGAAATTGTAGGGATTATTATAAAAAAAAAAATTCAGGCAAATCAATTGGGCTTTTAACATGCTCAAATCGTTACCAAAGTTTGTAGAAAATAGAAAGTGGTGATAATATATGTATTCTTGGGTAATTTTAAAAATATTTGAGTAATAGCACATCGGCGTAGGAGATATTCTTGAATAACTTCTCTTGAAGGTGGTAGAGACTTGGAAAATGGTTTTGTCAACACTAATAGGGGTACGCCCGATCGATTGGTACCATCCCCAAGCTTCTATGACCTTTGGTAGGGAAAAGTACCAGTTTCTGAATGTCGTAGAGACTTGGGAGTAGGCTGTGCCCCCTCTAATGTGGGTTACCCTGTTCAATTGGTACCATCTACGAGTTTGTAAGACCTGGGTCAGTGTAGGTTAGGGTTAGGGACGCGGTTAGGGTTAGTGTTTTATTCGATTTTTCTCTCAGAAGACCCACATTTCGGACGCCATGTTCTACAGCCAAACACATTGGCAGTTCAAGTGAGAGATCACCTTTTAAATCTCTCCCCTCTATCCTCTCCCCCTCTCCCTTGCCTTCCTTCCTTCCATCCATCCACCTCTTTCGCCACTCTCTTGTTCTTGGCCCAAATGTGTAAATCGATATCCTTTTGTTTCAGCCCCCCCCCCCCCCCCCCCCCCGAGGCAATGAGAGAGTCTGAATAAGACTGTCTGTACTGTCCGCGGCTGCCAAGTTCCTGTCACCACTTACACAACTAATGACAGACACATTAACATGCACTTGCTAGACCCACACTTTATCGCACGTGTGCAAAGACAAGCGAGCCTAACATTGGCTTGTGTGCGTAAGTGTGTGTGTGTGTATCATGTGTCTGTTTGACCGAACTTGCTAGTGGAGGTTTTTGCAGGCAGCCTAACCACGGTGCAGCTTAATAGAGGAGGCTGCTGATGTAAACAGATAAATTAAAAGGTGACAAACAAGACGGGACGGTGTGTGAGAGTAACAGCATTTACTGCCCCTCATGAAGGCAGAGTGGCTTTTAATTGGGAAACAGAGCGCTCATTTGGACTGTGTGTGTGTTGGTGTGTGTTTGTGTGTGTTTGTGTGAGTGTGTGTGTTTGTGTTTGTGTGTCATAAATGTCGTCTTTATACACAGCAGGGATCCTGTGAGGCAGCACTCTTAAGACATCTGATCTAAAGCCAGTCTAGACAGCTGCCTCACAATACTGTGTATTGATCCCAGTATACGCTTCAATTAACCCTCTCTTCAAAATGTACATTCACGCTCGCAAAGGCGGACATGATGCAGCCATTGAAAAGCTTATAAACTAACACTCATATCAACGCAGTAATGACCCACTGCCCTGAGCACTCGCCTCGTACACACACACACACACACACACACACACACACACACACACACACACACACACAAGCACAGACACACACAAACACACTAAAACGCATGAGGTCCCTGGAATCCTCAACCGCTACCAAGCTGCACTTTCTATCTGAATATGTGCTTAAGGTCTAATCACAGCCTGGGGTGTTACGTATATGTGTATGTGTGTTTGTGTGTGTGTGTGTGTGCGTGTGTGTGTGTGTGCGTGTGTTCATTAGGGAGGACATTTTCATTAAATGTCACTTATATATCAGTCTTATCTCTAAGCTAGAGCCTGCCATTATCAATAGAGTGCCCTCAAGTACCAGCACCATGCCGACGTCGACTGCATAGCCGGTGAATATTTCCTCCTCCACATGCCATCACCGCGAGCATCTGCATGCGTGTGTGTGTGTCCGAGTGTGTCGGTTTGTGTGTGTGATGGAGTGAAGGGCAGTATTAAGTTGAGCCCGGGCAGAGTGTCATTGAGCTCATTCAGATTCTTTGCGGCATGCCTGTAACCATGACTCTCCTCCAGCCAATGATGGAGCCAGGGGGGAGGGAGGACACAGGGTTGCTATGGTCCCGGGGAGGAGGAGAGCGGGGAAGGAGGTGCTGCGCCTCCTCCTCCTCAGGGAGGTGCAGGCCTGCGTTTGAAGGGTCTTCTCGCCGTGTGTGTGTTTGCTTTCAGAAATAGTTTGGAAAGGCTTTGGGAGGGTTCTTCAATAAAAAGCTAAAATAAAAAAACAATATATACAATAGAAGAAAAGAAAAGATAAAGAAAAGAAAAGAAAAGAAAAAGACATTCACTGGACCAGTTTTGCCTCAGATTTAATATACTTTTGTTTTATTCCTTTGTTCAATTGGGACCATGCATATTATGTACATGGAACCAAATATGGCTCCAACCCTCAGATGTGCTCCACGGAGCAGCTGCACAATATGAAGCCATGTAAAATTAAGCACAATAAATTCGACATTGCAGTCACGCTCCAGCCAGGAGATATTGGCAGCGCTGAACAACACATGTGAAAACCTCATGATAACCCACAGTATCAAGGGAGGATAGCCGATGCTCAGAGGGACAGCTGCTCGGAGCGAAAGGGAATAACAACATCCACACTGCAACACAACAACAACCAGAGTCCCCGGCAACATCCGGCCCCAAAAAACATTCAGGCCACAGCATCGTCTCTATCATTGAACAATATGTAGGTGCTGTGGTTAAAAACATATATTTAAACATAAAGGAGCAGCTATCGTTTGATATATTTTCTCTATGGGTAACATTATTTGTTTAAAGTTTGTTTGGGATGACAGTTTGGTTTCACGGGAATGTGTGAATCAGTCTGTAAGGACTCAGACAATACTCTACTTACTAGATATAGCACCAACGGTTTAATTTAGGGTTGATTCCGTATTTAACTGTGATATGATATATGCAATATATAAATGTAATAGATCCTTTGTATCATATTTGATATGTTTGTTTGTATTCCCTCGTGTTTATATTGCTTGTTTACTTATTTATTACTTTAACTGATGCTTCTACTTTGACTGCTATTTTCCCCATTGTGAGACTGGGATTATTTTGTTTGATCTTATTTTAGCTATAGGAATTGTTGCATATAATCTAAACATAGATGATCTCAAATCAGTTTTCTCCAATGAATTCCCTTATTAATTTATAATCATATGAAATTAGATTTGTTTCTGCATTTAATCCACATATTATTTGCACTTGTTCTTTTAGTGTAAATATTAATAATATAGTGCAATAATCATACAAATAAAGTAAATACTTATCCACTGTCTGTAAAACCAGTCACATCTGGATTAGTTTGACCTAACATCTTATTGTGCTCGCATAACTGCCGATGTAGATCATTTCCTGTCAAAGCTGCACATACTTTAGGTCGCAACGTGGGTTGTTTTGGATTTCAATATTTTTTGGAGGATTGTGTTTCAAAAAGCTTCTGCTGTTTCCTATGATTAAAAACGTCCAGTATCATGCCACTGGATATCCAGAGTTGAGAAGTCAGTGGCAACTTGCCGATGCTGTTTGGCCCCGACAGATGTTTCATCATGCAAGACGCTTCATCAGTTCCACTCATTATGAAGTCAGGGAGCGAAGCAACAGCTCTAAAAAGATCTGGGACACATCAGTGGCTTCAAACTCATTGGAATTAATGACAGTTCCAGTACAGTCAGGGTGGATGTATGCATCCCATTCCCAGCCTCTGAGAATAATTAGGCATTGCCGTCTTTGAATAATTTCCGGGGAACTAAATGCCTGTTGAAACTGCTGGGCAATTTACCCTCTACCTAAACCATGTCTCGAGCTGCTAACTACAAAACAGCAATTATCAAGGCAGTTTTCTTGCAACGGAGGACGTGCGCTTATGAAAAATCCTGTGATCTATTGTTTTCCTTTAGTGTGGATAATTAGTCTATATGACAAGGGTACACATACAGGTTGTGTGTGCTTGAACATTTCAGACCTCCACATTTGAAAGAAAAGCTTACATACACGTATTTCAATGGGTAGGGGTGCGACAGATCACTATGTCGAGCTCTGTCACCGGGCTAACGTGTGTGTTTTGTGTGTCTGTGTGTCCAGTCCATGGCCGTGCCCCCGTCCCCATGGCAGTGGTGCGCAGGGAGCTGTCCTGTGAGTCCTACCCCATCGAGCTGCGCTGCCCCGGCACGGACGTCATCATGATCGAGAGCGCCAACTACGGCCGCACCGACGACAAGATCTGCGACTCCGACCCCGCGCAGATGGAGAACACGCGGTGCTACCTGCCCGACGCGTACAAGATCATGTCCCTCAGGTCAGTGTGTGTGTGTGTGCACCAAGTACCAAAGCATGTGAGTGTGAAACCCCGCGGCGCTCGCGTGCCGCAAGTTTACCTCAAGTCTTACTTTGTGAGAGGACTGCGGAACTAAATTGGACCACAGTGAAACTAATTAAGGCTGTGTGTTGCTTTGGAAATTGAATCTGTCCCATGGCAGGCTTTACTGCAGAATGTGCAAGGTTGACTCACAGCATAAAGAGCTTCGGCCAAAATAGCAACACTCTGAATTGTTTTAGTTGTTTGAAGAGAGGGGGGGACAGATTTCTCTCAGTCCCAGAGACACTGTAACGACAGTAAACGTTGAGTTTCAGCTGTTCGGTGACTGTTCATCCTTGAGATTCATCCGTCGCTCTGTCCACACTTATGGGGAGAAATTGCGAAACCACATTTTCCCTCTGTGTTTGGTTCCACACACACACACACACACACACACACACACACGTTTTAAGTCACAGCTTACTTTGCACATGCCAACTGCAACTTTGTGTGTTCGTGTGCCAGATGCGACGACAACAATGGCGGCCATGTACCAGTTTCTCTACATTTGGTGAGCGCCGCTAGCTCCAGTTACAAGTTTGCAGCCAAGTTTAGCGCTCAGTGCAGCACATTATCGTCATTCACAGACATCTGCCTTGCTCATTATTACTTCCCAGAAGGCCTCATTGATGTGGACTTCATCACCAGCCACTGGCCAGGAATGCTTGTTCGACTGCTTGAGGGTGTTCTTTGTGTGTTCTCCTCTGGGCAGAGACATTTTGTAAAGTAAAAGTTGGGGGAATGGAGATTTAGTCCGAAACAGAAGGAGAAAGATTATGCTGAAACAATAAATGACAAGTCAATCATTACCCACATGTTAACGCACTTTCACGAAGTTGACCGCATACAATAGCAACATTGTGTAACACCACAGCCCTGTCAGACTTGTGTGTAATCTGGGAAAAAAGGAGAGAGGTGATGGGAAATCTTTTGAAACCCGGTACAACCTGCACCCCCTCGCCCCCCCAACATTTCTGCTTCTCTCACTTCCTGTACCAAATACCAAACCACCGCAGAACCTTATCAGACAATGGTATTACTCGGGTAACACTTCCTGTACAGCTGGACAGTGTGACCGCCTCCTCTCCTGACAATCTGAACACTAACAGTAATGTGTGTGTGTGTGTGTGTCTGTGTTTTAGCGAGTCGGCACACGCATGTTTGCACCACACGGGCAGGAACCTCTGAAGTTCTGATTTTCCTCTGACTCGGAATTATAGAAAAAAGTCTTGATTCATAGACTCTGATCCGGTGCTAGCCATGTCCTGCAGTCCAGGAATGTGCGAGCGGTGAGGTATGAAGCCGTACAGGCATACCTGCACTTCATCTGTCTTCTCCGTTTGATTCATCTCCGGAAACAGAGGAGGAGAAGAGAAGAGAGGCAGAACACATGAGGACACAGACAAGGATGAATTAATGCGCTCGGCTCACATGAGTCATCTTTCATACATGGTAGAAAACACAGGAAATCTGCTTTGAGTTTCTCTTTAAATAGAAATTACAATGTCTACTTTGGTTTATTCCATGACAATCTTTGAAATGTTCACCGATGCCAGTAAGACCATTAAATCATGTGTATCGCTAAAGCTGTTGGGAGTTTGTCTTTCACATATGAGGAACACGGCAGGAGATGCTTCAATCAGACGAGTTCCCAACAACTGAAAACTCTCCGTTTCAGGGGAGAGGAAATAACGAGACAACACGTTTGTGTGTACATCACATCTTGAAACTCGTTGTCTTTCCAAGTTGACATCTTCGTCTGTGTCTTCTACGTGTTTCATTTTCAGTCTTTGATTTTTTTTTCGACAGGTCCACTCGATCGTGTTGATATGTTTCAGATAATATCCTGCTGTATTCTCACGTGTGCTCAATCGGGGAAAGTTTCTCCCAAAAGGCCCCCGGCTGGATCGTTTCAGGAGATTATCTGGAGTTCAGTGCATGTCAGGAAGCAGCTTAATTGAGACTTCATATAGACGCGGGTTAGGTGTCATCATTTCATGAGCCGAGTTTTTCCCGAGCAGACATTTTGACATGTTACAGTAGAAGCATCACAGTAATGAAATTCATGAGTCACACCTAATGGAATTCAGCCATCAGTTAGTTTATTTCATTATTTGTCTGTGATTTCCCTACTGTGAAATGTCAAAATGTCTGCTGTGAAAAAGGCCTGTACACACACACACACACACACACACACACACACACACACACACACACACACACACACACACACACACACACACATATCTATGTACATATCATAGCACCTGTCTCCGTCATGTGCCGGTGCTCTGATTGCGATTGCTTTGGCTTGGCCCAGTCTCCCCCCCACTCAAGCAGCCGCAGCGTGTGTGGCCACTCTCCGACAGGCCCCCATATCCATAATTTATACACACGCAGATCCGCGCAGCATGTGCCACACAACGCATACGCTGCCCAGGGGCTACACCAGACTTTAAGCTCCAATAAGCGGAGCCAGAGGCCAAACTTAATCTGGAGGGATCCTCTGCGGAGGTGACTCAGGCAGGAAACAACTGTTTATCACTTACAGTATATTTTCAGTCCCGAAACCCAGACCCAGATGTATTCATGAACACAGCATTAAATCATAATGTGTACTCATTAGTGTGTTTTGAAGGCGTTTTTGGGTGCTTTTGTGTGAATTGCAGTGGGGTTCATTTGTAAACGTGTGTGTGTGTGTGTGTGTGAATTTCGCTCCTCCACCATATTCTCACTCATCCCCTCTTCTTCAGTCTGTTTCAGCCTGTCGAGTTTCCACTCTCTCATTCCCTCTACGTCTGTATCGTCTTTGGCTTTCAAGCCCGGCTCAACGGGCTGATAAAATCCGAGCATGCTCCACCTGCCCAGTGTTCCCTCAGTATCACATTCTCTTTTTGTTTTCTCTCTCTACCTCTCTCCAAGGCCAGGGAGTGTGTGTGTGTGTGTGTGTGTGTGTCTGTGTGTGTGTGTGTGTGTGTGTGCGTTTGTCTTTGTCAGTGCATATGCTTTTGTGTGTGTCTGTGTGTGTGTGTGTGTGTGTTTGTGCCCATACCACATAATTGGTCTTGATATCAAAGCCTCATATCTCCAGAGTGTCTCACAAGGCTTCTCAGGCAACCTAGAGAGGACCTGATATCGCTGCATTTCCCAGATTATCTCCCCACTGGGATACACTGGGTTGAAGGGGAAACGAAGCTGCGGCCATGAGAGTTACGCTTAATCTGTTTTAGCGATAGACTGGCCTCAGTTCAATGGCTCACTCGGCTTTATCAGGTCTTGAGCTGCAGCACTTATTTCAAAGTGGCTACCGAGCGTTCTTTGTTTTAACTTCTGTTCTTTTCAGGTTTGTTATTGTATTATCTCATTAAGAAATTGTCCACATGATCCAAGCTCTTATCGCTGTGTTAGTACAGCGGTTATTGAGTCTCAATATTATTGCACGTGTTGTGCAGCAATGCTTAAAAATAAAATAAAATATAAAACATTAATATTTAAAATATTAATATTAAATTATAACTTTAGTTGGTTAAATTCCTCTCAGGGCACCACCCTTCAAAGGAAGGGAAAGAATAGCCAATTTATTGATTAACATCAGTCTCATTTAGATCTAGTCTAATTAGAAATCTCAATATTTACTATTAAAGATTATATAATGAACCGTGAAGGTTATGGAGTTCTTGACAGTGCAGCGGTTGGCAAAAATCACTTATGCAACATTAATGAAAGAACATTTGTGAAAGAAAACATTTATTATGAAGATAATAAAGTATAAAAACACAAATTACTGGACATTACATTTAGGTGACCAGGTTTGAAGCTACAAAGTGTAAGATTTATGTGAAATGGATCCATTGGAAGAAATTGAATTTTGTGTTTCATCAAAATTGTCTTTACCCTAGAATGGGGACTTTATATTGAAATACTTTAAAGCCATGTTGGCTCGGGGTGTGGTTAGGTTGAGTGTACGTTAAACTGGCCCTGGGTAGGTGAGTTATATCAGAGAAGCAGAAGCATTTTTTTTAAATTTGGGTTGTTCAGTTCTGCACAGGGAGAGAGCGGCGAGCCAAAATGGTGGCACAGCTCCAAGTCACAGCGATCTACTGACATAAAAGTGACTTGATGGCTTCCAGGGAGATGCTTCTCAATGCACTCCTTGTCCCTCACTGATACTTGAGTGCTTCATGAACCGAGTACCTTTCAGCGCGCACTCTCTTTCGGCACTGATTCTCTCTCTCACACTCTCACACTCTCACACACGGGCGCTCCTGCTCACAAACACACACACACAGGTATTCCGGCACTTGAGGCCGTATGTGAGGACACTCGGCACAATGTGTAGGCACTGCACACGCTTGCTGCCCCTGCCACAGCTTCCGTGTTAGAAAATTACTTGTGGACTTCAGACAGACTTTCCCCTGACACCTCTGCTCAGCCTCTCCCACCTTGTCACCTTGTTTGCCCTTCTGCCTTTCTCTCCCTCCCGTCTGTCCCCCCCCCCCTTCTCTGCTGCTCTCCACTTTTCTTCTCCTTCCCTCCTGAAGAAGTCCCTCAACACAAAGGGAAATCACTTTGACAAGAAAGACAAGGGTAAGGAGTAGTCCCCCCCCCCCCCCCATTTTTTCTGCTCCCCTTCTCTCCCTTGCTTTGGGAAGTGTTGAATAACAACATGCTTTATTTATCAGCTCCCTCTCTCTCACTCTCTCGCTCCCTTTTGATATCTCAATTTCGGTCAAACCATTTCCAGTTTTTCCTCACTCCTCTCATTTCTCAAATTGCCTCTCACCCCCTACTTCCCACCCACACTGTCACTTTTCCTTTCTCCCTCGCCATCTGTTTTAGTTTTCATCGCCGTTTCCTGTTTTTGTCATTCAACTTCTTTTTTCACTTTCCATTGCTCAGAGGAAAGGTGGAGTTCAGACTTAAAGGCAGCGGCTTATGGGAGGCAGCACGTTGTCTGTATTTTAAGACCGCCTGATCACTGGCTGAAGGCTATAGAAGCATCCTCTGTATTAAACCCCAGCCTTTGATGGGCCCAGGGATCCAAGGTGCACAATCTTTGAAAACACATATATTCACCAGCCCTGTTTGCACACACACCAATAATTACACATGATGCATGCATGAACATGTGAGCTTGCTCATGCATGCATGCTCACACAAACTCTCTTGCCCGTGCACAGAACGACACACTCAGAGAGAAACTGAGAGAGTTGCTCATCACATCCAAGGCTCGGTCAACTTCTTCTGGCAGCCTGTCTCTTTAGAACTGAGTCTCAGCCCTCAAAGCGCCAGGCTAGTGTGTATCTGCCGTGGCGTGTGTTTTGTATGTGTTAGCGAGTGTGCACATGCATGTTTGAACCATTCACACGGGAGAAAGGAAAGAAACCTCTGAAATCTTTTTTCCCCCTTTGACTCTGAATTATAAAAAAAACACTTGATTCATAGACTGTGATCCGGTGCTAGCCATGTCCTACAGTCCAGGAATGTGTAAGCAGTGAAGCATGAGATCATACAGGCATACCTGCACTTCATCTGTCTTCTCCGTTTGACTCTGATTCATCTCAGTAAACAGAGGAGGAGAACTAAAGAGAGGCAGAACACATAATGACTGAGACACAGATAAATGAATGCTCTCGATTTACATAAATCCTCTACATCGACTTTAGCACTACTCCAGCCCTGTGTCGCTACGACAACAATATAATCTGTTGAGGCGGTGCGTGCTGTGTGTTTTGTGTGGGTCTTGCGGAGGTGGACTCACCAGGATATCAACAATTATATCTTGTTATATTATTTATCACAGATTTGTATCTGTTTATATCTGTTCACTTGTCTTCTCCCTCCATTAACTCTCCTGCTTCCCACTGAATGAGGTCATATCTGGAAATGTCCTACTTAATGTGTGTGTGTGTGTTTTTGTGTTCGGTGTACGCGTGCGTGTATGAACGTGTGCTGCCACCCTTATAGTCTCCATGGTTACAGGAGATGCCCTGCGGCACCCTAGGGGCCCGACTGTCACCCTAGCTCAGTGCGGTAATTAGGCCCTACACACATGCATGCTGTGCGTGCATATGTACACACACACACACAAATGCAGATGTAGGCATATTGAGAGAAAACTTAGAAGGGATGATATATTGAAAAAAAGACAGATTCTGACACACAGTGGTTCCTGAAGCACACTATGTAGAAACTATTGATATGTGATGGCAATGGGAGCAAAGGTTCATCACATTATATTGCTGCCCTTTGCTCACCCTCATTATCCTCTGTATCCTCACTCACACACTGAGATACATCCGCCCCGACTGACAAATGGCGTTCTTCAAAATCCTCTGTATTTCCACATGTCAGAGTCTCCGATGTCTGACCCTCTTCTGCTGTCGCGACAGCTCTGCTAACCTTAGTTACCATGCTTCACCGAGCACCTAAGCTATGCAGCTGGCTGAGAATAGTTTGAGAACGGTCTAGACACCACACACATCCTCTCTATATCATCCTCCTGCTCCCACATACACACACACCAAGTCTGACACATTCAGAGACAAACATGTGAGTCAGTGGCTCCGACGTGCTGGCATGTAGGAAGTGACTGACTCGATACTTTGACATTGACATTGAAGTGCAAAACCAGACCAGGACACAAACTCATCCCTCAGTCTCATGCTCATACAGTACATGCATTTCTTTTGCATTCTGATGCGAGGCAGGCTAAATCCTGCGAGACAGCTTCTCTGTTTGGCGTTGCTCCATCGTCTTGACGGCTTTGGTGTCTTACACGCTCCTCTGCTTCTCAACAACCAGGAGAGACAGCCCGGCTGTCTGAAATGCTACTCGTCTTTTCGCTTTTAGGAGGATTTCAGAGTTTGTGCAAGCAGGTGGTCTTGGATTAAATGCTGGAGAAAGAGGTGTCACACAAAGAAACCCACACACAGGCACACACGGATGTATGGCTGAGAGAAACACAGGGAGACCAGCAGAGGAATGCTGCTCGGTGGAATCAGTAGAACGACTCCCTGAGTGTGTCCTGGAATCGGACGACTTGGAAGTTGCTATGGTTACCGTGGGAAGAGGAGAGCACAGGAGGGGAGAGATGGCGGAGTTTAAAAACTGTAGCTGCTTGGCTGCCTGCCTGCCTGCCTGCAAGATAGAGGGCATTAAGTGCCTGTGTGCATTATTTGTTTGCCCCTGCACAAGAAGATGCAACATTATTTTTAAACAGAATGTTTCTTGCAAAATAATTAACTATAACAAGACAATATCCAGTGAAAATATATGTTGTTATAAGCAGCATCACAGGTTTAATTAAGAAGCAATCAAATATCCAGTTTCAATCCAAGTAGCAAATACAGTCATTTAACCTAAAATACACATCTACAGCAGCCACATTGAAGTGGTATCATTCTTTCCTCTGCGAATTAAATTAGCTGTTGACAACCTTATTCAAACATTTCAATTTCAATGCAAATTGCCGTCACATATATGCTTTCTTGACAATGTCGTTGCAGAAATGGCTCCACTGTTTCCCATTTGCATACAAACGCTCGTCTGCATCCAGAGTTTACAACTTCCTGTTTCTTGAAACAGCTTTCATCTCTTCACGAAGATGTGACAGCTCAAGTGGGCGATTTTATTGACTCGACTGTGAGTTGTCAGTCGTCAGTCATTTTCTATCATTGACATCTTTCAGGCTAAAATCCCAAAGCGCATGCATGAGAATATCCGGTGAACACTGTGTTTGACAGAAGCTACATATTGGAGTGTACAAGACGTGCTCAGACAGAATGTGAGAAAACAGGTGGAGTGACATCCTCCAGCCAAATATTAATAATGCAACACATTTCAAAGCTTTTTTCCCAGTAGGGAAAACAACATTACTTTACCTGTGGCCTGTCTGACAGGCTGCTCGAGAGCTGACAGACATGCAGGGACTGCAGAGAACTGTATTCACACAGACACACACACATATATATATGTGTGCGTGAGGCTATATATATATTTATATATATATATATGTGTGTGTGTGGGAGAAAGAGAGAGACAGATCTGTCATTTTTTTATTCCATGTGTGGTATGGTGGTGCTGGCACAGGATGTGATGCGTCTGCTTCTCTATACCCCATAGACAAACACACACAGACGTCGGCATGTCTCGCTCCGCTTCTCCTAACTCTGTCAATCGCGATTCCCTGCATCACTCTTCATTTACTTACTATATCCAAGTTCCCCCTGATACCCTCCACACACACACACACACAGACACGCACATGCACACACACACACACACACACACACACCAACCGCCCCACGTTTTATTCCTCCCATTCAACATCCATTCCTGTCACTCCATTTGTCCATCTCCAAACAGCGCACTATATATGTGTGTGTAACGACATCAGGGAGCTAATAAAGCTGAAACGAGGCCAGTAGCAGGAGAATCTCATATGTGGTGAGTGTGTGTGTGTGTGTGAGAGAGAGAGCGAGAGAAAGAGACAGGGAGAGAGAGAGTATATGGCCGGCCTAACAGCTTTTTATCCTGTAGCGGGATACAGTAACTACGCTCTGTCTGCTGTCAAATGGGTTTCCTGAACTCCCGCAGGACATAAAGAGTCCTGCTGAAATTCATCTCCCTCCCCGTCCTTTTGTTATTTTATATCTTTCCAACTGCTCGACTCCCTCTGCTTAATTTCCCCCAGTTTGGGGATTTCAATTTAATTTCTTTTTCAGAATGTTTTACAAGCTTATAAAATCGGTCATGTTTTTCACCATGGGACACATTTTCACGCTGATGAAAGAAGCATTTTTTAACAAAAACTGAGTCATTCTGTTTTTTTATGGATAATTTGGACTACTGGTGTAGTGACATTTATAGTGGTATTAGGCAGTCCTGATTTTTTTTCATCACCAGGGTTTACTGTGATTGTTTGAAGGAATAGATGTTGGCGAAACTAAAATATTTAAATTTCCTATCTAACTGCAACAAAATAAAAAAACAGCAAACAATGGAAGAAACAGGGGATTTAAGGACATTACAATTTAGACACCACTGAGAATGAACAAAATGTATTTTTGATAAAAGAAAAGTCCAACATGTTTATGTGACACCTGACTGAATTTCTCTATGATAAAAACTCTTTTACCCTCCACTTTTTTTCCTTGCAGGTCATTTCAATATGTGCTTAACTCCCCACTGTTCCCTACTAATCTACATCAGTCCGTGTTTCTGTTGTCCAGCTGTCAAAAGCAGGATATATTATTCAAAAAATATTCTTCTCCGCCAGCTACCCTACAGTTTGTTAGAAAAAAAACAAGATGTTGAAGTTATGCACACTCTGAGCCTATATTGCATGTTCCGACCATTGCACGGCTCTCAGAAGGAGCTCTGATAAGAGATGTGTCAGTATTGTAAACCATCGATGTTCCTGCTGGTGTGAAAATAGAAGCTCCAAGATGCTCAGTAGCGCTGTTATCAAAGATGCCGCAACAAAAGAAGGGGTGTTATCTCTTTTCTAGAAAACCTAGTTTTGCACTTTTTAGTTAAACTATAGCTACAAGAGCGCATACATCTGCCAAGCCCAACATTCCCCTTAAATTTAAAGCTACCACTTATAGAAAATGGTTCCCTAAATATGCCTCTTTTTATTTTTTCAAGATCCATCAATTATTTCCAGGGAAAATAGTAAAAGAAATTCTCACAATGTAAAAGAAAAGGGAGGGAAAAATCTAGATCCGCCAGCTGAATTATCTGCTCTTCAATTGAATGGGCTCCCTCCTCACCCATACTGCATCTTCCTAAGAGTAAATTGAAATTCAGACACTAATAATTCTTTATAATTTTGCATTCCTCGCTGAGAGAGTCCACTATTTTGCATTTTTAAATGTGATACATCGTAATTTTGGATTGTTAGCAGACAGTTGCGTACAGGCCATGAGCGCTTCTTCTGTGTTAAAAGTGTAAATTTATGAGGCACTTTAAGAAACATAAATCTCCTCGAAATAACATTCATAGACAGCTAAACTGTGTATTCTCCACTTCTCCGTGGTGGCAGTGTGATCGCCGGCTGGATCGTGTTCAGAGACAACAATGTTTTTGGTGAATTGAATGGGCTTCACACCCACAGGATGCCTGTGGTTAGATTGAGGAGAGATTGTGGTTTTTGGTTAAATGCGAGTAAACACGTTGCGTTTGAAGTCATCATGGACTTTTTTCTGTGACCACGCAGACGGCGATCTTTCCCTCGCTTTCATGTGCTGTGAACGCCTCAGCACATCCAGAAAATAGTTTAGTTGTTATTTAGTCACTGCAAGCTTGGATACAAATACTATGTTTGTGAACATTTTACTTATGCCGTCATTATGTGTCCTCCAAAACGTATTTGTTGTTGCAAATTAGTTAATTAGCTAAATATAGTGCACTGGTAAATAGAGAGATTTCAGACACAGCTTGTTTGTTTGATAAATGCGTTTGGGGTTTTCAGACGGCGCTCTATTGTTCTACAACACTCCCTTTTTGATAATAATAATAATAAGAGTAATAATGATAATAACAAGGATTTAAACGCTCCGCCTTCATCTTACTGTCGAATGTAAGAGTAATATAAATTCAGGAGTCTGCTCCAAAGGCAATGCCATTTAAAATCCCTCTGATATTCATAACATCAGGAATAACAAGAACAATTTGGACTTACTGCAAAGCCTTCTTCAGCTCTATATTCTGTGGCTTCATGCAATGAGATAAGGACATTAGGATGGAAGGTAATGGCTGGACTCTAAGAGCAGATCACAGGACCAGAGACAGGAGTGGGTTTAAAAGGTTTCATGCAGCCTACAAGATTATGAACCAGAATAAATAAAGAAACACTGATTCTTGATAAGAGTCTCTGCTGATGATTTGTATGAGATCCGAAAAAGCATCTTCTGAGAATCCGAATCCAAGCAAGGGTGGATCCAGGGATGGCCAGAGGGGTACCGGCCCCATCTTAAATGCGATTGGCTCCTGAAGTGCCCCTGTCCTGTCAGGAGTCTTTTTTTAAGTATGCACTTGCTTAACAATAGTAACAATAAATTTGATAATTTGTTAAGATCTTGTTAAGCTTTTTTGAAGAAAACAAAGAACAAGGAATGTGCACCTTACTGACTCAGGAATTTTGCAGGGATGTTGGACCTATAAAATCCCCCCCCTCAGTGAAAATGTATTCAACGTTTAAGAAAAAACGTTTAAGAAAAATATCAGATCTATCACGGCCAAATCCACTCGTGGAAGTGTGCAGGAGTGAGCGCGTGGTAGAGGATCCGGGGTGCAGGCAAAAATAACAATGGTCAAATTAAGTCGAACAAGAATCGTAAAAAAAATCTGAGAAGTTGGCCGAAGCTTTTCTGCTGCCGGCTGATTGGCGATCTGGCAGAGTCTCGTTGGAAGAGCTCATGCTAATCGTCTAGAGCTGTTGATAAGGGATCGGAGCTCAGGTGTGGAGGAGGATTGGCGGGCGGTCAGGAGTGCGGAGTCCTCGTCCAGCCACGAGCAGGTGCACGAATGGAACAGGGTCCAAACAAACAAAGCAGGAAAACCAGACAGCTGTAGCGAGCTTTATGGATAATGAGAAAATCAGGCGACAATGACATCATAACCCATCATTGTACATTTTCATGGGTACCGTCGTTTTCTTCTTTGCCCAAGAAGGTGTTTCAAAAATATTAAGTGGCAGGTGCCTCAGTGGATGCAGCTTTGTCAGAATGGGGAAAGTAAATCTCAGGAATTAGCTCCGGATAAGACAGATTTTTAGAAATGCTGAAAGGCTGATTGTGCCGAGTTAACACCATGACTGCGAACAATTCCATTCACGGAATTACCCGTGAAGATAAATACTAAAATCTCTCCAAAAATAATACCTGCGAAGATTAAGATAGGATAAGATAATCCTTTACTAGCCCCAGTTAGCGGAGTTGAGTTAAAGGTTCACATCCTGGAGCTTTCAACCACATCTCACAGTCCTCATCGACCAATAGAATCTCTTCTGGCTTGGTTCAGTTGGTTCACAAGAGCCTGGATGGGACGGGCAAGCTGGTCATAAATTGTGGAGTTACTGGTTCAACCCCTGACGCTTCCTGTCCACATGTGAAAGTGTCCATGAGCAACATATTAAACCCCAAATTGGACTAATGAATAAGGATGGAGCCACGTCACCTATTTGTTCACATAGTGCAGTTTGATATGATTGAATTGTATTTTGTGTTATTGGAAAGTAGTAATGAAATCTGACTGGGAAGTTATGTTGCTGTTTGTGTGACTGATAGCAGGGTGGAAGGGTGTATAGGGTGTTAGCCTCCAGGTCTGAAATGTCCCGCAGCGTCTAGAATGTGTAAAAGAAGTGTTTGTGTGCTTATTTTTTCACACATTTCAGGCGGCACAGTGTCTATACGTGTTTGTATGTACAGCATGTTTAACATACACTCCAGGAAGTTTATATGTGATGAGAGAGTTCCTGCTGCGTTGGAGATGACACACGCAGCATTGTCGGCATGTGTGACAGCATTTCGAATGTTGACTGTGCCAGGGCTTTGTGTGTCACTCACTCTCAGACACCTCCTTCGGCTCATGAGGATTAGTTCCCAGCTCTCACTCGCTCTGTAATTATATGGCTCTTTCTACACATCTGCGCACAAGCACACGCAGGCAGATGTGCGCGCGCTCTCACAAAATACTGATTCCCCTTTTGCGTCTGCTGACAGACACACTGCGAGCGCTGGCACATATCGCACACACAAACACACACACCCACCCACACACACACTCTCAGCCAGCGTCAGCCTCATCAAATCATCAGGCAGTCAGTTATGTTCATATGAGGGATGGAGACGGAGAGGCAGAGAAGGAGTGAGGGGGGGGTCTGCCAAACAAAGTGAAAAACATCAGAGAATATAACAACAGCATCACCCACTGCAGCAGCATCCGCTTTCCCTCTGCCTGCCTGCCACAGCTCGGCTTTGTTAGTGAGCAGTTTGTTTGTGTGCGCGTGTGTCTGCGTTTGTGTGTGTTTGTGTGCGCGCGTGTGTGTGTGTGTGTGAGAGAGCTACACATTGCAGGGAAGACAGCCAGTAGGCAAGGCGGTATCCAGGCCACTGCCTTGTTTTGATGTGGCCATGCTAATTAAAAAGAAGCATTTCTGCCAACACTGTGAAAAACACATGAAAAACACAGAGCCGTTTCGGTGTGTGTAAAAGGTTGCAAAGGTGTGTGCAGGGGGCACGTGCGCACGTCGTACGTGTGCATGTGTTACTGGCAAAAGGTCGTAAATGGGGGATTTGATTGCCGATGTTTTTATGTTTTCTGGGCTGCTGGATAAACACATTGGCAGAGGAGGAGAGGGGGAACAAGCGGGGAAGGAGCTGGAGGTACTGGGGACGTAAGGGAGTCTTTTTTGGATCTGACTCAGACGACTGGCTCAGACAGAACGGTGACGTCAGCACAGGCTTTGCTGAGGATGGAGGGATTGAGGGAGAAACAGGGAGGCTAGAGATGACGCCCTGAGGGAGGCAGGGATGAGAAAGATATTAAAGGAGGAAGACGACAGAGGGAGAAGGAAGCCGGCAATAAGAGGCCTACCACATATATCTGGGTGTGACTTCAGAAACTGCAGCTAAGTGGGTTTAAGATAGATAAACAGAGAGCAAAAAAAAAGAACAGACAGTGGAAATGAGAGACAAAGAAAGAGGAGCAGAGAGGAATAATTCCTTGGTTGGAGGGATGAAGAAGAGCTGAAAAAGAAATTGCTTTATTATCTTGGCTTAAGAAAAGACAAGATGAGAAAAAAAGGAAAAAGAAAGTTTGTGCAGACAAAAATAGCAGCAGAGTGATGGCAGAGAGATAGAGCGTGCAGAGGATTATGTCGAATCGTTGCTCTGTACCCTGTATTTAAAACACCAGTCAATAACCTTCAGTGGGTTATGACTCAGCCGTGAATGTTGTGAGAACAGGGGCTTTATCTTGCACTATCATAAGGCAGAAATACACACACACAATCACACACATAAACACATTTTCTCCCTTTTGCTCTCTTTGAACACATTGCATCTTTTATTTCTCCTACACTCCCTGCTGCCTGCATCATGGTTACTCATGCATATCTTGACTCTGTATAGTGACTTTTTGATGTATATGAACTTTTCTCTTTCGTCTGTAGGAAAAACATTTTTTTTAAGTCCTTTGGGTTTCACAGTGAAACCAGAGTTTCTTTCCCTTCAATAGGCTTGATGGATTGGTCATCACAGACACACACACACACCAGCTGTGACTTCGACAGGACGCCTCTTTCTTTCACACTCGTGCTTGAGGTGTCTTCTATACGATAGGTGTCACCGTGATAAGTACAAATGTGAAGAAGAAACACAAAGGGAACAGTTTTGGATCTGATTTTGCTTCCTCCGGGAGGACTGCTTTGTGCATGACAACCAGTCGCTCCGGTTTTTCAATAGTTTCCTGCAGAATCCCTTTTTTAAAGTGCTCATCTGGAAATGATCAATCCTACATTTGCACCTGTAGCACTACATTTGAGTTTTAAAGCGGTGTCTCAAATCGGGGGTCGCATCCTTCACAGGCCAATTTCTTCCAATTGGAGCTAGAGACTGTACCATTTCAAAGCCTCCTCCAAATGCCGCCGACAAATGTGTCCTCTTATCTCTGAGAAACTTTGATCCTTCCCATTCCAACGTATCCCGGGACTCATTGCGCTTTTTGATGAACACTTTTTCAAACAAGTGATGGCAAACGACAAGATGTCCAAGAGTATTAGGCTTCAACTCGACGGAACGGCTAATGGTACACACGTTAAATAAACCAAGGGGCGTTAAAACCTACTCGTCATGTCCAACTGCAGCTCTGTTGCCAGGCGACAGCTGTAAAGGTGGGACGAGCTGGCGATGCCGATCACGGGAATCCCCAGTATAGATCAGACTGTTTCATTTCCATTGGGAGCTTGACTCTGAATTGGGACACAGCCTAAGATACAAGCCAATCGCTTGTTCCCGTGTCTCAATGTGATGACATCATAACAAATGGCAGATTCAATTTGTTGTGCTAGCATACAATTTGTTGTGCTAGCATACACGGGAGGTCAATAATTGGATTATTTTTGCTCAGATTCACTAATGGGATCGTGCCAGTCGTGTCCATCGGTGGGTGTTGGGTGTTCGAAAGTTGTCAGTTTTGTGCCCCCCCCCCCCCCCCCCCCCCCCAGTCCACAACTTTTCACTGACGACAGGTGACCGATGATGGAGGCACCGGGGCAAGAAATTAAAAAGCACGGAGGCGCGAGAAGCGAAGGGAGGACGAGGGTAGAGAGAAGACTGGCTGGTTATTGTTATTAGAATTTGACAGACGACGCAACACATCGAGTTTGAAACCTTTGAAACTCCAGTCCCCCCCCCACCCTCGCTTGACCTGGGACACACTGGTCAACAACAGATACCGTGGTACACGGGGCGTCACAGAGAGCTGGTTCTATTTCCCCTACATACGTTCCACGTGTTACATCTGACTATTGAATAGAAATTAAATTATCTCTCATGCATATTTCATTATGCAAATTGTTGAATGTGATTCTGAGAGAAGGGAGACTTGAGGGGTTTGGCATGCTCATTAAAAAGTATCTCAGTGGAAGAATCGGAATGTTTCTAATATAAATGTCGCCTGTTTGACAGGTGCGCGGAGAGGGGAAGAGGGAGAGAGAACAGTGGTGCTAATTGAAAGGAAATATTGGGACGAGAGGGGAAATCGCTCATCAGCCCTATTAGACTGGCTATGGATACATTTATTTTGCTGTAACTTATGGTTATAAACTAAAGGCTCATTGTCCAATGTAATGGCGGACAAATAACGACACCGATACTTTTTCGCCGTGAGCCTTGTTTGTACTCTGCGATGCTGCCACATGGAAAATGAAGACTTGATTAAGGGCATAAGGGAAGAACATGTGCAACAAGAGGAGAGAGAGAGAGAGGATACATGATTGTTTTCCCCCTTGGAGCAATCAGTAGCTGTAACTATTTCTAGGTGTGTAATAGATTTTCATCATATCTCAATATCATGTGCAATATCCCATATTACTTACTGCTTTTATCAAAGGTACTAACTGCCGCTTTGCTTAATATTGGTTTTACCGTGTCATGTAACTTCCTTAGCTTATTTAGTCTCATATTGTATATTCATATTTTTATTAGGCGATGGTTCTGCATTACTCGGAGTAGACTTTATATGTATATTTCATTTAAAACACACTTTATACTTTTATCTTTTTTCACTCATATTGTTTGACTTGATACGCTTGTTTTATTTACTGTTTTCTATTCGGTTCTATATTGTTGATACTGCAATTGGGAAAGCTGGCACAATAACTTCCTTCGGGATTAATAAAGTCTCATTTGATCTTATCTGGACAGTGAAACATCCGAGCAACTGTGGAAACTCTCTTGATATTAAGAGGGAGGCAAAGGAGGCTAAGATGACAAAGAGGGAACAGTGATAGAAAACAACAGCAGACATAAGTGGACCTTGGATGGGCATTCACTGGACGGTTTTAGCTGCACTCTTTCACCCTTGCATTGGACAGTAGACAGGCTGTCTGAGTGGTAGCCATGTTCTAATGGCATCACCACATGTAAATCCATGGGCGGGGAAAGTTGTCTGTTTTCACTTAAAGGTAAATCTATTCCCATCCCGAGCCCTTCGTCCCCGACGTCGCACCCAATGTGTTCTTCATTCACGTTATTTCAATAATTAATTTAAATCAGCAAACCCCACTGAGATAAAGTGGTCCTTCTGGGTGGGCTGGCATCCAATGTTATTACATGTATCTATCATGGTAATGTATGGGCTCCAACTGCCCCCCCAACAAATCATCCACGGTTGTGCTGCCGAGCGGTCCCTGCATGTTTAATTCACACGTACATGTCATGTGTGTATTTTTACCCATTTATGACTGCAGCCGCACACGCGCGGTCACACAAACCCCCAGAGGCACGTCGTACACACACAGAGTGCGGTGCCTTAGGTAACCTGTGTTAATACAAATGTTAATACGAGTGAGAAATACTTACTTTTTGTGTGTCAGATGAGAGCGAGCCCCTCTGATAATTAGAATTAATTATCCAAAGACTGGGGGCAGGATACTCTTAAAGGCATAGGTTGTTGTTCTCACTGCACACACACACACACACGCACGCACACACACACGCACACGCCTGAAGTGTCCTTGCACATTCCTGCAGTAGCCACTATGGATCACCTTGTGTAGAGCTGAACACCATGATTGTATAAGTGTGTAATGTTCAATGCAGGTGCAGTGTGTGTTCTCTTGTCAGTCTGGAGGGTCCTTCACCACAGATGACTCTTCAGTGTCCAGGTGGATAGTGAATTAAATGAGAGGATATAAATCATCTTATTGTACATCACATAGTGGAAATGTCAGCGTCTATACTAAAGTGTTTCAGCCTTACAAACACACTTTCAGTCGCTTGTTGTGGGAATGTATTCTTGCTCCTGCTTCGAGTTCAGCTAACACATCTGCCTCTTTGCCCGTCTTCCCCCGTGCAGATGCAACAACCGCACCCAGTGTGCAGTGGTGGCCGGGCCCGATGTCTTCCCTGACCCCTGCCCCGGCACATACAAATACCTGGAGGTCCAGTATGAGTGTGTCCCGTACAGTAAGTGATCTTCTGTTTTCTACTAGAGCAGCTTTTGATGGTCTCATGTGTATAGTTGTCTCATTTTCAATGGGTTGCAGTGGTTATCACTGTTGCCTCAGAGCATGAAGGTCTTTGGTTTGAATCCCGGTTTCGGGGGGGAGTTTGCATGTTATCCCACTGTTTGCATGGGGTTTCTGTGGGTAGGATTGAAAATTGGAGTTGTCATTTCAATGCGTCTAAGGGGGCGTTTTCACACCTGAGTGTCTGAACTAAGGTCTTAATCAAGGTTCATGTATTGGTTCCATTTGCTTACCACACAGTGAACATTCTTGTCGAAGGCTGCAAGTAATCCTGCGAGCTTGGTTTACTACATTTTGACTTATTTTTGTATATTTTTTTTATGGAAAATGAACACCAGTAATTTGACTGCCAGAGTAAGTCCAGATGGGAGTCTGTGATGACACAGCCCTCTGAAAAAGGATTGATGGATGGCAAAGATGGAGCGGCTCAAACGAGGACAGATGCTGATGTGACCTTTGACCCTGTGATAACACACCGGGGGAGGTTGTGTCCACTGAAGTGAAACATCATTGGGCCATTGGTGTAAAACAAAACTTTTTTCTTTTTTACTAATATAGTTTCCCCCCGAAAATCTAGGTTATCGCTCTCTGCATAATGAATACATAAGGGTTCAGGTTGGAGATGTGGATTAAAGACGTCTATTTGTCATTGATGTTTGTTTCACACTACTTTCCAGCCTGGAGGGTTTGTCCAAAGGCAAAACTATAAGGCAGCTGCTGCGTCTGTTCTTTGTAAAAAAGTTTAAACTCAAATGATGTCCCTCGTGTTTCCTCTAGTTATTTTCACATCATAGCGATGAAAACTACTTTGTTCACACAGAAATTAAGTTCAATTTTTCCCCCCCACCACCTTATAAGGATGGAAAACCTCAGAGACGACAACCAAGTAACTGGAAACTCAAATTCTGATTGAGGAAAAGAAAAGATGAAGATTCTCTGATACCATTTCCCCCTTCGCGATACAAATAGCTTGACTTTGATTATCGGCCGACACAGAGTATATTTCTACTCGGTGTTGTCTGAAAAAAAAAACACATACAAGGCATTTGTATTATCTAGTTTGACAGACATAACTGAAAAAGAACACAAACAGATAAATATAGAAATAAAGAACGATTTCCCTCTATGAATAGCTAGTTACTTACACTTCCAGGGTGACACTTTCACTAGCTCTGACAAACTCTACACTACCTGAAATCTTAAAATTGCATTTTCTTCCTCATGAAACTAATATCGTGGTATCGGATTGATACAAAAATGCACATTTTAGGCAGCATTTCAGCATCACATTGGTTTCGGAATATCTCAATATGTTCTTCTCAAAATTATAATAATAAAAAAATGCATTGAAAGAAGATATATTACACTTTACATTAGGAGGAGAAGCACTGAGCTGAGGAACATGGACAGCAGCGTAGAGACAACTCTCTCAGACCTGCCGCTCAAATATAACACTTTTTTAGTTTTTAATATAATCTTGAACTGAATAACTGTTCCATATAACATGACCTTGATAAACGTCCTCCTATGTACGCTCACATGAATGTAGATCCAGGATGTGTGCATGTTGAGAAATTAACTCGTGTCCATTTTTGGACACACACAGCACTGCATCTTAGTCTTATAAACGGCTCCGCGGTGGAACAGTTATAAGTCATGAAAGACAGGAGGACATATACGGCTGGAGTGGAGGTATATGTATTTAAAGCAAAAAAAAAGCCCATTAATCTTGCCCCGTAATTCTTATTCTTGCCAAAATAAATAAAACTGAAAAAGTAGACTCAGATATGAAGCTCGGATTCAAAATTCGATTGGAATAAATGTTTGGACGTTTTGATGCATGTTTCCTCCTTAAGGTTGTGCATTAATCACAGTTATGTATTTAGATTATTTCTCATATGTCCAACACTGTCTGAGTGGAGAGTCCTGGCACCGCGGTCCAAACAGGCGGCCAAGGTGATCTCCCACACTGAAGCATTCAATTATGTCTGGCTAAACGGCTCTTGCCTGGCGTCTAGAATGACCAGCAGATTAAATAATAGGACTATCAGAGCCCTCTCTGGAGCAGATGGAAACACAACCTGATACCTGCTTAATGCCCCACCAGGCGCGTGCACGCACACACACACACACACACACACGTGGAAGCATCGAGGCATTGAGTGTTTGTCAGTGTGTGTTTTCGCTCGTGTCTCCTCCTTTCATTTGAAACTCGTCTGCGTGCTCGCTCTTTACCTTCCGATAGAAATGCACGTGTGAAAATGAAAAACTTGTTTCATAGATTCATCAGCGTGGAGAGCAGCTGTGGTAGAAGCTGAGCGGGACCAGGCAGACGAGCTGCGTTCGGTGATCTGATAAACAACGGGGCCGGTCGGGGTAACGTTTCCACCCGTAAAAATAGACAGCATCCGAAACCAAAGTCATTGGAGAGCTCGGTTAACAGAGGGAGGAAGGTGGAGGGGGAGAGAGAGAGAGAGAGAGAGAGAGAGAGAGAGAGAGAGAGAGACAGAGAGAGAGAGAGATGAGAGAGAGAGAGAGAGAGAGAGAGAGAGAGAGAGAGAGCGTGAGATAAAGCACTGGAGAGACAGAGAGGGAGAGACTTTGACAGTACATTAGCAGTTTCTGTGTACTGACTAAGTGTTCAGGCTGGATCAGGTAGCGCTGTGATACACTACCTGGCTCCTGTGGGTGTGTTTAGCCTTGAGAAATGTTGCAGGGGGAAAAAAAAGGTGTAGTGTCGAGGTGAAACAAGGCCTCGGATACTGCCACTCCACGCTTTACATTGTTTTGCCTGAGAATACATAAAAGGCATGTCCTCCGCCCGACCCCTTGGTTTCAACCCTTGAATATTTATAAAATCAATTTTCTTTTAAAAAGCCACAGTAATGTCCGAACCTTCTGAACAAGATACCCTGCTGCCGCTCGCTGACATTCAGGCCGGAGATCCAGCCGTCTGCAATCAAGCCGACGTGCTTGGCATAGCAAATCAATGCCAGTCCGCGCTGCATTGTTGTGAAAGATACATTTTTGCGAGACGTTAAGCGGTGAAATATCTCCATAACGTTGCCGTAAATCAAGACGGATCGATGAAAAAGAGGCTTGTTTTTCTGAAACATGCGACAGCGTACTCAACCTGTCGCATTCCTAAAACACGCCGAGCGACGAGCGACCGACAAATCATCCAATCTGCACGCGAGGGCCGGGGGTCGGCTGTAGAGCGCTCAAATGACTTGTCACATCGGGGGACATCCATTACTGAGAAGGGTCTCCCTGCATGGGGGCGCCGGTCGTTGAGCGTAAGCACCGGACCCCCACCCGCCCACCCCCAGGCGATCCCCTCCGAGGGCCAGGTGCCGCTCATCACTAGAAACCTACTGCGCAGGAGAGTGAAGTGAGCGGCGCTCGGTGGAGGGCGCGGCCTCGGCACCGCCACGTCTCCCGAGCGCCCACGTTCAGGTTGAGCTGGTGCGTTTCCCTCTGCGTGGATATCGTAAACAAATCTGCGGGTTGTAAGAACAGGTAATTGAATTCTGCACGGCTCATGTTTCAGTGGAAAGTTCTCCCTCCACCTCCACCTCCCCTCCCCTGTTCTTTCTTTTTTCCTGAGGATTTTTTTGGCTCGCTCGCTCTGACTCTTCATGTCTCCTCCCTGAACTGCAGGTTTATTGGCCCCTTTCCAAGAATCTGGAGCTCTCTCTCTCTCTCTCTCTCTCTCTCTCTCTCTCTCTCTCTCTCTCTCTCTCTCTCTCTCTCTCTCTCTCTCTCTCCGCGGCTCTCCGTGGTGTGAGTGTGTGGCGGTCGTGTGCCAAACTAGCCCGGGCTAGCTTTGGCAGTAATTAGCCACATGTGTATACCTCCTCATAGCGCTGCAGGCGAACTATAAATATCCATACATTAGCACGTCGGCGCACAGACTGCTTCCTCCGAGGTGGCTCTGGTCCATGGATACGTTTAATCTCTTCAAGCCTGCTACATGCCACACAGGAAAGTGATGAGATGCATTGTTTCATTCATGTTCGTCCATTTATGACAAAAATGGAATCTCTCGATTATGTCTGTCCATTCTCTAATCTCCAGACCCCTGGTTCTCAACTGCCGTTATGAAGCAATTAGCCTACTACCACATTAAGTGTATTAAACAGAGGGAGCCAGTGATATGTTATGCAATACCTACGCAGTCTATTTTGGACAATAGACGTTGGCTCCGCAGGAAAGCTAATTAAAAGATAAAATCACCTTCATGTCTGTTCAATTAAAGACTTCTGTCAGATTGGACCCTTGGAATGACTTCATCATGATGGCATGAGAACAGCTGTGTGTGTGTGTGTGTGTGTGTGTGTGTGTGTATGCAAATGTGGTCGTGGAAAACAACTGTTCCCTGGCAGAGTTCTATCCTTGTGTGTGTGGGCACGTTCGTTGGTGTGTGTCCCTCTGCACGGACACTACATGTGAGCGCACACATTTGCGGGCGACATTTTTTTTTTGTAGTGTCTCCCAGAGAGAGCGAGAGGAAGATGGAAGGGAACCAACGAGACAGAAGGAGAGAGAAGGAGCGCGAGCCACAGCTGAAACAGAGATAGAGAGAAATGGGTTAGACGAGGCCAGCAGACGAGGAACAGAGAGAATGAATTAACTGATAAAAAAAGACACAGTTAAAGGGGTGGACAGGGTTTGGTGGTCGGGTGAAGTGGCCGAAAATGCAGGGGACACAACAGAGGGAGTGTGCGAGGAGAGAGGCGCGGCGCGAGACCGATGAAAGGGGACGGCAGGTGAGGATGAGAGGAAGAAGAGGATAATGGACACGGGGAAAAGATGAAAAACGCCCGTGTCCGCAAATGACCTTGGGCTGCTGCCGGCTGAGCTGATTGGAGATCAGAGATAATAGCGGTGAGGCTGCTGTCGCCACTCGTTGTCTGCAGGCTCAGGCGCGCTCCTGTGCCCCGCCCCATGCACACATTAACACACACTCATGAGCACACACGCCGCCTTCTCCTCCACAACGAATACATCCTTAATAAACCATACGTTTTCAATAAAAATGCTAATTATCTTTACACCGCAGCACATTCAGATTAACACCGGGTCCCCCTGTGTGTGTGTGTGTGTGTGTGTGTGGGGGGGGGGGGGGTCGTGTATGAGAAATGGAAAATGGAAGGAACGAAGTGAAGAAATCAGCGAAGGCAGAGTCAGAGCCGTTCATGTGATTACAGGCGTTCAAGATACTATTGCAGATATTAATGAATATTTAGATGGTTTTTAATGAATCTAAACAGGCGCGTGGCTGTTGGTGTTATTGTTCCGCTGTCGCTTTCTAATAATCGTTCACTCAGCCTCGCTAGGAGTAAATGGACGAAATGATGTTTTCCTCTGTAGCTGCAGAAGGAACCGTTCAATGTGCAGCCTAAGTGGTTTCGCAAATGATCAGTCAGAGAGAGGTACCGGACGGATGAAAACGTGCCGCACGTGTGCAGTTTTTTCAGTTATGGGCAAACAGCCACGTAAAAAGATTCGAGAGAAGACGCTTTCTTGTTGACGTTTTCGTAGGAACCATCTTTTTTCCCGGCGAGTTGCTTCACTCGCTTTTCTCACCGTCTCTGAATTAGCAACAAAAGACTTCTCATCTACTGCACCGCCGCGCGCCCCGCTCCAGCTAACCTTGACAGAACCTTGAGGTTTCAACAAATGTCTCGGCAACCTACATTCACTCTGTCAAGTCCATGTGCGCCGAGAGATGAATGACTGCGATTTGTGGGGAAAAAAAAACTCTCATTTCTTGTCACAGAGATTAAAGACAGATGCCTCACCAAAAAAAAAAAACATGAAAAAGCTGCGATGAGCTCAGCAACAGAGGCAGCAGCACAAATTGAATGACATTTGTTTGACATTTGGCGTGCCATGTGGTGTACTTGTTGCTGCCACACTTTTCCATTTGAAATCTATTAGTCTCCGGCAACCTTGAACTCTGCATGTTTTTCCTTTTTTGCGTCGCCGAGGTTCTGTGGGAGCCCCAGGTGAAGCTGCCGCCTCGTTGCAGGGTGTCATTAATCCCCGTCGTCTCCACCGCGATGTGTCTCTGTGTTGTGTACGACGTGTGCGTGCGTCTGTCGCACAAACACATCTGTTTAGACACACTGTCTGTTTTTCCTTTTTCGTTCCCCTAGATTTTCCTCGCGAGGGAACTGCTTGCTCGCGGCGAAGCGTCACCCGTCTCGACTCGGAACAGCACGAGTGACACACACGCTTGTTCCCTCTTTTTTTAGGTTGAACACGATCTCCTTCCACAGATGCTTATTTATCGGAGAGTTGTGCTAAGCCGCACCAGTTACCATGCATTTTTCATGAGCCTAGGATTTAATGGTGGTGTGTGTGTGTGTGTGTGTGTGTGTGTTTCTGAGTGTCACATGTGTTTGTGTACGTCGCGTGGCTGGTGATGAGATTAGGCTTTAATGTGTTAAAGAATTTATGCATGTACTGTGCAAAATATGTAGTGCACTTGTGCTATATATAAACATGTGCCGGTCGGAAGTCTCTCTGAACAATTTCCCTTTGAGGGCTCTGCCTGTCTCCTCTCCTCCTCCTCTTCCTCTTCCTCTTCCTCTCCTCTTCCTCTCCTCTTCCTCGCTCTCCAGGGACCGGCTCCATTCAGCAGCTCTCTAACAGTCTTTACACACAAGGCCATGGACCTGCACATAGCAATGTGTCGCCCCTCTATTGAAAGAGACCTCCAAAGGGCCCTTGACTTACTTGCAAGAGTTTAATAATTCACTTCAAAACCATATAGGCCGACACTTATTGGAAAAAAACCACTACAGCACAGAAGAGTGGCATTTTGTTATTTCATAGAAAAGGAAACATGCTTATGAACACTCAACATTATCCAGTGTCGGAGCTGCAGGGGGCTCACACGGCTCCGCTCTCGCCCTCACCTGATGACAGCACCGCGGGGGGGGGGGGGGCACTCTGGGCCAAAGCCGCGGGGCACACAGTGGTGTCCCTCTCATCTAGTGCTGTCACTACCGGGTTGTTTCCCTCATGCGTCTTGTAGTCTTCCTCTTGATCACAGTCTTCACAATCAGATCGGCCTGATCCATCTTCGTCAGTTTTAAATCTGCGGTGACAGCCTGTGTGCGGCCGGAAAAACAATGCCAGTCAAAATATCAGTTCACATGTATTTTTCCTCATTGGTTCAGCCCTTTTATTGATGACTTGGCATTTATGACTGTTTTAGTGGCCCGTTCCCTTCAGGTGACGTTAAAAACCTCAGTACTAAAAAGACAGTGATCGTTCTGATTCTGAAAAACTCTCTCGCAGCCTGATTGGCCGTGCTTTGTGTCGAAATTAGGCGTGCTCGAGATCTCATCGGAGAAGACGACACATGGAGACTGTCCATCGAACACAGCATGTCAGCAGTCTGGTGCTTCTGTTGACAAGTGGGAAGAGGGCAAATACGGATGTTCGTCACTGTGACCGCTCGAAGTAACCCCGTACAGACGTCTGTGGTTTCTCACCAGCTCACCATTGTTGAAATGTCTTCTTTGTGTCTCATGGTAATCTCACCTGCACTATTAGCTGCACTGCCCCCCACAGTGTCTGATAGTATAGCTCCCTTTTTACGTCCAATTTCGCATGTATGACGAAATTTAAACAGAATACAGGCAGAAGACTATGTTTTCCATATGTGAATCTAACATCGACTGTAAATGAGCCTTAAAAATCATGTGTAGTGAACACTCTGTTTAAATTTGAAATGGTTTAATGGAGAACTAACATCAACACAATCAACAGTGAATCTGTTCATATGAAGCTGTCTAAAACAAGGCTACAGCAAACATAGAGCCAACCTGTAAGTGTCTCCTTCACGGCTGATAGGATTGACCTTTACGACTTACACCCTAAATACTGTAGACATGGTGGCAAAGCCCATTTGGACTGTAGGGACTGGGGGAGGATACACTTTAAGGCCCAGTATGGCGTTTGTTGTCACTTGAGGGAATTTTTGAAGCCAGCTGATACAAAGCATTTATTAAATGCAGAGAAAGGTTAGGCTTCTTCCTAATTCAGTTTTTAATTAAGGGAAGTGTTGAGCCATCCGTAATGCTGAAAAAGCACACAATGCGTTTAGGATGAAGTCTGAAAATCGACCTTGATTGATGCAAACCAATCCTTGCACATATTTTTTATGGGAGGGTAGGGCCCCCCTTGAGTTCCTGAAACGGGCCCCCAGATGCTTCAGGCCGCCTGTGGGCCTGCAGGATTAGGTTTCTGCCATGTTCACATTCCACTTATTCCCCCAGGGAGCAAGGTGGAATGGAATTCATATGTTTGAGATGCTCTAAGAAAGTGTGCACACTTCACTGGGAGGCGACACGAGCAACCCACCTCTGAAGCGCTGAGGGCAACGCTTTGAATGTGAGAGAGCAGGATTTTTGATGTTTTGGTTGAAGAGAACCAGTGCATTCAGAATGCCTCCACTTCCACACACACACGCACAAACACACACACACACAAACACACACACACACACAGATGTCTGTACACCCGCACACAAGTAGGTGACACACACAAAGCATTAGCTCACCCACTGTGCATCAGGAAGCATTATAATGTGGCGGGTTTGGCTGCTCCACTGAAATGCAGACCCAGTAATCCAATCGTTTTGTGCTTTTCATCACTCCGTTGCTTTTAGCAAACATTAAAGAACTCATTATATCAGCTCATTTTCTATTGCTGTGTTTTGTCCTGCACTCAGAACAGGGACCACCACGGATGCTATGAAGACGAGTGTGCTGCTTCATGTGGTCCTGTGGTCTTGTGCTTTGGCTCTCGGTGCCCGTCTCCCTCCGTCTGTGTCTGCACGGGCACGTTGGTGTTGGTTCCCCCATGTGTCTCCATGTGTGACACATGCGAGATACATTACTGTCAGATCGCCCCCCCCCCCCCCCCGCTGCAGCACAGTCTCCTCAGACGCTAACGTAATGTTATTACCAATCGCACATGGAGAGAGCATCCTGGCACTCTCACATGGTTAGGATGAAATATGAGAACGATTATGGAGATCCGAGATTGTATTATCACGATTTCCTTATTATTGCATCGTTAATCTATTTTTGTCTTTTGTCTCCATCTCCCTCTTTCTCGCTTTCCTCTTCGAATGTTTGGCCCGTGGCTCGTGCAGAGGTGGAACAAAAAGGTGAGTCTGAAACACGCAGCCCGCCCCCCCGGCTCGCACACATGTACACACGCTCAAAGTCCGGGGCTGGGCCTCACTTTTCGATGCCAGTGCCTGAAGCGCTTTGTACCTCGTGGCAGAATGACATCTCTTTCAAAGTCGCTGCAGCTATATTAAGAGAGCTTGATCTCAGCATATAGAGGCAATTTAGAAACACTGGTTCTCATTAGACACACTCCAGGACCATATTATTCCATGGTATCGTGTAGAATGTCACTTAACAAACTCTCCACGGGTGGAGCACACGTTTTATGATGAGCCAATGAACAGAGAATTGCATTGACATTTAATATTTCAAATGATGTGAAAATTATGCCGGCGCTTTGGATAGCCAATGAAAATTCAATCAATATTCCCAGGCCTCCGTGTGGGATCAGGAATTATATTACAGAGAAGAATGGGAACGCCACAATGCACATCTGGCGTGTTTGTGTGTGTCTGCCGTGTGTGCGTGCATATATGTGACAGCATTCCAGTTAAATTACAAAGGTCCCTACGACTCTGGTCGCACTGGTTTCCCAGAATTTACTACATCTCCCACATCACTCATAAAACATAACCCCAGTATTCCAGGATGGGAATACCAAGCACGGAGTGGGGAATGAATTACTCTAACAATTGCAGAAACAGCAGGCTATAAAAGACATGTTGGGTTCTACAGTTGGTCGATCCTGACAGAAATAGAAAGGAAAGAAAGGAGGAGAGAGCTAATGAGGAGCCCGGGAGGGAGGGAGGGAGAAATGGGAATTGAGGGAAAGGGGGAAGTAGAACAAAATGTGCCATTTTCTCATTTTCTCTTAGCTGTGAGAGCAGGGTATTATCTGTTGAATAGGAGGTCTGCTGTTGTTGCTGTGCTTAAGAATGACAGTGACTACAAAACAGCCAAACCACAACACAGCAAGCCTATCATCAGCGGTGGTTACGGTTAAGTTCAAACACACTGCAACCTTAATGAAAAGAGGGAAACAGTTCACATGGGCTCTCAGGAAATTGTGGGCCCTGTTAGGACCTGATATTATTGTAACATCTGTCTTGAGAAATCCAATTATGAATAAACAGCATTAAGTGAATCACTTGCACCAATTCTGGTAGGTTGTTTTAACCGGTATGATTTTAAAGACATGTCAAATGATAGAGAAAAGGCGAGTGGCGTCTCGATGGGCCAAAAGAATCAATGCGTACAGCTGTTACTGAGGATTCTTCTCATTTATTTAAAGTATCAATCATGTAGTTATCAGTGTTGATATTGAGGTGGTGCCTAAAAAAGAAATTAACATGTGGACATTGAGAAGCGTCAGAACCCATTTAAACTGCAGCGAATCAGAGACGTTAGCGAGGCAGTTCTTCATATGTGGCTCAGGTCTCGTTTGTGTTCACACTGCAAAAAGAATGAGGTCACACTCAACCCTTCAAATGTGGTTTGAGTGATCGGAGCTGCAGACGCCTTTTCTTACAACACTTCTAATCTAATGTATTCATGTTCTTTGTTCCTCAGTATTTCTGTGTCCTGGCATTCTGCGAGGGGTGTACCAAAGCGAACATCTTTTCGAGTCCGACCACCAGTCCGGTGCGTGGTGCAAAGACCCGTTACAGGCCTCAGACAAGATCTACTACATGCCCTGGACCCCATACCGCACGGACACGCTGACAGAGTACTCGTCGAAAGAGGACTTCATCGCGGGCCGTCCCACCACCACCTACAAACTCCCACATCGCGTGGACGGGACTGGCTTCGTGGTGTATGACGGCGCGCTCTTCTTCAACAAGGAGCGCACGCGCAACATTGTAAAGTTCGACTTGCGCACGCGCATCAAGAGCGGTGAGGCCATAATCGCCAATGCCAACTACCACGACACCTCGCCCTACCGCTGGGGCGGCAAGTCGGACATCGACCTCGCTGTGGACGAGAACGGACTGTGGGTTATCTACGCAACGGAGCAGAACAACGGGCGCATCGTGGTGAGCCAGCTCAACCCCTACACGCTGCGCATCGAAGGCTCCTGGGACACCACCTACGACAAGCGCTCCGCCTCCAACGCCTTCATGATCTGCGGAGTCCTGTACGTCGTGAAGACCGTCTACGAAGACGACGACAACGAGGGGACCGGGAACAAAATAGACTACATGTACAACACCGACAAGAGCAAGGAGGTGACCGTTAACATACCCTTTCCCAATTCCTACCAGTACATTGCTGCAGTGGATTACAACCCGAGAGACAACCTGCTGTATGTGTGGAATAACTACCATGTGGTCAAGTACTCGCTGGACTTTGGCAACAACGGTAAGTCCCACCTCTTCCTCCTCCTCTTCCTCCACCTCTTCCTCCTCCTCCTCCTCCACATGCCCTTCTTAATGTCTTTTCCCACATTCGTTTTTGCAACATGAGTAATAAAAGATGCTGCTTGGAGAAATTTCCCCCAAACCACATTTACTGGACAGTCAGTACGGCCCTTTTTTATTTATTTTTTTATTGTCACATGAAATGCCCTGGCATATTTGTGATGCTTTTAGTAATCCTATTAATGATAAATGCTTTTAGTTGTGACACAAGGGATACTCACAGCCACTAATCTCCATCTAATAAATAATTCTGCTAAATGATTTAAAAAGGAACAAAAGGAAAAAGCACCATCTGTTCTGTCAGTGTTCACAAATGTGACTGCTCCCGCACCGCCTCACCCCACCCGCGGTCTCTGCATGTTTTTCAGACATTAAAAAAAACGTGATGACTTTAAGAGCTGGTCGTGGATAGAGCCTTGTCTGTGAAATTACAGATGTCAGCTGAGATTCTATTTGCGGAAATTGTTCAGCTTTTCTAGTCAAGCAAAAGAATAATTCACAAAGACGTCATGAAGACTACCTTGATCTCTGCCTCCATCTGATGTTATGCTGAGTCTTACTGTAAATGCCTCTCGCATTTTACTGTACCACTTGCCAGCCTTCTCTTTAGTTTCCCCAAGCTGCATAACAGATGATAAAACATTCCTCCACAATGGAGCCAAGAGTCTTCGGGGGGGGGGGGGGGGGGGGACCTGATAGCACTTTCATAGAGGATATCCAAATAGGAGGACAATCTGAAGATGCTTGTGTTTGACAGCGCTTCTTATGTTGTCCTTTTTTAAAAACGGTTAGAATTAAATAGCTACAAAATACAATGTTATAAACATAAAACTATTCATACCCCCTCAGTAAATGATACATAATAAAGAACGAAGAGAAACTGTTAGGTACTAAAATATAATAGAATGAAGAATAAGCCTATAAACAAGCAATGACAAATATGTACAGGAGACAGACAAGAGTGCAAAGTTGCAGTAGTTGTTTGCATTTGAAGATAATGTAGCGAACAAACTGACCTGTGATAATTGTGTATTTGGTGGATGTAAACTAAGATGTAGAAAGAGTCAAATGAATATATGTACTGTGAAAGGAGCTGCTTGTGGTAATGAACCCCCATAGAACTAGAAAAATCAAGGTTCAAATCTTTATTGTCCAGTGCAGGCACAAATGGAAGTTTCTTGTCTTTCAGTGGTGTAAGGCACACAAAGTTATACAATAGATCACGCAAGAAGACACAATACATTACCCAGAGTAAGATTTCGGAAAAAAAAATTAATACTGCAGATTACAGGAAGGATGCGTGTGAGTGTGCCGTCCTTGTCCAAGGCCCAATAGTTAGGCCCACAAATTATGATATTATATATATTATATTATTATGGCGAATTGGTGAAGACGCTCCAAAAAAAGTGAAATACAAAAAAAAACGAGATCTCGCCCTTTGTCCAGATTCACCCCAACATTTCATGTTTTTTTTCTTTTTTCATGTTACACCTTTCCATCAATTTTCATAAAAATGTATTTAGTAAATTTTTTCATAATTCTGCTGACAAACAAACAAACCAACGAACAAACTAACCTATGATACTTCTGTCTTTGGCGGATATAATTGTCACTTAACTCCAACTTACTTTTCCTGGTGTGGTTAATTCCCACAGATTTACTTTAGAGATTTAAATCTACCACTAAGGAGGTGGAGATGAAAACAAAGCTAAAAGGAGATTGAACATTGGACTCGCGTTCATATACTGTAAGTGATAACATGTCAAAATGGCCTTAATTGATGATGTTGTTGTTCTAACCTCAAGCTATGAAATAATATGAGCAACACCACAACAATTCTGACCATCTCTGTATTTGGTTGGTAGCAGAAATCTAACAGAAGCCAAAACTCTCCACATGAAAAGACGAGACATTAGGATGAACTGACAGTGACATGAAACTGTTGGGGTCATGAATCCTGGTGCCGCGTCTGTACCAAACTACCGTCTGACCCAGAATGACTCTCGTCCAACTCCGGGGTAAAGTCCACCCTCCTCCTCGTTCCCTCCTTCGGATGAAAGGGCTTAGGCCCCTAGAGCCTGAAGGGCTATTTGCCCAGCATAATTGCCTTTCAGCACCTTTCTATGGAGTGGTCAAGGCAGTCTGGCTTCATGTCTTATTAAATGATGTCTGAATCAACGCATGCTCTTACACGCAGTTAGCAGGCAGTACAAGGAATTATAGAGTGAGGCGGCATTAAACTTGGTTTCTACCGATCAGTGTGCGTGTGTGTGTGTGTGTGTGTGTGTCTGTGTGTGTGAAAGGAGATCATGCTGTAAAAAAAGTTATACTGTGAGTTAATGCATGCATAACAATGCCCACGCCTATAAGCTACTCTGGTGGTGTAATTACAGTGCGAGTTTGTGATTCTCTCTTCATGAGCTTATTGGTGTACACTTGAGAGTGTGATCAGTCTCATAATGGAGCTCCGGGCGTCTCAGGAGGCTTTAAAGACGAGATCAATTGGGATTCAATGTGGACAATGACCTCCAGTGCACAGCAACAAGCCAGACTGCTGACCAGTGAGAGATAAATGCATACAATCAATGCTGCCTCCCTCCTTACGCTGCTTCCTCATTCACTCAATGAGGACGAGGAATAAATTAACTTCCTCAATTGCATTTTCCCATTCTTCAGAAAATGAGGTGACAAGTCGATTCATTGAAGTTTGATTTTGTTGCTGAAGCTGGACCCGATTTCCGGCTCCTTCTTTCTTTCCAAATCTCAGAAATGTGTTTTTCTGTTGTTTTAACAATGAGTATATTACGCAGTGGTCAAACGGTCCTGTTTAGATTTTTTGTTTTCCTTTTCTTTTCTTTCGCCAGTTCAGGAAACAGGCCAAGGAAAGGGGCCAATCTGAGGGTTTCCACTCATTACTGATGTGGCTTAATGCTCACCCTGCTTTTGATGCAGCTCATGTGGACTTCTTAAAGACATAAAATGAGACAGGAAACGGGCCGTGGAGTCAGAGAGGGCCGAGGTAGGGTACGGAGGACTGTGTATAATCGGAGTAGAGCAGTGAGAGCTCCAATTACTGCGTTGTGTCTGTCCAGCTGGGAGAGTGCAGGCAGCTCATTGGTCAGTTCAGGGGAGGTCACTGTGGGTCATCTGCAGCCTTCTGACAAAACGGTTTATCTTTTGAAACACGTGTCTGAATGTGACAGTTATTTCAGCACATTCCAATCTTTGCAAAAACATGAATGCAGATCATTTACTATATAATACAATATACATTATAGGGGAGATTATCAAACCTGAATCTTTACAAGTACTGAAGAGTGTAGATCTTGATGAGACATTAAGTTATAACTTTGCCAATTCTGTAAAAAAATTACAATACAGATTAGTAGTTGGTGCTTGGACGAGACTTGATTAAAGATGTTTGAGAAATATGCCTTAATTTTCAAGTGAAAAATTGGAACATACTCAGTAATCCAGCCCTGTTTATGTATTATATCCCAAAGTTTGACACAGGACTCATTGTGTTAACGCTTCACGGTGGGAATGCCCAGCACATCGTCATAACATGATCATAACAATAATTTCACGATTTAATGTTTTCACTATATCGGCTTTCCTGCCAGCGTGTCCTGCAACACTTATGAGAAGCGCAGAGCAACCCCACAACCCGATGACCACACACCAGGTTCAGCAGCTGCCTGTGCCTCGTCTTTCCACTCTCATTTTTGACGTTTGATTTACCATGATCTGATTAGTTACCGCTGTGCTTGAGGATTTCAAACAAAACTTGATTGGCTGCTGCCTGAGCTGCTGAAAAATGTAGCTGTGATCAACTTTGGCCCTACGCAGCGCAGGTAAAGCAACACGGTGGAACCACAAGGCAGTTTGGCAATGCATGGCATGACCCCATTCAAAGTGACTGAATAGTGTTTCTGTTGAAGCTTCCAGTGAAAGTGATAGTAACAAATATCATATTGACCATATTATTGAAAAATGTAGAGTCGTAGCAGAGCCCAATGTATCACATGAGGTTTCCTGTGAGCATGGAACCAATTAAAACGAGCTCTAGTCCATCTTAGGCCAACAGATGATATAAAGATTTCCTCCCTTGTATTCCATCACGCTGTTGATGCAGCACGCGGCAGGGAATGATCTTTTTGAAATGCAGATTCTTCTGCCCTTGGTACTTAAGAAAGGAAGTGATGTGCCTGTGTACATTTATTGTTGCACATGTCTTCCTTGTGTTTCTACATTGTTTGTTAAAATCCCCATTCTTTCTCTCCGTCTCTCACACTCACACTCACAATGGCAGGAATCTCGATATTTCCCCTTCTCGTATATCTTCCTCCTGTACATCGTGTTTCTCCCTGTTTTTCTCCTCGTCGTCCTTATCTCCCGTTTTATCTGCCATCCTGTCCCTGCTCTCAGCCCCTTCCTGCATCACACAGGCCTATTTAATCGGATGTATATACTGTATTATAGAGGCCGGGTGCATGCCTTCTTAAAGACAGAGTCAAAGTCACTTGTCTCGGTCTGCGTCACCATCACTCACTGTCTTCTGTTTATGGAGTTGTTTCATTTCGTCTTCTTACATGCATATTATAGAGGCCTGCCCTACGCAAGCGGCATGGCTCCGATGAAACATTTGAATAATTTATCACCTCCAGTCTGCTTTGCCACACTTTAGAAAGTTTTTTCCCACCAAGTCGCAAAATTATTCATGTTATCTGCATCTTTGGGAAGGGAGGGGCAAAATGGCAAAATGGCCAAACTGAGCAGATTACGTCTTGTAAACGCTGCTTCTCCTATCACTGCTTCACTCCTGTTTCCTCTCTGTTTTCACTTTCCCTTGCTTACTCACTTCTCACATTCTCACATTCTAGTGCTGCTTCACTTTAGCCATTCTAGGTGATGATCTATTTCAATTTCTCTATTCAAGGTGAGACGATCTGATGAATTTTCGACAGGATAAAGGATCCCTAGAGGTGTTTTTTATAGGGTTAGGTTCCGAAATCCTACACAGCCGGTAACTACCGGACTGGATCACAATGCAGATACCGGTTCCCAGTTTAATTGCCTGGAATAGTTGGCAGGCAAGATCAATACCAGTTAACATTACACTTAACGCTCTGGCGATATGCTCTACGTGGCTCTGGAAGAACGTAACGTCACGCTACAGTTAGCTAGTAGCTAGCTCAAACTCCAGTCGACACAGCAAAACGACTGAAGCTAAACGGTAGAAAGTGCGGCTGTACTTCACATGACATGATTCTGACACCGGGAAGGGCAGGACATGTTTGAAGGAACAATACAAACTAACTGAAGCACCTAGCGACCCACGGGGCACATTTTTAAGGAGACAGATGCTCCGTGTTTGACTTCTTGCGTGACCCCATGACAAACACATCGGCCCGCAGTGAGGAGACAATTGACGACGAGTTTGAAGTATTTTGCTGTATTATAGAACAAAACTGCTAAAAACTGCAATCATATATTGAAAGTCTTTTAATCCTCATTGGAGATGAATCAGATTCTGCCATTCTCTTATAATCCTTAAAATACGCAGTTACACTGAGACCTGACCTCTGCTTGTCACTCTGTCAGTTTATGGAAATTTAAAGCATCACCTTTGAACTCTTAATGACCAGCATCACAGAGTTCCATTTCCTAGGGAAGTCAAGCATAGAGCCATCTATTGTCTTTAACTCCTCTCTGCGACTTTACTCCCTCCTCCCCCTCGACTCCCTCTCCGCTCCCTCGCTTTGGCACCAGATTGCAATCAGGCGGCAGAAGGCTACGAAGTGCAGGAAACGTTAGCTGCAACATTTCCCAAATCGGAGAGAAAAACAAGAGTTAATGGTTAAAGTGGAGCCCCCTCTTTCACCAGGTCACTGATTAGACGAACCCTCAGCACATTCCTGGCTTTTACACTGAGATGGTGCGTGTGTGTGGTTGTGTTTGCGAGTGTGTATGTGTGTGTGTGAAAGCCTTCAGCCGCCCGCGCCACTTGAGATGATTTAGCTCCGGCGGAATTGATTGCGGGGTGGCTTAGTATGTTCTTATGATTGTTTACAAAGTGGGAATCAAAATTTGGTGTTCTCCCAATTTCGGGATAGCATGTCAAAAAATAACAAAAGAACAATTAGAATCAGTTCGGCTCGTACGCCTGTGTGTCTTGGATCTCGTTACCTCCAACAGGGAGATTGATTACGCAAAATCTACTGGACTGATTACCATTAAACTCGGTGGAGGGATGCGGTACGGGTCAGGGAAGGACGCATACAATGTAGAAGCAGATCCACATCAGGCTGAGGATCCAGGATTTATTTTCTTCATATTGTGAGATTGGGCATTTTTCAACATTTTCGCTGTTTGTCAGAGAATAATTCATGGAGCTGATAAAGACAACCAGGCGGGTTTGGTCTGACATTTATGAGTGTGTATTTATAGATGTGGTTTCGTAAGGGGACAGTTGGGCCTTGGCGGAGGTGTGCTTTCTGCTGAGTGACATTTGGTCACAAAATAAAATGTCAGTGGAAAGCACTGCCGACTCAGACCGAGAAGGTTTTTAGTTTGAATCCCAGTCTAGCCAGGGCATGCAGCTTGGGTTAAGTGGGGACTCTGAATTGATGGTAGGTGTGAATGGTTGTTTGTCTCTGTACGTTGGCCCTGTGATACGCTGGTGACCTATCAGGGGTGAACCCAACCTCTCCCTCTCACCCAATGTCAGCTGGGAATATGGCTCTAGCTCCCCTGCTGTAAACGGTAGGCAATATAGATAATGGATGGACCTAAACTGTGGCACCACAATCCTCAAAGTGGTTTTATACAAGGTAACAACAGTATGTGGCTTCCTTCACACCTTAGTCGACACTCGTCTTTCCTCTTTTCCACCCACATACATCCCTGTTCTCTAGACCTGCTCCCTCCCTACCTATGTCCCTCCCTCCCAAATAGATTACGACACAACCGTCTCTCCGCAGAGACTGAACTCTGCTTCACACAGTCTGGCGCACCTGTTCCTTACCTGCAGTGTGTCCTGATCGATTGGATCGCCCCAGCCGGGCCCTCTGCTTGCATTTGGCCTCAGAACTGCTTCGCCTCTGCCAAACAGCAGATGCCAAATTAAGCTGGCCCAGCAAGGAGAACAGGATGGAGGGGGAAGCCCACGGCCTCGCAGGAAGTAAATACAGACGAGAGTGGCGAGCAGAGAGTTCCGCCGGGGCTGTGGTCTTTTCAGACTTTTTAGATTTTTAATACAAAACATTTAAAGGAGGCAAAACAGAGTTGATACAATCTTAATCTCTAAATGATGGGCCATTATGATAAATTATGGGGAACCTTATATTGAATCACCACAGGGTCACTTGCTAGAGGCCACAGCTTCCACTATAAGACAGTAATAGGATTTTGCTGGAGACCTGCTATATATTCATACTTGTCCTCCTAGAATTGACAGGCAATGGTCTGCACTTTAAAGGAATATACTGGTGATCCTCTCCATTATTAAAGAGAATAAAACTGGTCTCTTGCATTAGCTTTTGCTTTGTACAAGGGAACTTCCCCCTGATTAAGGGCAAAGCATGAAATCTGCAAACTCGCTGCAGGTGTCTCCAGCCGCGGCAGAAGGATGGCGTGATTTGCAACTGGTAGAGCCAGCAGGGTTGATGCATTGGTTTGTGGAACATTTGCCTAGGAACGTGGCGGCGGTGCCTGGCAGCCATTTTGAGGGATACTCTATTAGTTGAGGTTGTTTTCTATCTCCCAAGTATCGCTGCTTTGAAGTGCTCCGTTCTGTCTTATCAGCAGGCCCGCGTCGCTCGCCAAGAGCACAGTGAATGAAAAGTAAAAGTAACATTTCTGTTCAGGCTGTTTTTTTTTGTGCACCATGCATGTGTGTGTGTGTGTGTTGCTTGGTGCGCAACTAAGGGAAAAGTCAGTATCTGTTAGTGAGTGTGTGTACGTTTGTGTGCGAGCTCTCCAGCCATAGGGGCGAGTGTGTTATCTCAGTATGCAGCCCTATTCACGTCTGTGCGACTATCCAGCCTAGAAAGCTTCTTGCCCTCCAGTCAGATTATCATTTTGCTGTTACCCCTCTGGATCTATTCCTCCCCACTGTTCAGGATGGTGTGTGTGTGTGTGTCTGTGTGTGTGTGTCTGTGTGTGTATTTAGAGGCAAAGAGGCTGTAACTTTTACGCAAACTGCAAGAAAGTATTATTTCCTTTCTCCCAACTGCAAACAGTCAAATAGAGTCACCAATACTAAAATAAATTAATAAATAAAGTTGTCCTCTTGAATAATAAACAAGTATAATCTCACACTTTGTTCATCTTCTATCTTCCATCAAATCCCTCTCCTCTTTGCCTCTGTTTCACTCCTCCTCCCTCTCGCAGTCTGTTTGTCCGCCGCCTTCCCGACAATGTGGGAAACTTGCCAAGGGAAGTCCTCTTTTCCCTCGCCTCCCTCTCTCTCCTCCCTGCCTACCTCTTGTGCTGTGGATTTACGATCCCTCTGTTTGCCGTATGAGAAGTCAACAAGAGCATTCTCGGCAGCGGAGCGGAGGCAGAGACAGACAGTCTTACCCACACAGAAAAACATTGCTGCACAGGCACACACACACACACACACACACACACACATTGCCTGTCGGTATTTCAGATGATCATGAGGTGACTGACAGTATCTCTATGGCCCCACCAGTGCTGTGACAGATAGGCAACTCCAGGAACAAGTTTACTGCCAGCCTGCCATTGTCTCACTTTCCACCGAGCTGCTACAGGTCAGGAAAGGGGGAAAAAAACAACACAACGCAAAACAATAGAATACAATACAACGGAATAGTCAACAATGTAAACTCATTATCACTTAAATAGCTGCTACAGAGATTTAGATCTTTCCCCACGCAGATGTCTTCCAGATGTTACGGAAGAATAGATGGTCGCAATTCAATTTTTGGGACCACTTCAATGACTTAGTGTCCTTGTTAGCTGAAAGTTGAGGTCGAAAGTTCATTCCTGACTTTGCAAACCGCAGACAACAAAACAATCTCAACACAGGCCCCATTAGTTTTTGTTTTCTAAGCTTAGTTTTGTTTTTTACTGTTTTCTGAGGGAACAGTTTATGGCTCTTGATGAAAGTCATATTTAGAGGACTGAAATACGAGTGTGTGTAGTTTGATGCAGCTTGATAGGATTTAAGGGGACTGTTGGGCCTCGGCAGAGAACATGCAGTCTAATTGGTGTCATTCTAGTATTTATATGTGATCCTCCAAATATTTACCGTGCAAAAAAACTCCAAACCTCTCAATGCAGCACTTAACTTAATAGAATAGAAGGAGCCTGTTCTCAGAGTGGGAAACAGTGCAGCAACAGTGCAGGGAGCAAAACCTGACTTCTAACATGTAGTGTTGCTAGAGCCATTTATCTTAAGCAACCACTTGTACATGAAGTGTCATGCGTTTATATGAACTGATGTTTTGCTTTCTGTCTAAATACGTCACCTACAAACATGGGGCAGGGTGTACAGTGTAAAATCCGAAGAACATTTCACAGCTCCTACTCAGTTTGTGATTGTGTTTTTTTTTTTAGGGATTTGTGTCAAACAACTGCTCTTGTGGCATTGGTCCATCCGAAGCGTACAACGTTTAGGTTAGTTGGCATCACAAGGTTGTCGTAAAGCATTTACTCACAGCTTCCGAAGCTAGAACGCGGGGAGATATGCCAGTCCCCTTGAGTACAACCCCGAGCCCTTCTTCTCTTTATAAATGTTTCATGAAGCTGTTATGTCATCCTCCTGTAGTGCCCTCCCTACAGCGTCCTCCACAGCCTCCTCGGTGATGCCCGTGATAAATGAATCACATCACAAGACCTTTTATCATCTAAATGTTGCAGGAGGGTGAGCGCTGGGAGGACGGAATTAAAACAAAGGCAAGCACATGTGAGAATGTGTTTAAGATTAAACAGGTAGAATAAAGAAAAACAGGAGTGAGTGATGAAATCAGGCGGATGATGTCAAGAGAGCAGCGGAGGAGGGAGGAGAGATACATGGCTAGTGGAGTGCTGTGGCCCCTTTCCTATGATGCTTGCAGGCTTTTGTCTTACTGGACCCTGACCTGCCAGTGTTTTCTGCCCTGTACTCAAAAGACAGCAGACATCAACCTCACACACACACACACGCACACCATTACTCTTATATTGTTGTGGCAGAGGCCCTAATGGAGCTTCCTGTTTGAGTGCAGATAGGCACACACACACTCTCACTCACTCACGTAACTACACGCACACAATCACACACACGCAGATTGACAGCCAGTCCCTAGGCCACCGCTGCCACGCATGATTGATGGCAACGTTCCGTGGAGAATGCATGAGGCAGGGCAGCAGTGATTCAGGAGCGGGGGGGAAGCACGGTTTAGGTATGGAAACACTCCATTGAATTGTGGAGGAGGAGAACAGAACGTACACGGGGAGTGGGATTTGACACGGCTGTCAGTCAACGAGACGGACAGACAGAGGAGGTGGAGAGTGAGAGAGAGACGGCGATAGACAGAGGAAAGTACAGTGGCTTTAATTACTCACAATCCACGGAAGGGGACGGCTTCAGTTCACACTAAATAATATAAACACCCACACAAAAAGACACACACACACACACACACACACACACCTCAGCCTGTGTCACTCACACTCTCCCTTAATTCCCGATGGACCACACGGAGATAATGACAGTTGCAGTTACACAAATATGCGGTTATCACTCTGATTATATTCTACTGAGATTGTAATCCTACAATCGCTCCCCTTTCCTGAACGGTACATGGAGCCTGATTGAAAAATTGGCCCTGTTACCCCTCAGTGTCAGTGACCAGCATGTAGTACACATTATGGCCTGAGGGGCACCAAGTCCTTAGATGGAGAAACACAAGTAACAATGCTTCCCACTAAAAGGCATATTGCGGCAGATACGGAGAATTTCCCCATCAACTTCCCACTTCGACTCGAGCAGTGAGTTTGTCCAGAGTTAGAAAGACTTCATTGCACAGAAATAATGTCACGTGATATATATTACACTAATCTAATTGAATTCAGGGTTGCTGGTCAGCATGTGGGCCGAGGGTGAGGGAGATGTTTTTAGCCAAGTTAGGCCAGTGTCAGCTTCTCTGGAGTATTTCACGCTTAGATTTAGATTTTCTTCTACTCTATGTGAAAGAAATAGTTTTAGTCAGTTACCTGAGTTGATACAATATAAAGAATATTAAAACAACTGACTTTTTAGTTGTTAAAGTGGCATTACATGAAGTCGTCAGAATCCATATTTGAGCAGCTTCGTTAAATGAGAGGGTTGTCCCTGTTTATCTGTTTGTACTTCAGGGAATACACATGGGAATGATGTATGATGTCACTGTGGTTACGAGCTGCACTGGGTTCACTGGTGGAGGAAATACTCAAACACTTTACCTAAATAAAAGTACAAATAAATCGACCAAAACGTACTCAAATAAAAGTAAAAGTATCTTTTTGAATTAGGAAGTAAAAGTACTGGCCAAGAGTGACCTATCACCCAATTCAACTTTCTACTCCATGATTAACTGTGCATACTGCATATTCTGTGCATACTCTATGCATATTATGTGCATATTGCATATTCATTTTCATTTTTTACAGTGTTATCTAGAAGAGGCAGTTGCAAAAATATATAGATTTAGGATATAAAAAATCAAGTGTTTTCTGAAAGCTCTGCAGGTTTGATTTGATATAAGAAGATTTTTTTTTTATTATTCTGTAATTGCATTTCCTAAATATGTCCCTGAGTGTATTTGATAAATTTACAGATGTTAAAGTGTTTGCAGTGGCAGTTAAAGCTTTCACCTGCTTTGTTTCTTAGTGAAGATGTGGCTTATGAAAATGGGCCCCACATGTAAGCAGCATATTACCCATAATGACTTCTAAATTATTTGGAGCTGAAAAAAGGGCACGTGAGGGAGAAGTGTAAATAATCATTTCCATCTACTCAACCTGCGATCATGCAATATTGATTTGCACTGAGAGCAGAGAGAGGGTAGCAGACGGAGAGAGACGGATGGGCGAGTATTTTCACGAGAGGACACTAGTGATTCACAAACACACGTGCTCTTTGCCTCCTCTCTCTTTCCATCATGTCGTCCATCCTTTCTTTATTTCTGTCTGAGGTCAATGTGAATAATTGAGCTTTAGTTTTTTACAATAAAATATTGACAATAAAAGACTGAGCCATGTGCATTTAAGTGACCTTTCTGAATCTTCAGATGTCACCTTGTGATGAATCATGCATGACAGGGAAAGAATGATTTTTTTCTGCCAGGTTAAGCAGCGAGAAGCAACTACTGTACAAGTCCCCCAGGAAGGACTGGTAACCTTGTGTGGAACCTGCAGGATGAAGCCTGGTCTTGCTTAGAGGGTTCTGCTTTTTACTTTACTGCAGTTGTTGTACCCCTTTAGAGTGGTAATGCTATAAAAAGGCAACATTAGGTGTGGATCCAGCTGAATCAAAATATAGTTATAATTCAGTTACTACACCTTAACAAATCTGACTTTCAGCTGTGATTAATGTGAGCACATTTCTGTGCACATGATATGACCTCGCTAAGCAATATGGTGATATAGTGGTTAACTGAGTCGTTTGGAATCATTTCCTAAATTTGGGAACAACTGATAAGAAAACCACAAACACACACACGCACGCACACACACACACACACACACACACACACACACACACACACGCACACAACCGCAAACCTAAATTATGTGGCATATGTTAACACTGACAAGCCATGGAACACTGACATTTGTAAGTCATCAGAAACATCAGCTCCTCCCTGTCAGATCTACTTAGTGCTGTGTAAATGAATGCCTGCAAACGTGTGTTGGTGTCTGTTACGATAATATTTCTTTAGGCTGGCGGGGCCGCTGCTCACATCACATGGTGCAGATGGTTTGATCGCAGTTAATTTAATTCTGTTGTTCTTTTGCTTCTGTTCATGGAAATACATTTTGCTCTGGCATCTAGATCTCATAGAATCATCCACACTTGAGTCATGTTGTGAACCACAAAGCCTCATAACAGACTGTGGGTCAAAGTTTAAGATCCCAGGTGTTGTGTTCGTGCAGATTTAGACCCTTCGCTTTGTCTTTTCTCTGCAGATTATCGCCCACCTCCCATGATGCCCCCTAGCCGAGGAGGGGGAGGAGGAGGTCCAGTCGGTGGTGGTGGTGGGGGCTCCTCCTCTTCGTCCACCAGCCGCACCACCACCACTCGTTCTCCTCCCTACTACACCACCCCAAGGCCCCTCCTCACCACCTCCCCTGGCCAGCGGTACCGAACCACGACCACGATTCGCCAGCCCATCCTGGTTCCTGTCGGTGGCTCGTCATCAGATACCAACCAGATTCCTGACACCAACCAGAAAGCCGGACGCAATCCAGCGGTGCAGGTCCCTCCTGCAGCCCCCCAGCCTCCTGCCCTGCCTCCTCAAGACTTCTGCAGTCCAAGGTTGACAGCCGACATATCGTGGCCTCGGACACAGCAAGGCCAGATGGCCAAGCAGCCCTGCCCTGTAGGGACACTGGGTAAGGAGATGCACAGGGAACTGGAGAGCAAGCTTCGTCCAGGATTAGTATTTTGTTCTTTGCTTTATTATTCCCCCTTGAGTCTCATGTTGGAAGTCTTTTGCATAAAACTCTAATTGGAAACAGTTTCCCCAAGTCAAAATATCAATACCGCAGTTAAACAGAAATGTGTGTGTCTCTGATGTTGATGAGCAAATCACAACAAGCCCCCTGTGACCCTCAGCCTGAACCTGTCAGTACGTTCATGTAGTAGTTCCGGTTTTATATACATGCTGTTGACTAGTAATATAAATAAAGAGTCACATTTTATAAACCATATGCATTCGCCACAGACTGTACATAAAGATGGAAAGTACATTTCCACATGTGCAGTAATGTGCTCTTAAAAACAGATTGTCTTAACTTTATTTGACAGAATGATTGTTAAACTGAAAAACATACAGCCGCATACACAAAATACAATAATTCGCTCTTTTTCAAATATTATTGTCTTTTCAGATAGTTGAGTACTCCATTTGAGATTTAAAAGGGGGGAGGTGTATAGAGGAGACCTGACAGGGAGGGAGCCACGACACAGCGTGCTCGATCATCCTTTGATTTTGATACTGAGTGGAGTGGAGAGGAGAAGGATCTAAGGGGGTCTTAAGGGGCTGTTACAAAGAAAAACACACATATATATATATATATATATATATATATATATATATATATATATATTTCCTTCTGAAAAAGTGGTGGAGCAGTCGTATAAGATCTCTCACATCCTCAGGAAAAGAATTCTGTGGTTTTAATCAATTATCTGACATGACAATGATGATTCCTCAAGTCGTCCAGCTATCGTCTACACACTCACACACACACACACACACACACACACACACACACACACATACAAACACACACACACTCCCAGACGATGCACGCACAATCTGCTCAGTGAACCCCAGTCACCTCAAGAGCCCTCATGTCTCCTGGTGAATGTCAGCGCTGTCTCACCTTGTTTGTTTTGCTTGTTCTCGCAGGTGTGGCCACATACGTGTGCATGGCCCACTTGGGCTACTGGGATCCCCAAGGCCCCGACCTCAGCAACTGCACGTCACCCTGGGTCAACCACATCATGCAGAAAGTGAGTCTGAAAGCTGCTGGTGGCCCTCGTGGCAAAGCGGCTGAGCCCCAGTTTGAAGAAATGTATTATGGATAGAGTCCTGGAGCAATTTCTCGCGCATGAAGATGCACTGACCACAGGGAAAGATTTAGGCCATGTATCCATCTTCATTTGTTACCCCTAACTCGTGTTTGAGATCCGGGAGAGTTTAGATCGCTGCAGGGGGAAGTGCTCGCCTTGTAACTTCCCACAATTTCTATTTATGGCTTTTGAGTGTGTTCTCACATGAGCTGAAAAGGCTTTAGAGGGTTTCTGTGAAAGACGAAACATGGAAAAGGATCCCTGTGAAATCAGCATAGGAGCAGAGGTGCTAAATTAGGAGTTGTTTCTGTAAAGTGATTTTAAATGTCTTCATAAACACTTTATAAGCCCTTGGATTCCCCTTCAACCTTAACCCACTTTGTGCCCCTCTATCCCTTCCTTCATTCTCACTTCCTTACTGCACCTACCATCCTATCTGTCTCATTACCCACCTGTCCTTTTCTTCTCTTACTCAATCCCCTCTTTCCCTCTCTGCCCTTCCTTTCCTGTCCTTTCATTTTTCCATCTGTCTCTCGCTGCTTTAATCCCAAACCCCGTCTACCACTTTCCTCCTCTGCTCGCTAACTTTTTCTCCTTTCCCCAAAACTTACTTCCCTTCTAACCTCACCTGACGTCTACACTCCCATCAATCTCTCGCTCTCTCTCTCTTTTCACTCCACCCCTCCCGCCGCTCCTGTCACCCTGTTTGGCTCGCAGCTTCGTTCGGGTGAGACGGCTGCCATCGTTGCCAGGGAGCTGGCGGAGCAGACCAAAGGGCTCCTGCGGCCTGGCGACGTGCCGTCCACGGTGAGGGCCATGGCCCAGCTGGTCGAGCTGCTGGACGTCCAGCTCAGGAACCTCACCCCCGGGGGCAAGGACAGCGCAGCCCGCAGCCTCACCAAGGTACTGCCTCAACAAACCCTTGTGTTGTTGTACAGCGAGTAGCTGAGGGAGATTTCTTTAGAGACAGGGGTATGGGGGAGGATACAAGCTAGAGGAGAGATGAAGAAAAATAAAGGAGGACTAAAGACAAAGAGCAAGGAACAGATTGAGTGATACTTTTGAGCTAATAGTTAGATGGGTAGCATATAGTTAGTGTTTTTGTCTTGCACTCATTCTTCAAGGGTTAGAAAACTCTTTTGAAGTCTTTGAAGAAGCACTCCACATTACTCTGCAGATTTCCAGATGATAAATAGCTGCTTTTAGACATTATTTTATCCTCCTCTGCGTGTGAGCCTTTGTAACAAGTTTTGCTCTACGTTATGGGTGATAGATAACTGCTTTTAGCCGTTGGCAGGGTTCCTCAACTCTTTCCAGATCGAGCAGAAATTTAATAAAACTCTTGTCTGGCCTGGGAGTTATCCTCATTAAAAAACACAGCGCTCGAGATGAAAACAGGCTCGGGACACGTTTTACGTCACAGCTCATTGTTTAATGAACTTGGGTCTCTGAGTTACAGTGGCGAAGATGCTGTCGACGGGCCAGAGTGCTCTCTTCAGGATTACATTAATGGAAACTCGATCCAGAGCATGGAAAGGATGTGTTTTACCACAGTGGCGGACAAGGAAAGAATTCAGCCTTATACTTTGTCCATGTAGGCATTCAATTAAAGGGAGTTAAATCATTGGGGAAAGGCTGGCTTGGCTGGCTAATCGGCCCGCTGAGTGGATGACGGACCCTTTCTTGATCATCTCTGCTGAGGTCAACAGTGATGGGCGGGGTTTAGCAGCCAGACTGACAGCTGCTGCCACCTCTTATACAGTCACTGGCTTTTGTTCTTTGTGAGTCGCTCTGCTTCCTCTTCCTCTTCTGCCTTCTCCCCTTGTCTCACTCTCACCGTCACTAAACCTCCTCTGTCTCTGGAAGGCTGTTTAAGCATTCAGTTCTTCTCCTCGAGATCAGGCGCCATTGTCCTAAACTAGTTCAGTCTTTGTCAGCACTAGTTGGAGACTTGGTTTCACTAGTTTGGCATTTTGACTTGTTGGATAAACAACTTTGCTTAGTCAATCTTTTAACTCAACTAGGCCAGTCATGTATAACTAGTTCATACACAGGCAATCTTCTAGTGACACTGGGGAGAATTGATCGTGCTAGCTAATTAGTATTAATCAAAAATATTTATTAGTTTCTAACCATTCAAAGCATTTTTCCCTTAATAGTTTACCTTGAATGGCCAAACATTGCATTTTGACCTTATTAATTAACTAGGAGCCCTTTTGGCTCTCAATGGTTACCTCGTGACTTTTTACAGCTCACTTGTTAACAAGTAACCCTCTGAGTTTTAGTAGCTCTGTACAGTGGTCCAGTAGTGCATCAAAAAGCAGACCAGCTAGATTTTGCTTCTGCCAGTGCGGTGGCCGGCATTAGTAGTGCGGCCTGTGGGCAAATTAGTAAATGCAAAACAGCCGTGGCACTGGTTGGAACAGGTATAGTAGTTAGCGTAGTTCTTCAACTAGTAAGACAAAATGTAGAACCAGTGCTGTCACAGACTGAGCTAATCAGGGAAAAGGCAACCTTACATGATATTATGGCTTTTCATGCTTCTCCCTCTCAGTAATTCAGTGTCGTGAGATGTGAACACATTGGAGCATGTGTAAGTGGAATCAATTAATTTGTGTTTTGCTGTTGACCAAATGGCCTGTTAAAGGTTGAATTTGTAAGGGGGGGAAATAGAAGAGGAAAAGCTTTCCTCTTGATTTCAATAAGGACCCAATTATATTTACCAAATTGAGTAATATGCCGGCTTATTATGATCATTTCCATTAGGAAATCGAATACGACCAATCATGCACGAGTTACATAGTAATTAATGCCATCAATTCAGTTGACAGTAGAAACTGAAAGTGAGTGGAAAAAGGAAAAAGGGAGGTTAGAACAAGGAGGCAGAAGAAGGACGGCGAGGAGAGAAGAGAAAAGTTGGCGAGGGAGTAGAATAACAACATGTTTCAGCCACCAGAGTCTTTCTGTGCAATGTCAATGAAGTGGGTGTGACTGCTTCTGTGTGTGCACGTGTGTGTCTGACTGAGAGGTGTTACATCGCTAACTGTTGAATTGTTTGAATTTGCAGCTTCAGAAGAGAGAAAGGTCCTGCAGGTTTTTCACACAGGTATTTCCACTTCCCGGTATCGTTGATTACTTTGCCACACCACGGTTCCGACGTGTTTTCTCTGTTTCTTTTTCTCTTTTCACACACTCAGCATGTCATTCGCAAAAAAGGCTTTTGTGTGTGTGTTTGTGTGTGTGTGTGTGTGCTCTCACATTGTAATGCTCTTAAGTAGAATCCTGATTCATTGCTACAGCAGCTTTATGATTTGAGTCCTAACCCTTTGAGGAGTCTTACATTTAAGGGGTAGAGTCTGGCCCTGAATACACTAAGTGCATCAGAGCCACTGGTAACCATCCACTTATGTCTGATAATAAAGTTTGAAGGCACTCTCATGCCCAAGGTCTTGGCTTCTCAGTTTTGTCCAAAATAACCAGATAACAAATGTGCGTCAGAGCCGGGTCTAGACAAGCGGACCAAAATGTAGTCCTAACAAAAGAGGCGGTGGCTGGTCCAGATCAAACTGAACCATGGTTTGGTTCAGTTGCAGTGTAAAACGTTTTGCTTGGTTGAGAAAGCATTGAACAATAGAAGAAGTCGTCTGAAGATTTACTGTTTGATCAACGAGGAAGTAATTCTGCTGGAGGTGAAACCGTAATGTTAGTACACTGCAATAACCAAATTAACAAAGTGAACCATTTAATCCATGTCCCCCCTTCAAACAGAAAGAATAACTTTTTTCAACGCACTTAAAAAAGTTAGCAAATACAATAGCCAAATTGCCAAAGATCTGACGTCAGATGCACGGCCATCTACAAACCAATCAATGTCAAAGTTCAGCTAGACACAGCTCACGTTGGTCTTGACAACAGGACGTACACACACTCTGTCACACAAAAATCTGAAGTGCGCTCCCTAAATTACAATGTGAAACCAACACTAACCAGATCAAATGTAAACACGAGAACAAAGACATGAATCTTGGCCGGGACCCTGGTCCAGACCTTCAGGTGTGACAACGCCTTCAGTCTCCTTAAAGGGTTGGCTGACATTCTTTTGTTTTCAATTTCATTTCATTTTCTCTCTTCTTTTTTTTTTGCATTCAGAATCAATGGTTCTGATTAGCGGCCCTGATCAATATCAATAATGGCTCATCTATTTTGCAGTTCTGTCTGCAGAATAGTAATCAGTCCTACCTGGACCCAAATGACTCGCTATCCATCTCTATTGGAAGAAATGTCCACTCTGCTGCTGTGTCAGAGGGAGAGAACAGAGTATGATGGATATCCTGTTGCATATTGCTTGATCACGGCCTCTGTGCCTTAAAAGCATAACACCGGCTTGTGTTTGTGTGGCTCATTTGTCATCCCCGTTGGCCTGCTTGTGTTGATGTGTGTCCGTGTTGACGCCGCGTACCTCACATGACGAACAGAAAAATGTCTAACATCTTTTAAGGCATTTCTCTGGTCAGCTAAACTCATAATTCAGAACATCTAAGGACCCCGCCGTCCTCATCCATGTGGTGTACACCGACTGCAGAGTCTCTCTTTCTCTCTCTGCACCCTCCCTGACAAACACGCACACACACACACACACACACACACACACACACACACACTCACGCGCACCCTTGATGGGCTAGCTATTTTTCTCCTGATGCAGGCTTTTTCCCCCACTCTCCCCTGAAAAGTCTTAACGTCAGCAACAGTCAGCAATGTCACATCATAGAACATGGCTTAGGTCTGTACGCGGGCTGACACGCGCGCAGACATATATAAATATATTTTCCCGGGTGATCTAATGCCATCACGTCAGAGCCGTCAGATATGTGGATGCGTCGCCTTGATCCAATAAACGCTGCGTGCATTTCAAGCAGTAGCTGTTTATCTATTTTTTTTATTTTGCTTTTTTTCCCCCTTCCTGAATGCTTGTTACAGGTCGGGATCCAAATGGTCCACCACACACCTTGGTTACTGCAGGGGGCTGGGAGTGATCGATTAAATAATTAGCCATAGTAATGCGAAACAAAATTATACCAACAGTCCCTTACTCTGCCAGATAGAAATGTGCCTGATTAGCGATGTGGTGTGGTGCTGCCCTCTCCTCGTTAATTATCTACTGCACTAATTGCCAAGTGAGGAGAGTGGGCAGGAGGTTTGGGTTCTTAATAGAGACAAAAATAATTGAATTCTCCCTCTCTCTCTCTTTCCTCTCTCCCTCTCTCTTTCTCTCATCCCTCCTCTTCCTCCCTCACTTCATTTGGGGAGCTGGGGACTCGTTTCATGTACACTAAATTGGCAATTTATTCATGATGAAGTTGGTGGTGTGGAGAGGCTTTGATGCTGTAAGGGTGGATTGATGGAGAGAGGTAGATTCTGCATGGTAGACTGAGGGAAGAGGTGGGGGGTGGGGGGGGGTGGGCAGGAATTAAACGAGAGAGAAAGGAGAGAACAGAGATTCGCGGGGACGGAATGTGAGAGAACGAGAACAAAAAAAACCAAAACAATAAGGAGGGCAGTGAGGAGACAGTGATGCTCAATGACAATGTCTAATTTGCCCTCTATTTATGGATGGCGGGTCAGACCGTGGCATGCTGTGAATTTAAAGCCTGATTTAGCTGCAAACTCATCCTGTCAGGGAAGACATACTCCGACAACGACTGACAGATAAGCCGGCTCCTCTGATGAAAACATTTTCAAAACATGCACTTTCTCAGAGCTCAGTCAGGCGAGTAGGAGAAGGAAAAAAAAAAAGAAGCATTCTTTCCTCCGCTCTCGCCCCTTCTCCGTACTTCCAACATCCAAACTCTGTTGTTGTGCGAAGCGTGTCCTACTGTGCGTGAGTGAACACACACTGTACATCCATGCACGTGTGCGGGTGCCTGTGTTCCCCCGTGTTGCTGGGAGTAGTAGAGCGGCCCAGCTCTAGTCTGTCTTGCCGCTGCATTTTACGCTGGATCACCCAGACGCTTCAAAGCATTTCACTTCTGCCCCATTTACTGGTGTGTGTGTGTGTGAGTGTACATGCGCACGCTGCGTGTATGTGCACACATGTGCATGCCTACTCAGTAATACATAGAAACAGACACACACAGACATTCGTGCACAAACGACACCCTTATCTGTCTCTGCAGAGTCTCTCCCCTCTTTGAAGACCCATAAAAAAACCTGTCTCCATTTTAGCCCTCAAGTCCTCGTACTTGTGCAGATAGAAATGTCACCAACTGCACCAGAGCTTACAGGCACCCCCCCCCCCACACACACACACACACACACACACCCTGCGTCATGTATATTCCATCTCTGACTTTCTGGTAGCGAGATGTCTGGACCTGGAGGAAATCCCACCCCTTCTTCTCCTCACCTATCTCTCTCCTCCACAGATGCAATCTCTGCGCCCGTGAATTAAATTTCAATGAAGGAAAAAAAAAAAAATCGTATGAAATTGAAAATGCAATATAATCAAAAGCTCAATAAGAGGCGATGAAAAGTTTAATGAGAGAAGAAAAGGCGAGGTTATCTGAACGCGTCAAAGTGAGCGAGCTGCTGTCAGATCTGCTGCGCTTACATCACAGCGTCCTCTCTGTCTTTCTCTCTGTGGCCTGGACTGTTACTGTACAGCAAGTGGAGCAGAATGATGCACTGCAATGCCTCCCCCAGCCCCTTGTGCACACCCTCAACTACGCACACACACACACACACACACACATACTGTAGGAGCACACATGCCTCCCATCCCGTCCACACTCTGCAGCAGCACACACACTGTCACATTAAACAAATGCACCAGCTCACTGTGTAAATGAAATCTGCATCAGTGCATTTACATTTTGTACACTCAAACTTACTCATCACACTAAGGCCTGATTTTAAAGGCCAAAGCGTCTCGATTGCCACCTGGTGGCTGGCTGCAGTATAGGTCAGAAATCCCACCTCCTCCATGTTACTGGTTTAGACACGAACCATGCTAAAAGTCAAAGCCCATTTTAAAAAGTGTTTTTCTCCAAGAGGATATCTGTCATTTAGGGTACATGTTATCAAGTCCTCATTGTTTTAATGAGTTAATGAGTTTTTATTTGTTATTTGATGCTCTATAATCCAAACCTGGAATATAGCAGAGTTTTCCTGTTACTGTGTATCGCAGCTTGGGGAGTGTTCTGTCCGTCAGTGAAACGATGGATATAGAGACAGATTCCTGTGTGTGTGTGTGTGTGTGTGTGTGTGTGTGTGTTTGTACTCCATATCTGCTCCTGCTTATTTTGGTTGTTTGCCGAAGCAGTGGATTAATTAGTTTTTGTTTACATGTAGCCCCCCCCAAACTCATCCGATATGCATTCCAGCTAATTAACTGCTCGGGCAAAAAAAGGACATAATATTATCATATTAGTTTGTTGACAAAGCACCCGTTTCACACGTTCAATATATTGTATCTACATTTGGATACAGCACCCCCAAAATAAACAGAATTCCAGAGGACGACGGCACGTCAACAGTGATCAGCTCCAGCGTTCCAGCGAGTCCTCTCTCTACACACGGCACACACACTCTTCACGTCCTGACAGTCGCTCTTGCTGCCTTTCCACTTCGTCCTCACCCCGAGTGAAAAGGGCAGAGAGGAAGTCAAACGGCTGATGTGTGCGAACGCTCGCTCTTCCTCCCCCTGCCCTCGCAGTCGCCGACCGGAGACCCCTCTGCTCCTAGTGGCACCTGCGTTCCATTTCCCCCCTCCCTCCCTCCCTCCCTCCCTCCGCCCCTCCTCCAGAAGAGATAAGCGTGGAACAGAGTGAAACATATGTGGAGGATAAGAGAGCGTTTTCGGGTGGTTCACAGTCAGAGCAAAAGAAAGGGAAAATAAAGAGACAGGCAGGGAGGGGGAGATGTGTGTGTTTGATAGCACCTGCATTCGCTTTTTCGCCTCCCTTGTTCCCAGTGGACGCCTGTCACCGCGCACTCTCTGGACTGTTTTATCGCTCTCCCGCGCTCGCCACTTGTTCTCCCCCCACCTCTCCGCGGCCCTCTTATTCTCTCGCTTTCTTTACCTCTCCCTGGGTCTCTTCAGATGTGTGTATCGGCGAATATATGCGGTGCTCTGAAAATGAGGAGGTGAATTCTTAGGAGTCTAAAGGAATGTGAGCCAGAGACAAAACACGTATTGTTTCACAGAGAGCGCTTCATCTGCGCGGGCCGGCTCCTCTCTGTTTAGTTTGGTAATACTTTCTGGATCCAAGACGGCTCCGCACAGCTGGATATGACCCAGCAGACGTTATCTGATAAAACTCGAATTTCTTCCCAGACCCCAAAGCACAAGTTTCCCAGCTCCAGAGATAAGACTGTTGCTTTAAAGGAAAAAAAAAGAAAAATAACCGAAGCAGGTTTGGGGGATGTACACACATGGAGATTCCAATCAGCGAATTAGCTTCGCTTGATTTTTAGAACATCTGGGATGGATTTTCCGTCACAACATTTTTTTTATAAAGAGATTTTTGTGAGAAAAAAACTTTGCAAATGAACATTACAGATGGAGCGCAACTTTTTCTTTCGGAGCGTGGTTCTGTCTGCATGGGAATGCTACATTTGCATCACAATTTGTTGTCATGTCATCAACATGACAAATACACAGTCATCGCATTCTCACTCAACATGTGTGCATGGATGCCATCATTCGGACATGAGCCTGATTAAGACAATAGTCTGAGTAAGACACTGCCATGTAAACAGCATTTTCTTGTTTATTCCTATTATGAATAAGGTCATAATAGGAATAAACAATGAGACACAGCATTCAGACATAAGTCGACATGTAAACAACTTCATCGCAATGTGAAGTCCTATTGTTGTTTTCACTGCATTCTGAGACATCAACATACAGCAGTTAAAAAAATCCTTGATCAAACATGTCCAAGGTTTGAGTGGAAAAAAGATGATAATAATAATAACATTATTTTCATACCACTTCTCTATACAAGGTTACAAACCGCTTCACAAAATCCATGGTCAAATTACAAATGAATACAAAATAAAAGATAAGTGGATATTAGGGACATATTCAATTCAATTCAATTTTAACCCCCAAAACTTAACATATTAAGGTCGAGACCTTAAAATTGTAGCAAAACCCAAAAGTTCCCACAATGAGTAGTAATTGAAGGTAAAACGTATTTGAAACTTTTGCAAAATTGAAAAGAAAACACAGTAACCTCATGCATTCAAGTATTTCAGGTTGTAGTTTTAGATCCTGGTGGAAATCTCAAATGTTCTAGGTATATTTCATGATCAGAGTCTGCTCTGCAACATGTCAGCTGGAATACGAATGGATTATTCTATTATCAGCTCATTATCGAAATACTGTCTTGTTCAGAATCAGGTCAGTAGTCGGAATATTGTTGTCCGTGTAAACATCATCACTATTGCATCCGTGTGCAGTCTCCCTGGTGCCGCCATGTTACTTGTGCTATTTGCATTGATTCTCGCATTAGCATCATTGACTGGAAGTGATAAAAGCTTCCTTGGACGTGACCTCATGTGTGTCTCTGCTGCTGCCCCAGGCCATGGTGGAGACGGTGAATAATCTGCTGCAGCCACGGGCCCAGTCAGCGTGGAGGGAGCTGTCCACCAGCGAGCAGCTGCACTCGGCCACTCTGCTCCTCGACACCGTGGAGACCGGCGCCTTCATGCTGGCTGACAACCTCCTCAAGACGGACACCGTGCAGGAGACCACTGACAACATCCGTGAGTACAGCTTTTTATTTCTTTCTTTCTTGTTGGTAGCTTCCAGCTCTGTAAACTAAGCTTGACCCTGTAAGTGTCAGGGATCCTGTTGAGATGCCCTTGAGCAAGGCACTTAGCCTCTATTTGCTGCAGTGGATCAGAAGCATGTGTCCGAGGCTGTGGCTGCACCAGGCAGGAGTTGACTTTTAGTATCGCGAGGTAGGGAGGAGGAAATCACTGGTACAGGTTTTGTTGACTCTACTTGGACAGAAAAATAAAAGAGGAAAGAGCCTCTACAACGTTGTGCCCTCATTTTGACAGAAATATGGTTATTAGATTTCCCAGTTTTCTTTCTTTGTTCTTTGTTTTTTACGATTCCAATAACAATCTAGACCCGCTCAGGATAACTACAAGATCTGAGCATATGATGTAACATCGTAGTAAGAAGCAAAGTTGACAACAGGAAGCCGCCACCTCAGATCTATGTTTCATGCAAACGAGAACCAACAAATAATATCTAACTTCATCGTGGCTCCAAAAATAACATCATCCATCAAGTGTGCAATCACACACACACTCACACACACACACACACACACACGTACTGCACATGTGAACGGACATGTGGAGTGGGCATGAATGGAAATGGGGCAGAATAATCCTGTCGTTTCAGTGCAGAGAGGCTGAAGAGAGAAACATATGTGGGGGTTTGTGCACATGAAGCCGAGCACCTAGGTGAGCTCGGAGATATCTTACCACTGAATAAATTATAATTCAAATTTCACAGGGAGTGTGGAGAATATGAATATCTTTGGTTTGTTGAAAAAGGTAAACGTCAAATAAGCCCATGAAGTCGAAAACAACAGAATACCATGAGAGAAGCTTTGCATAATGGATAAACAAACTTAGCGTTTCTGTTATTACTTAATGCAGCATTATGTGTGTTCTTTGAAGAAGTTTTAAAGAGAACCTTTTAAGAGGACAAGATGTTTCAGGTGTAAATGTTTGATCAGTTAAGTACAAAACTTAGCGATTCGTTCTGTCGAATTAATAATTTGTGAGCATGAATAAACAAAAGATCCTCTGGAATCTAATGAGACTTTAAAGGGATTAAAAGGAGAACCGTGTTAAACAGCCAAACCTGAATTATTTCTGCATTTCTCAATCCAAAATCATTATTAAACTGAGTGTTCTGCCTGAAGAGCAGTTTCAGCTGATACTCGTATCTCAAATGCTATCAAATTTATTTCCATTGATTACCTGTTCAAGACATAGTTTCAGAGATCTAGGCTGTAAATTTAGTTGACTTTTGTGCTTACATCATTCCAAATCATTTCCAACAATGTTCAAACCCAGAAAATTCCCAATTTTACTCATAACAACAGGACGTTTCAATTTGTTTGCCTTCTTATTGCATCATGTCTGCTTCGCTGCTGTAACTTCCAGGCCAAATATCATAATTCACTCCAGTTGACTCATAATTCATAAAAACTCTATTGCTAAATAACGTGAGTAAATATTTATCACATTGCCTCAAGCGTAAACATGATTTACACCTTCGTAGTGTCAGGTAGCGTGTCATCGACAAAGGTGTTGAAGACGACATCTCCCATGATGCCATGCTGCTTCACGAGGTCATCTAACTACGTCCTCTGCTGTTGTTTTGATTGAGAGAACCCGAGTGCCAAAAATGACAAACTCTACCTTTTAATTGAATAGAAGAAGTAAAAAAGAAACAAAACATTTTTTTAAATAACCTAATCACACATTTGAGCTTTTAATCAGTTCATCAATTGCCTTTTGCAAAAAAAATATGTATTTCTGGTACAACGTGTATTTACAGCTTTGCGTGTTTGCTCTCCCACGAGGAGCAGGGACCTGCAGAAAGGTCACGATGGAGAGGTGCATGTTGTTGTGTGAGAGGCATTGAAGGAACAAATCCACGGAGACTCAACCTAATCTAACAGAATACAGGGGAAGCAGCGGCCTTGGGGCCTCTATAAGGCGGGCATGAATTGTTTGCCGGAGACAATCATTTGAATTTCTTTATTTCTCCGGCCTTTGTTTCATCCCTCCACTTGTAGGAGGAATTGAATGAACCGAACAAAGCTGCTTATTATGGCAGTACGTGCAGCCCCCTTCCCTCTGGTCTCTATTTCGCCTCCTTCCATCATCTCCTCCCACGGATCTCCTCATCAGTGGGCCCATGGACCCAGAAATGCTGGAGAGCAAAAAAGCCTCAGTGCTTTTCATGCCTCTGGATGATGACATACATCTGAGCCCATCATTTCATCTGAGCTGCTCGCATCCGTTCCCCTTGATTATCCTGCTGTTTCCTCCCCCCTGACTTTTTTTGATTTAATATTTCAAAACTTCCCAACACATCTCTCTGCGCATTACGAGGCTTCGCTGGACTCCCGTCACTCACTCAGATATGTAGAGTCGTGGAGGAGGAAGAGAGGGAGAAGTGGAGAAGATGATGTGAGGACGAGGCCGGACGAGCGCACGCTTGAGCGCTTGAGGGCGGCGGCGGCGTCAAACGACGCTCGGAGGGTTTTTCTTGCTCACTTTCACATCAGTAAGCAATGAAATCACAGCTATTTAAGTCGCACAGCGTGGCGATAACATTCCGTCCGGCTCCTCTCGAAGACAGACAGTCGGATCCCTCCAACGTGACTTCCCCGTCTCGATCCTGCTCGAGTTGAACCGGCACATTCCCGAGCAGCAAACGGCCTCCTACACTATTTTACCTTACATAATGTCCGACTTGTATCTCCTCCAATTCTCTTTCCTCCTGAACGCGCCTCATAAATACAGCATAGTTACATAAACAGCCTTGGAGATGTAGGCTACCAACATCTCTGAAGGACTTAAAGCAGGAAATTATCTCTTAGGGGAAAATTTGGTCTCCGCTTTCGTCTCCTTTTTTTGTGCCGTTAATCTTCCCTTCCAGCTAATCCAGTGGGCAGATCCACCGTGATTATCTCTCCTCTTTATTCATAACAGGCCCGATACCGCCTCTCATCTCTCTTTCCCTTTCTCTCTCTCTCTCTCTCTCTCCATTTCCTTTCTCTCCACCCTTCTTTTCCTAGCGCGTCTTAAGCCCCCTCCCTCCTTTTCAAAGGCCATCAGAGGAGAGTGAGTGACACGAACAAAGTGTTTGAATGAGGCGTCTTTAAAAGAAGCCACCGCAGCTCTGCAGTGTGATTCTGTTGGATTCGGTGCGAGCGACTGTGCAGTGCAGTCATATCAGGATGAATAAATAGTGTTATTATTAGAACCAAATCAGTGATTGGAAGGTAACGGCGGTAACAGCGTGAGCGTGTGATAACGATAATGAACAAGGGTGTTTCTTTGGAGGAGGATTGTCATGACAAGGATCCTTTAATTAGATTAGACTCAGTGTGTTTTGATACCCCGCCGCTGTGGGTGGGTGTGGATGAGTGTGTGTGTGTGTGTGTGCACATTTTGAATATTTAGTTTGGCTCATGTGAAAGTGAGGGACTCTTAACCAGTGTTTCTCTTTCTTTATTTGCATCTCGGCGTCTGTGTTTACGTCTGCCCGCCTCATTCTGCTTCTCTCCCACACCGTTTGTCTCTCGCTTCTCTGCCTCATATTTTACTCTATAGCACATCCACATAACTATATATACATCCACCTCACTATGCTTTCATTTGGAAAGGCGTCACCCCTGCTCGGGATTCGCCCGACGTCCACGAGACTCCGGGGTTTCGGAGCCGTCTAAAATGGAGAAGTTTGGAAACGCTCCCGGCCCTGTTTTGATTTAAAAGCTCCAGTCTGGACAAGCAGAAACTGAGAGGGGCCTGAAAATGCATATCACTTGACCACTCATGTCCGAACTAAAATATACAGTAGTAGAAATGGCTGTAGCCACAGTAATCTTCTCTCCTCTACGCCACCCTTCGCTCGTCTCATCCATTACTTCCCTCTGACTAGCCTCCTTTTTTCCTTTTTCCTCTCTTTCCAGCACTTCTCTCTGACCTCTTCAACTTCCCCTCTTCTCCCCCTCCTCCTCGCCCACTCCACGTCCTCCGCTCCCACTCTCATTTCCATTCGAGCATGTCCTTGTGTTGTTGATTTGATCAGGGAGCTGTTTTCACCGCGAATAGCATTGTCTAAATCACCAAATCGCTCAGAAGCACAAGGTAGCAATACACCGAAGGTATAATTAGTCCTTAATTAGAAACTTTTATCGAATACATTACGCGGGCCGTAATCGGGAATGTGCTAACGAACTTGAATGGGGAAATTAGATTCCCACCGTAGAAGAGACAGGCTGGATTATCCACCTCGCGTGTGTTGGACCAGTTGCCTGAAGACGTTGTTGCCTTTTCAGTATAAAACACTCCGATGCGTGTCAGCTGTTTCATTTCTCTTTGTTTGGGGAAAAGCGAGAAACCGCTTCAGGATTCATGCCTGTGTTCTGCTGTGATGCACTTAGTGAGAAAACATGGTTATTACGAGGCTGTAAAACAAATCCTCGGTGTCTAATGTGTGTGTGTGTGTGTGTGTGTTTCAGAGTTGGAAGTGGCCAGGCTGAGCACGGAGGGGAACCTCGCAGACCTGACGTTCCCTCAGTCGGAGCTACATGGAAACTCCATCCAGCTTTCAGCCAGCACCCTCAAGCAGCACGGCAGAAACGGTAGAGGAGAAATCACACTCCCTCTCCCTCCTGCTCGCACAATGAAGTCTGAGGCCCGACGTGTGTCTCTCTCCTCTCGCTCCGTCTAACGCTCCCTCGGTCTATTTCTGTCCTCGTGGTGTTAGTCAACAATTATCTCCAGCTCCCCTCATATGTTCCTGTGTGTCTTTTTTCCGACAGGGGAGATCAGGATGGCGTTTGTCCTCTACAGGAACCTGGGCGCCTACCTGTCCACGGAGAACGCCAGCGTCAGGCTGAGCAGCGAGGCGGTCTACCCTAATTACTCCGTTATCGTCAACTCCCCGGTCATCACGGCATCCATTAACAAGGAGAGCAACAAGGTTTACCTGTCCGAGCCGGTGGTCTTCACTGTCAAACACCTGCAGGTAAGTGAGCTGCGGGGTCACGACCTCCCTTTGTAAACATTAAAAAGAAATAGCGTGCTGGATAATGGAGGAGGAGGGAAAGCTTTTCTGAAGGTTCAGGCCCACAAGCCACTGATGACGGAGAAACATGAAAATAATCTGATAACTCAAAGGGTAATTATTTACAGTATATGTATATGGAGCAGCCAACAGGTGGCTAAACAGGATGGAGGATGGAGCTGAATGGACATCGGAGTAAGGGGCAAAGAAAACACCGAACTGGAAGCATTACATGATAAATGGAATCGAACAACCACGAGACACCGAAACCAATGAGAATGATAAATATGATTTAGTATAACAAGTATTTTCTTTGTCTTACCCGATTGGAACATTTATAAAAACAAAACAAAAAACAGTGACTAGCGACTTCAGGGAATTATTCTCCGGAGCACTGAGGGCATTTTTTTTTTTTTTTTTTTAGAAAGATATGTCTGCAAACTACAACAATATGTTTGCAAAAGTTTTGTGTATGCACCAGAAAACTTGTGATTTGCTTTGACAAAACTTAACTTTTCCCAATTGGTTTAACATCTTCTCAGTGGACATAAAAAAAAAAAACACTGAATAAATTTGCAATTGTTTAGTGTGACTTTTAAAAGCTGTAAATTGTGGTGAGTATTTAGCTTCTTAACCAACAAGCTAACTCGTCTCCAATTGGTGTTTCAGCTGGTTTCAGTTGCTCATTTTAAGAGCACTTCCATAAAGCATCACACATACACTAAAACACACACACACACACACACACACACACACACACACACACACACACACACAGGTTCAAGCAGCTCCTACACGCACGGACACGGCACTGCCACCTTCTGCCATGACTCTGTGTTTATTTGTTGCTGCGCTCTCTCATTCTGTCCCTTCTGTTTGTTGTTTTGTTGTTGTTTTGTGTGTGTTTGTGTGTTGTGACTCCCTCTCTGTGTCTCTTCCTCTCCATCCCGTCTCCACCAAGTCCTCCCACCACTTTTCTCACTTTTCTTTTGGCTCTCCCAACATTGTCAATGCTTCTGCCTCCCACCTCCCCATGACTAAGTATCTGTTCTCCGTCTCCTTGCTCTCCCACCCCTCCTCCTCCTCCCTGGCTCTCCCTCCATGTCTAACTCTCTCTCCCCCTCTCCTTAGCATTCGGAAGAAAACTTCAATCCCAACTGTTCGTTCTGGAGCTACTCCAAACGCACCATGATGGGAATCTGGTCGACGCAGGACTGTCGTCTGCTGGGCACCAATCGCACGCACACCAGCTGCTCCTGCACACACCTCACCAGCTTCGCGGTGCTCATGGCCCACGTGGAGGTCAAGGTAGGCGTTTGTTCCGCCAGGCCTGCCAGAGGAGGCGGGGAGGGGCAATATCAAAGGGTCGGCTGTTCATCATTTGATTAGTGGTGGCTGGCAAAGTCTGGTCAACACATCCTGGGGGGAAAAAAAGTGGGAGGGGAGGGGAAGGAAGGAAGAGGAGGAAAATAGATTTGAACTCTCCAGAGACTTTGGATCTGAGTAATCAAACTTGGCAGGGGAGAATTCACAGATGATTTTTACAGTTGTGTCACCCGGCCCGATGTTGAATCTGAGATGACAGAAGGAATGTGCACCTCAAACAAATTCAGCAAAACAGATCAAATCGAGTTCACCTTCCACGAGGCAGTATTTTATTAGTTTCATTTCTGACGAGTGACGAGAAAAAAAAGGACTTTGACAGCCACGAGTCAGAGTGGGCAGTGGATAAGAACCCCTTTGTCCCGCTGTGTGTGGGATAAGCACCTTCTTTAGTCTCCATCTTTTGTCACGATAAGTTCCTTTCCCCCAAATCGGCTCCTGTAACTCCGGATAACGCGCGTCACCCACGTCTCTCCCTCCGGGGCCCGAGGATGTGTGTTACTTCTGAAGGGGTCATGGTCAGAGCTATGGCTCGGCAGCCCCCCCCCCCCCCCCCCCCCCATGTGAACACACTGTGAGGGTTCGAGCAGTAGATCCATCACAGCAGTGCAATGTTGAACATTGCTCCGCCTGCCAGGTTGCAGGACACTGATGGATAGAGCCAGAGCACCTGTGCAACACGGCGTAACGCTGCGGCCCTGAACGCTCAGAGACACACGGGTGGGGGGGGGTCTGCCTGTGTGTCTGTAAGTATGTAACAACAATATGATATGTATGATTTCTGCGAAGGGAGGCACAGTGGTACAGCGCTGTCACCTCACAGCAGAGGGTTCCTGGTTCGATAGCCGGGGTTGCCCTTACTGTATGAAGTTTGCGTGGCCCTTTATCTACGATGTTATTGGTTGTGTGTCTCTGTATGTTGGCCCTGCCACATGCGGGCAAGCTTTCCTGGTTGTAGCCCACCTCTAGCCCAAAGTTGACTGGGTTAGAGATCAACATTCCCCAGACCCCCAAAGGATATAGCCGTATAGATAGTGGATGGATGGATTTTAATAAACTAATGCTTAACATGTATCAGGTAAACCACTCATGCTTTTGCCTTTCTATGTTTTCGTCCGTCTCACAGAAAGCGGACAGCATGCACGACCTGCTCCTGGACGTGATCACCTGGGTGGGGATCCTGTTGTCGCTGGTCTGTTTGCTCATCTGCATCTTCACCTTCTGCTTCTTCCGCGGGCTGCAGAGCGACCGCAACACCATCCACAAGAACCTGTGCATCAGCCTCTTCATCGCCGAGTCCCTGTTCCTGGTCGGGATCAACAGGGCCGACCAGCCGGTAAGCAGAATGGATTTTCTTTTAAGTGTGTACCCGTGTAGAATGGCAGTGCGACACGCCTCTCGCCCCAACGTGAGCTGGGATTGGCTCCAGGCCCGGTGTATAGATGATAGAGTCTGTGTTTGTTATTTTAACTACATGCTATGACAAGATGATCAATATTAAATTGTCAACTAGTTATAGACAGAAATAAAAGGCTTCATCTGACACTGCTTTTTTATTCATGCTGTGCTGGCACGTGCTCGGCATAATTGTCCACTGACCATGATTATACTACTGATTATATTGCAACTTTGGCAGAGTCAATTGTGAAATGTTTACTAACTTGCTGTCAGTGGTTGACCACATTACCACCACATGAATAAGAAACAGCAGGTTCGTTACACGCAGCGTTCTCAGAATGAATCAGAAGCAGGAATTCATCCGACTCGCTAGTAAAAACAAACAATATCTGTGAATTCAAATAGCTACGTAATGTTTTATTTTTATACTTCACATTAATTGTGACAAGGAAAAAGCAGCCACTGAATTAATGGATGTGTTTGAACTGCACATGGTTCATTTTTCCATGACATCACTACTATACGTAGTGGAAGAGGTCAACAATTACAATCATATTAATCATTTTACAGTTTGTTGATAGTTGAGAGAGCATCGCCAACTAAAGCAAAGCAGATATAACATCTATAACAGAACCTAATTAGTTATTGTACTGCACATATGTATAATATTTAGGTTACTTTTCAAGAGGTATGATAAATTATACTTATAATATTTATATTATATGACACTTCAGGGCACTCGCCCAACGGCCCACTTATGAGACCGCATTTAATTGACTAGATCTGGATTTTTATTTGGATCTACTTCAGTTTCACAAACTCATAAATATCAGTCTTCTAAACCAGTCAGATCTGTTTTCTGAGAAATCTTGGAAAATTGTTAAAACTGATGACAACTGACAAGAAAGGGTTAGGGTTAAATATAATTCCTCTACTAACCCCCCTGAGCAGGTCCCATACCGCATCCTCCACCAAGTCTCCCGGTAATCCTTTCAGTATAAAAACCTGCTTAGTAAAGGTAGTAAATATGTAGAGTCCTTCAGAAGTAACACAAATATAAAAAATATGTATTCCCGCTTGTCTTTGGTCCATTACCACTGATTCATGAATGCCTCCACAGTAGATTATCTATTAAAGCTTTTTATTATCTTAGCTGAGTTCATGTCAACATTTGCATTTGTTAGTCATTTTCCCCTCAGGCAACAGTAGCAGGGAATCCCACTGGTTGTGAGGAGGATGTTTGTGCGGTAAATAAAAAGATCACAAACAAATCTCATGCGAGGCAGGATTGTAAATATGGGTTCAACCTGCGTTTGACTGTTCATATTAAGAACGCAATTCCACAGGAGTCCCCACACATCACTGCTAATGTACTGGAGAATTGCTGTGTGTAGATGCTGTCCTCCGTGCTGAACAAAACTGTTGAATTTATTTTTGGTTGAAAATATTTTTTTAAATAAAATATAGAAGAAAGATCAAATAAAAAGGTTTTGAATATCATTTTATGGTAATTCTCAACAAAATCAATTGGAATCGCAAACAGCTCCCGAGCGGGGGTCAAATAAGGCATGCTGACATTCAGAACAACCTTGGGGTTTTATCCCGGCTCAGTCTGTGTATTGGCTGTATGTCATTGTGTGCATCAAAGTGTCAAGCAGCGTTCAATGATTCCGGTGCATTCTAGTAAAAGCTGTGGATGAATGCGGTCGTTTCAACATGTCTGTGGGCGACAGAGGTTTATTAGTCACGGCCTGTCCTCTCAAGGTCCTGGATCAGGTTGACTGGCTCAATTTGTGAATTGTGTGCGAGGCTAAGTCGGCACTACTACCTTGTTGTTTGTAATCAACTCTACTACGGATACAACCGGCGTCCACACTTCTCTGCAGTTTAAGAGCTGCTAAAAGGCAGTTGGGAAACGCTGCTGTCCACGTATTTGTTTAAAAACTCAGTGTTTTACTCTGGACAGGAGACATTTGGAAACGAAGATATTGGAATGTTGCTGACTCTGTGGAGTTTGCTAATACATGTTTTGCAGTTGAATTGTGTAGGAGACAAGGTAGCATGTCCCCTTCTGCAAATAACAACCAAATGTCTGTTGCACATGTCCACTTTTTATAAGTGGTCACATGCATTTTTGTATGGGCAGGGATTCGAACTGATCACGAGAACATAGCAGAATGGATGTAGCCTCAGACACAGTGCATGTTGTATATAACATACACAACATGCATTTAATATGCAAATCATTCATTAGGAAATCAAATTATTCTCAGAAGTGAAATTCCTTTCGTTTCTTTTATGCTCATTGAACAACAATTTGTTTTTATGTATTATAGTATATGAAACCTTTAGTGTAAAGGTAGTCCATGTTTTCTTTTTCTTCTGTTCACTGGTTTAATCATCATTTAATCATGGAGTGTGTGTTTATGGGGGAGGACGTACCCTGGGGTATATCCTTTACCTCCCCCATATTAAAGTAAAGCCTCCTGCCTTGGCATCCTGCTGAGAGTTCAATGAGAAAACAATCTCATCGCGGATGAAGATGAGATTGCAAATTTGACAAAATGTGTTTTGACATTGAGGTTTGTGTATTTGTCTTTGGTGTGTGTATGTTTGTGCAGGAGGGATCATGTTCCTTTGTACGTGTGTGTGCCGCTGTATCGGTGTGTGTGGCGTCCTCCTGTTAATTACCGGTGACTATTTGTGACCCCCATTAACATCTTCAGCGTCACTTAGCTCACAGCCGGTTAAGCCAGTAATTCCAGCAGGAAAAGTAAATGACTTTGCATAATCAGTTTTTTACCTGTGTGTGTGAACACAGTGTGTGTGTGTGTGCGTGTGCTTGTGCGTGCCTGTGTGTGTAAAATACACTGTGCGATCATTAGAAATGGAAATGAGTGGCTCCCTCGCCCCCTAAACTCATTGTCTCTCAGACATTAGGTAATTGTCTCTCGCTGAAAACCCCTCCATTATAGAAGTCTGACTGCTCGCGCTCCCATTCAGTGATTTAGGAGAGACTCTTTAGATCAGAACATTGCCGTGAACGTGACGGGCCACATCGCGCCGCTCATTCTTTCCTCGTCCTCTCTTCTGAAGCAGCACTCTTTTCTTCCTTCCCTCCTGCTGAAATTGTTAACGTTGTTTTAGTTTTCATAACCCTCTTTCACTTTTCAACTACTCATCCTTGGCTGCTGGGATTTTCTTTTTCTTTCCATTCAGGAGAGAGTCAGGCTTTTTCGCCATTGTTGCTTCTTGATTGAAGCCTAGCTACCTAGTAAAAAAAGAAGGTAGTATGCATGTAGCCCCAGAAGATGCGTTATTTATACGTGAGAGGCAAAGCCCAGGAAAATATCTGCACTAGTGATGAGCGGGTTGGAGTTATACCTTGCCGTATATCCTCAGGTCAGATGGGTAGGGTCGGAAGAATGAACATTTCTGACAATAGGGTGGGGGGGGAATGGACGAGTCATCTTAGGGCAATTTGCTTTCTCTTTGGGAGAAACTCATTCCCTCGCTCAAATCCTCACACAGTGGACGCTATTGTATTTTAGGAATATTCATGTGGGTGCAGGTCTCTGAAAAAGAGAAAATAATTCCTTCGGGTAGGTGATGGGTGGATGAGTCAAGAATACATGCGGATTAGGTTGAAGTCAGAGCCGATCTACATTTTCTGCAGTTCATGTCTGAAAAGAACATTTTATCCTCCAACTCTTCCTCCCCTTCATTCATCTCTATTCACATGATTCAAACAATGTGTCTTAATCTCCCTTTACTCACTTTCTACTAATCTCATTAGTTATTTTCATCACCCTTGCCACACCACAGCAACATTAACAGTATTCTGATTATATAGTTTATTGAAAATCCACGGTTTAGGTGTAGTTAAAGCATAAAACCTGATTTCTCTCCTCCAGATATTCAGTTTCTAAACTGATGTTACTGCCGCCTTTATCCTCTGAGCTCTAAAATGTGTCACTTCTTATAGGTGCTTTGTCTCTTTCATACCAAGTTGCTGAGTCATTTTCTTTACTCATTTCTGTTCATCCTTGGCATTGACAGAAAAATCTCATTGTGTTCTCTCCAGTGCTGCCAAGTAATTCGCCCTCCTCCGTAACCCCCTCCCTCCTCTTCTCTCTCAGCCCCCTTTTTGAAAGTGCTTCTGTTTGAAATGTGGTCAATCAGCACAGGCTGCAGCACCGACTTGTCACTTGTATTCTCCCATCTATCTTCTTAAATAACTTCTAGATGTAGACGTGGAGTAAAGTGCGAAGGAGGCTCTACTAATGTTGCCATCTTGAAGTGATTTAGAGTCATTCTGTCGCCTGTAATTGCTGTTATACTACACTATGATTGTGAGCTCCCTCTGTTGCTTCCTGCCTCGTACTCGCCCTCTCCTGTCTATTCCAGAATTGCCGGCCCTATGTGTGACGACCATAAAGTCTTACTCAGGCTCTTATCGCCTGAAGTGTTTGTGTCTTTCTCCCGCCATCTCATCAGCGCAACTGTCCCCCAGGTTACACCTTTCTCGAGCACCGCTCCATGTGGTTTCACTGTGTTTCTAAATCCTCTCCGTCTTTTCCTTCCCTCTCCAGATTGCCTGTGCAGTCTTCGCGGCCCTGCTCCATTTCTTCTTCTTGGCAGCCTTCACTTGGATGTTCCTGGAAGGGGTGCAGCTCTACATCATGCTGGTGGAGGTGTTTGAGAGCGAACACTCCAGGACTAAGTACTTCTACCTGGCAGGATACGGAGTGCCTGCCATCATCGTGGCTGTCTCCGCCGCAGTGGACTACAGGAGCTACGGCACTGACCGAGTGTAAGCGTAGAAGGGGGGGTTGAGAGGGAGCCTACAGCGTGAGGGATGGATGGATGGTTGGATGATAGGGGCAGAGAGGCAAAGAGGGGGGGGGGGGGGGGGGGGTGCTGAAGTGCCTGATGTCGTTTTGGCTGTGGCACCTCTGAAGAGTCAATTCAGCGAGGTTGAGAGTGGAGAGAAGGATGCAAGACAGGAGGGGGAGTGTGGGTAAAAGCGGGGGGGGGGGCGTGGGATGCACGTTAGAGTGGCTGCATGAGCACGGCAGCAACAATGTGTGAATATGGAAGGATTTAACTCATGGGAAGATGGGGGGTGGGGGGGGGGGAGTATGGTGGAGCAGTCTGAGGTTACCTCCATAGTAGCGTCCATATCAACCCAATACAGATGCACCTGGCGTCCACACTACTCCCGAGTTTTAGAGCCACTGAAACAGAGACCTTTGTCATCACTGCAGGTCCCTTATAAGTTTGAAAACCGGTTGCTGATTGGTTGCTTCGGTCACGATGTAGCCTTCTGATTTGTCGGGCTCCCTATCCCTTCCATATCAACCCAATACAGATGCACCTGGCGTCCACACTACTCCCAAGTTTTAGAGCCACTGAAACAGAGACCTTTGTTATCACCGCAGGTCCCTTATAAGTTTGAAAACCGCTTGCTGATTGGTTGCTTCGGTCACGATGTAGCCTTCTGATTCGTCGGGCTCCCTATCCCTTCCAGATGAAAACAACCGGCATTAGCCTCGTCTACCAGTTTAGTTTACACCATGGGAAATCATAAGGGCTGCGACTCTGTTGTCTTTGTTAACAGCTGTTGTGCAGTTAGATTCTGCATTTTACAATGAAACAACTGTTTACCTGATCAGGAGCTCCTTTTTGGGGCAATCTACGACTATTCCCTTGTCCAGTGGGATCTGAGCCGTCCTGTTTACACTAGCACGAGCGTGCCCAGTGTACGTGAGTGGTCATGTGATATGCGATCTGAGGTGAGTTAGTATGGGTGGGGATCTCAACTAGCAGACAAAGATCCTTTCAGTTTGCCGCTCTCAGATGAAAACGTAGTGGTATGGATGTAGCCTGAGGGAGAAAAGAAGGGATTTGAATATTTGAGTGTGAGGATGGAGGGACAAAAAGTGAGGTGATGGGGCAGTGTGTCCGAGGGTGCACCCATCCACACTGTTCTGCACTGGTGTGTGTAAACAAAGAAAAAGGGAAGATTCCCCAGAGGAAGAGCAGTGAGTGGGATGAGGACATACATTAAGAGCCCATGGAAACGTATTCACTTACGCTTGACTCGTCCAACCGGAAACACAGAGTGAATCCAGGAGATGCCAGGCAGCATCTCATTCATATGAAGTATGCATAATAGGCCACATACAAATACACCCGAGTGAACATAACAACAGTCTCACACGCTTGACCTGTCCACTCCATTCATGTTGTGACTCTGAGGAGACACTTCGAGAGTCCCACATTTTATTCATGCATGTGCTTATGCATATTATGTGCACGATGTGCATAAATGTACACGGTGCACTTAGGAAGACCGTGACCTGTCCTCCACTCTACAACCGTAAGACAGGGCATTATCAAAGCGGAACTGTGCGTTGAAAAAAAACTTGTATCTGGCAAAAATGTCTTCCCTCAATTGCTAATAAATGAGTGGCTCCATATAGAAAGTGAAATATGACGGGACACTATAGGGCTGTTAAATGATTCACATGCTCAAATGCCCACGTCCTGTGCTGCTGGCGGGGGGTCTTCTGTAGATCAGACCCCGCAGCTCCTCGTCACCTCGGAGGCTGGAGGACGAGGAAGGGTCGAATTTAGCAGTGTTTAAGCGTCAGGCCACACCAGTCTGTATACCACTTAGATCAATATTTCATCGTGGGACCATCATTAAAACATGAGTGTCTGAATGCCAAGCTCTGGATGAATAATCAGACTGCATGCCATTAGCCACCAGACTGGTGTCCACAATAGCTGTGGTTTAGCGGCAGAAGCCCCCAAAAAACAAGTAATATGTTGTGGGAGCATGTGGTTAATAAAGAGCCACCTTGAAATCAGTGAAGATGTAAAAGAGTAATTTCACCCGAGAAATGAATTCCTGTCCTTCACCCCAAACAACCACTTTTCATGCTTTTAATGGCCCTGTGCCTCGTGGACTTTAAGAAGAAACTGAAAGCTATTTTCATTTAAAGCCTAGAACTCTCTCTCTAGTGACTCATTCATCAGTCAGGCCTTGAAAATGGCGCTGCTCGTCAGGTTTGACATAACGCATTGAAACAAAACCTCGGCAAATATCCTCTGCCACCCCTGCTGTGTCACCTTGACACGCATCACACACCTCCACCCCCCCCCCCCCCCCCCCCCGCATTAGCCAGTGGCACTGAGTCTATCTCCCGTCCCATAATGAAGGTGGCTATGACTTAGCAGAGGCGCCCTAATGGAGGGTACAGTGACACAGTCAGGGACCCGTAATGGAGGGCTCTCTAATGTGGCGGAAATTGAAAGATTAATAATTCAGAAGCAGCTGGTCGTGAATCAGTCGGCCATTTTGCTCTAGCGGTTTTTACCCAGGTACTTTTTTTTTTGCTGCAGCCCTTTGGGTCTGACCTCAGCGGAGGGCAGGCGGGCGACTTTTCTTTTTCTTTTTTTTCTTCTCCTGCTTACTGCAATTGATGAGTGAAGATGTTTAGGGGTAGTATAATTTAGCATACAGCAGTTTATCTTTTACCATCAACGCTAACCTTGTGGTCAGAAATCGGTGCCTCTGTGTGTGTGTGTGTGTGTGTGTGTGTGTGTGTGTGCGCCCTCTCCTTTAACCTCACCGCCGCCACCCTCAGACTCCATAAATAGCCCTGGTGTGAGGGCTGCATCCATAACTCAGTATTAAAATGAACACAGTCATGTCATATTTTTGCGACTGCAGGATGTGACTGTGTCATATATCTGTGCCCTAAGGGGGGACTGAGGGTTTATTTATCACAGGTGCTCATCCCTTGCTGTCTGCCCCTCCGCGTGTGATGTATATTTGAGCTGTGCATACACCGTGGTGTTTTTTTCTCTGTCCTGCAACGCCTCTCCCACTGCTCTCCGTCTCTTTCACTTTTTCATCCGCACCAATTCTTTTTGTCCTCCCTCTAACCTGATGCGTTTGATATACTGCGTGGCATGTAATGTATTGCTTTTTCTCCTTGTGCGTGTGTGTGTGTGTGTGTGTAACTGTGATGCATGTCCTGTCCTCTGATGGTAAATCCTTGCTACCCTACATCCATCTGAGACTGGGGCATGTTTTTAATCCCTCTGCGTCTTTCCTTTCTCCTGTTCTTCTTCCCTCTGTTTGTCATGCATGATGTCTCTCTCTCTCTCTCTCTCCCTCTCTCTCTCCCTTGTACTCACTCTTTATCTCTTCTCTCTCCCCCTGTCTAGGTGCTGGCTGCGATTGGATACATACTTTATCTGGAGTTTCATTGGCCCTGCTACTCTCATCATCATGGTGAGAGACACGCACACACATGCTGACACACTTGGCATAGTGCTGCATGTAGGTTACAGAGAGGAGAGGGTGATACATGATTGTGCAGAAGCGACTCGCTGCGTTAAGGTTTGACTGAGCTTTTTGTTTTGAAAGTGGAAGCAGGAGAAACGTCATGTGTCAACTTGATCATTCAACGGTTGTATAAACCTGAGTGGGTCTGGGCCATGCCACCAAAGGGAGATTTTTTAAGCCATTTCCGATTAGAAAAAGTGCAGAAATGTTTGTGTCATTCAGAAAAACATTTTGAAAAAAACACATAATAGAGCCAGAAGAGCCAACATCCGGTGTCTCTGAAGTGCTCTCAAACTGTCTTTATCCTCCTGGAATTATAACATCACAAATGAGGAGGATGACTAATTTTCACTCCTGCCCACTGAAAAGATGCAAAATTCTCTGATGTTACTATTTTCTTAGTTTCATAACATAGGTAGGGTAGAAATCTGGTATACACACATTTACAGCTATATTAGATTTCTTAAAGGAATAGCACTGTAGGATAAGCAACGTTTTGGTGATCGATGCATAGAGAAATGTCACCACTGAAAAAACTTCGGTTAGTGACATAAATGAACACAATTGCTAACTTTACTTTGAAAATACTTAATTCATATGTGTGTTTGTTTTAATATATTTTTTTCACTGAATAAATGATAAATTATGAGTGTGTAAACTCTTTTGAGGCACAGACGCAAGCATCCTACCTACCTTGAAAAAGCATGCACTATATATATAGTGAAAATGGTAAAACTAAAGCAATGGGAAATGTTCCCAATTAGGTGAATGTCAGCATGAACACTGATACTCTGTGCTCATTTTAGAAATGTCAGGCAGACTATCGCTGATCTAACTGGGGCTGTAAGTGGGAGCAGTGCAGGTGGGACTGCTCTGTTATGACTCTACACCCATTGCTAGCATACACACCCTCGGAGACCTAACACAACAGCCTAGATGAGTTATTATTAAACCACCCTATCAAAGCAATGGGTAAGGACAGCAGACTGGGCGGCAACTGTGAGAATTGGATTTTTTATTACAGCAATGATCATTGATGGTCACAATGACTGCTGGGTTTTCTCTGATGCTCCAGCTGCTGTATTTTTAGAACATAAAGGTTCGTTGATAGGCCGATACCGTCCCCAAGCCAATTACTGCTGCAAGGGGAAATGAAATGACCTGCACTATACGTGAGTGAACTGTGGTGGTGACAATGTGTCTTTAATTAGGCTCATCGCTGCAGAATATTTACTTGTGTGTGTGTGTGTGTGTGTGTGTGTGTGTGTGTGTTTCAGCTGAACGTCATCTTCCTCGGTATCGCTCTTTATAAGATGTTCCACCATACGGCCATTCTCAAACCAGACTCTGGATGTCTGGACAACATCAAGTAAGTGCATGTGTGCTTACCATTCTGCTGCCTCACCAGTGCTCCTGGGTGTGAAAGTGGGTGGGATTATGCATGTGTGTGTGGGTTAAATACAAGGAATAGTTTGACATTTTGGAAAATATACTTATTCTCTATTTTTTTTTTGTCAAGATAATAGACTGATTCCACTCTTACTGTATTTCTGTTTGTTGAATACAGTATGTAGCTGGATGAGAAGAAGTCGTTTAGTTTGGCTCCTAGATTGAATAAAAAGATCGACGACATGTCTCTCCTTGTTTCCACTGTACAAAACCCGAGCTAAGATCCCACCATTACAAATGCGCTTGACCAATCAGGAGTCTCAGCTGTCAATCATAATCAAAAAGAGCACTTGCATATATCTGTTTCATAATGACTAATACCATATATAAATGTAATGTAATTAACATGAAATTTGACTTTTAGTTTGCCTATGGAAAATAACATGGAAGAGGCTGGATTTATGACCAATACAGCAGCCAGCCACCAGGGGGTTTTTGGCTTCACTTTTAGGGACATGTCATCCATCTTTAAATACAGTTTATTAGCATAATTGAAGCAGAGGGAAATAAGCTAACAAAACCTGCATACTAGCACATCAGAGTGTAAAATGTTAAAGTTAAAAGTCTGTGTGTGGAAGTATGACGTGTGGATAGTGACTGTCACCTTTAAACAGAGCCAGGTTAGCTTAGCTCAAAGCGGGATTAATCATCTCATTAGACAAATATTCTTTAAAAATTTCACAAAATGTCAAACTTTATTTTAAATCTCTGTCCATCCTCTTTCTGTACCTAAGCATGTCACATCCGGCATTATTTCCGACATTATTTCCAGACATCACCCACTGAACTCATCACGTCACGTTACCTGCATCGCCCTCACAGAAAATCACTGAATAAGACTTAATTCCCACAGAACAATGAGGCCGTGGCCTCCGAGCTAACTCATCAGGACTTCGTCTTTTCGTCTTCGTCTGAGACAAAAGGCTCAGTCTAATTCAAACAATATGCGGCGGCTGCTCAGAATATAAATGACAAAATGGCTTACTCATTTGATAGATCGTTTAAATATTACTGCCAATTTATCTCTCATGACAGCAGTTTTAAGTAGGACTTCAAGTGGGAAGCGTTGCAGACATAAAGACGAAAGCAGCCAATCTTTGCCCCGCTGCCGTTCAGGGGATTGAGATCAAAAAAGGCAGATGAAAGATAAAATGAAATAATTATTTCGAATACAACCCTTTTTTTCCCTTTTCCCTCTCTGAGCGCACCAAAGGCTGAATTGATTTTGATCATTTTACTTCATTAGTGTTTCATTTACATGTTAATCATCATCATCATCTCATTATTTTGTTTTTCTTCTTTTTTCATTTTTTCTTTGTCTCTTTAACTTCAAGCCATCATGTGTTGTCTCTGTTGAGGACTGGCTCTGGTAAGGCCTCCTTCCAATCAGATGCCTGTCATCCTCCCTAGCTGTATTTTGATTGGTCTGTTTGTCATCTTATTTGTCTGTGAAACCTCCTAGAGTCTGTGCTCCTCCCTTAATTAACCATTAACCTGCTTTGTTAAACGGATCACTTGTCCGTGTGTGATTTGCGAGCTCCTGTGACCTAAGGGCCCAAAGTGCTATTGAAATATTATAATGGCGCGATGTGAATAAGGGGACGCCGAGCCGAGAGAGAGAATCCATGACTCGAGGGAGCACTGGAGGGAGAGGTGGAATGGAGGGATGGAAAAGAGAGGAATGAGTATACCCTTTATTGAAGGGGGTCGTCAGACGAGCTTTATTGGAGGTTCTGTCTCGCCTGAATGGTGCCACAGAGGGCAACATCGAATCAATCACCTCAGTCTCACTCACTTACTCTCCTCTTTCTCTCTTCCTTCCTCCTGACTCTTCTAATATCTGGCCCTGTGTCTTTTTCTCTCGCCGCCCTCCCCCTTCCCTTCTTTACCCCCTTTCTTTGTCTTCAAGTCTCACATGAGAGGTGATCACTGCCCAGTCAGCCAATCAAATGAACAGCCATCATCGTGGCTGTGGCAGACCCGACACCATGACCTTTACTGGGAAATGTCATTTTATAATGGCCGTAATGTCCGTCTATTAACGCCCAGCGATACCACTCCCACGGCCACACACACACTCACTCTCACGTGCACACACTCAGGCGAGGACTTACGATGCATACACATGCCTCGACGATGACCATTTCTCTGACATTTTACCTTTATGACTCGTTTCTACATAGGCTCAGTTTGGAATGGAGCCTCGGAAAACTTTTATGAAATTTGGTTCCATTAAATGGTTATCGTCACATTTGCACTAACAGACTTCAGGACCCACTTCTGCCTGTGAAAACACTCTTTACCCTCGGATGTGCACTTTGAGGAATGACAGATTTTGGATCTCTCTCGGTAAAGGTCTTGCGGGCTTGACTTTCTCGTTACTAGTGGCTGACGTCAGCGAGCTTCTAACCTCCCCTGCCTGTCTCTGGAGATGGTATCTAAATGAGCAAATCCCCTCTCTCTCTTGTCTCTACCATTTTTGCAAGAGTGTAATTCTTTTAGGCAAAAGCCTCCCACTGTTCCCCTCATCCCAGTCCCACAGTGTCAGTGCTGAGTGAACCCTCCTTCACCCCTTTCTCCTGCCTCATATCCCACATGCATCAAACTTGGATGAAAAGCTTTAGCTTTCCAGGGAAAGAGCCAAGGCTTTTTATACTTCCTATAATGCCATCCGCAAAATAAACTTTATATATAACGTTACATTGCTAAAAGAGCTCTTGTTGAGAATATGAGATGTTAAATCAAATTTAAATTGACATGGATATCCAGTGGGTGATTTCTCCCTACTATCTTTTATAGGTCCTGGGTGATCGGTGCCATAGCTCTGCTGTGCCTGCTGGGCCTGACCTGGGCGTTCGGCCTAATGTACATCAACGAGAGCACCGTGATCATGGCCTACCTTTTCACCATCTTCAACTCGCTGCAGGGGATGTTCATCTTCATCTTCCACTGCATCCTGCAGAAGAAGGTGAGGCACACACACAGAGACCGAAATAGACGAGTTAGCGTGACAGGCAGACAAATACAAAACAAACAGAGACACACTAGTGGCGAGCGGTGATCAGCAGGGGACACCAAGAATATCTGCAGAGCTGTCAGGGGTTTGATTGGTCATTCTGTAACACTACCGGCTGCTTGATTCTCGTGTTTTCACTCTCTCGCTCACTTTTCACTGTCTGACAGCAGGTAATAAACGGAGCTGCCGGTCTTACAGTGTTTCTGTCATCCCCCGACGGAAAAGACAGTTTTTTCATCATCAGGCAGGGTCATCAATCCGGAAATAGCTTTTTTTTTAGAACTTTTGATAACATCAGTTGTCCAAACTTTTGAGCACATACTGAAGAAATATATATGATTTGTGTCTAAAGCTGCTTTTTGACTGATATTTTTGGGAGGGGCGATATAAGAGGAAAAAACTATTTCCTTAAACTATAAGTCAGTTGCTATTTTTTGGGAACTTTTGCAGCAAGCCCCGTAGTTAAATTTCGGGATATGACTGAAACCAGCGAGTGAGTGCATGAGTTGATGATATTTCCAACAGATGCAAAACTGAGTAAAACACAAAAAACAAATATCTTAGGATGTGGCGTTCGCGTAGAAGAGGCTTTGGAAAGACAAGTTTCAAGAAATTTTGACAATGCAAAATGCCTCCTTCATGCCCCCCCCAGGCACCGCCCCTTGCCTGAATGTCCCTGACATTTTCCTGTTGTTGCGAGAGAGTCAGAATTGGTCAACCTCCTGCTGCGCTCTTAAAATGTGAAAAGGCAAACTCTGGGAAACCTCTGTTCCCATTTTGAGTTCATGTCTAAAAACGGCTTAAGTGGCAGCGATTTCAGTGATTTAATACATTGACCTCCTTCACATTGACACGCAGCTTCCCCCCTCTAACACCCCTTTCATTTTGAAAAGACAACCTATTTATATGTTTATATGTATTGGGGTTTGTTTGGCTCAAAGGATTAGAGGCACTTGCGAGTACATATGTACCACTTTTTAAATTTGAATTAAATGTGGCTTCCAGGCGAAGCGTTCACATTCTACGATCTTTTTACAGAGTCTCCCACACGCTGTCAGTGCCTGGGAGTACAGAGGAGGAGTAGGATAGGGAGAGAGAGAATTCATCAAATGCTTAATACTCTCGTCTGGCTGCCGTCCCGCAGAGAGTTTTTAGTTTTAACTGTGTGAGCGGTAAACAAGTGCTGCGTGTGTGTGTGTGTGCGTGTGCAGATGTCATCATGCACTGCACTTAGGTATGTGTTAGGCCACAGGATCACGTATCCTGAGAGACGTCCTCAGAACAGTGCTGAGGTTGTCTTTGGCATGTGGCCCGACATGGATTCTCCCAAGATGCACGGAGCAACTCGCCACACAGCTGTTCAAACAGAGCACGTGGCAATGCACGTCTGCCAGTCCAATGAGCTTGTTAAAAAGCAATTACGGCCCTATTTGCTCTAACTTGATTGGGATCTAAATGCAGATGTTTTGCGTGTGCAAGTGCGTCGTATGTCTCCCTGAGGAGCATGTCCATTTCAGACAGTTATGAGGCAGAAACAACATTTGGGTTGCCTGTTGACGTTTAAGTTTGCGAGGGCAATCCTTTAACGTCTGCATTTGTATGGAGGCTTGTGTGTGTGTGTGTGTGTGTGTGTGTGTGTGTGTGTGTGTGTATTTGCACAAAGAATTTGAGCAAGAAAATAAAGTTAACAGAGACACTTTATCAAGTTAAGCCCCTGCAGGCTGTTCTTTCTCTGGTATGTCGTCTTAAACAATATGCCTCAATAGGTGCAAGGTTAAATTGGAACATCAGTCCTTCATGCCGGCTTTTCACCTTCTCACCTCCCCTAACCAGGTGCGTAAGGAGTACGGCAAATGCCTGCGCACCCACTGCTGCAGCGGCAAGAGCGTGGAGACCTCCATCTCCTCGTCCAGTAAGACCACCACCTCGCGGACGCCAGGCCGCTACTCCACAGGCTCACAGGTGAGCTTACCTGCCTGCACACCCGGACGCTACAGCACAGCAGACTCTCAGGTGAGGCCGGAGCACGCCATGAGGGTTTTGGGTTATCGCTGTTCGCTTTCAACTACTTTTTTAACGTAGCCATAAAAGAAAAGTTCTGTTTGACGTGGACCGTGCAGACTTTAAATGTGGTTTCTGAGTTGAAAGTGAGATAGCCCAAACCGTCACTTGCACCTTGATGCCGACACACAGGCCGATGAAGCATAAAAGGCATTAATGGGTAATTGTTTCTCCCCCACCTGTTTCTCTCTTGCTGGCCGTTGCTTTACTTTTTCCTTTACTTTCTCTCCCGCAACTAATTTGCCCTTCGTTTGCACACCATCCCCTTTTATATTTCTTACTGCATTTCTTTCCCTCTTTTGCCATCACGCCCTCCACTACCTTGAATTCCCCCACCCCTTCCTTCCCTCCTGCCCTTTTCATTGCCGCTTCATCTTTACCCACACCTTCTCTACCTCCGTCTCCCTCTCCTCCTATTGCTCTCGCCTCTTTCTTTTTTTCCTGCTATGTATAGAGTCGTATCAGGCGGATGTGGAATGACACTGTGAGGAAACAGGAGTCCTCCTTCATCACTGGAGACATCAACAGCTCTGCCACGCTCAACAGAGGTAACCACGGGATACCTATCATTTGCATCCTCATCACTGTCACCATATCTTCTTTATTAATAGCAGGAGGCCCAGACAGCATACGCTGTCATTTAGTAAAGTGGTAGGAGTCCAAACTTCTGATAATGGTTCTTGTAGAGAGTCAGATTAGCTGAATAGGGTGTAAATATCACAATATCATCATGTTTCAAAAGGATGATTTTACAAAAAAGTTTGTGGATAAAACTGAAACCGGTTTGTGGTTTCATTAAAAATTGACAGTTCTCTAGAAACACAGTGTTGATGGCTCCTGTACATCTTTTTCCTGGGATGGTGTTGCTTTGATGCATAGTGAAATCCTTTAGTTGAACACGTCTATAGCCTTTATTTTTAGTTAATTATTGCTTTGTTATTAACTGAATGGAGTAGAGTGTCTCTTCAGACGAAGATACGAGCATTAACGGGATTTACTCAAAACACTTCCAGAGTAAACAGCGTTGCAGCCAAGTCCAAAACAATTGGAGTAGCTGGGGGAACACTTCTTTAAACACAAAAAATATCAAATCAAATATACTTTATTGTCAGAAGGGGAAATCTTTCTTGGGCCAAAGTGCTACATCAGCTACAGAACAGTAAAACAAAAGAGAACAAAACCTAAAAACAGGACACAAGGACATATCATGGAAGACCCAGAATAAAAGTGAGTTGAACATTGGACCTGCCCGAAAAACCAATGCCCCCACAATGCTCCTGTGGTGTCATCCAAGTGTCTGGAAGCCCAGGTATTCAAATTCCACTCGAAAACTTTACTTTCTGGGTGAATTAACACTTTACGACCGACAGTGTGTTAGTTTCCAGCTAAATTACAAGTAATGTTTGGTAGTGCTGCAGCAGAGCAAAGTTTTGCAGAGGGTTCTTCACCTAAGCACCTGTGTGTTCAGTCGAGCTTACCTGAAGGCTGCAGTAATTACTGAGATTTTAAATCAGTATTAGGCGGAGCTCGCTGTATTCCTAACTGTCTGTTGCTGCCCCTCCAGAGTAAAGCCACAGTAATGGTCTGTGAAAAAGGAACCCATGAGTATGGCTGTCTGAGGGCCGGGGTAATGAGGACACCGAAACCCAAAAGGCTAGACATTTTGACACACACATTCAGACAAACACACACACACGCAGTGGAACTTGCACACACATACAGTACCATTTGTTAGCGTCGAAGCCGAGGTGTGGCCCTCGCTTCCTTCAGGCCACTAATAAGCTGTTAGCATGACAGATTGATGCTAAAGCAGACACGGTGTGTGTCAGCGCCTGAATTATCACACACTTAGTGAGGCAGGGCTTAAGACACCCCTTCCTCCCCCTCCTCCTCCTCCTCCCTCACACGTTAAAGTGTGGAGCCGAGAGGTGCTTGGCCAGTAGATCTCAGATGACTACACACTGTGGCTTAAGGATGGAGTGGAATAAACTGGATAGTGTGATGGGGGACTGACTTGTTGAAATTAGGTAAAATGGAGGTGTGTGTTCATCTTCAGTATTATGTCTTTTGTCTTTTTCTTTTTTGTCATGGAATTCAACTTTATTCTTTTTTGTCACTAAGTTAGTTTTTTTATCTCTTACTATTATGATTTTTTTCTCAATTATTTAAAACTTTAAATTTGTCATGTTAAGAGAATAGAGTCATAATTGAGAAAAAAAATCGTAATTTAATCAGTAGAAAAAGTCAGGATATTGAAATAAAAAAAATATATAATTGAATATCCAATAAGTGACGCTTTAACAAAAGTACAATTGTTATTTTCATGAAAAATCCATAATTCAATTAGAAAAAACAATTTCATAACATTACAAGAAGGTTTTGGAATTAAGGGTTTAAATTTCACATTTTGTCACATTGACAAATTTCCCTTTATGCCTTTATTATATTGGCTCTAATTAATGTGCATTGTGCACTACAATTTATCATAGGTTTAGTTTTATTTGATGACATCCCAAACTGAAAAAAACAGACGCTCCAAAGGATTGTGGTATTTTCTTTTAGCTGAAGAAAAAGAAAGCGACACCACATTCATCCGTGTTCATAGCGGTAGCGTGAGGATGAATAGGAGGAAGAAGAATGTACAGGAGCTGTCACAGCCGTTTCTCTTCTGTTTTCCTGCAGTGTCGTAATGTGTACATGATCCGTCTCCCACCTGGGGAAGAACTGCTCTGGGAACACTTTTTCTGTGGCCCCTTCGTCCATTAACTATCATGTAGTCTTCTGTCACGCTTCTCTGCTCAAGCGTATTGAACTGCAGCACAATCTCCTCCAAGCATTACTACGTTCTCCTTGTCTCTCCCTCTGTCTCTCTCTGTCTCTCTGTCTGTCTGTCGGTCTGTCTGTGTGTCCCTCTCTCTCTCTCTCTCTCTCTCTCTCTCTCTCTCTCTCTCTCTCATCCCATCCCTCAGCCTGTATGCAGTGGCTGCAAGAATGACTCGTCAAGCTTTTTCTTGGCTTTCACCTCAAACTATGTTTGCTTGTTTGATTTACTTGTCCTCTTCTCTCCCTCTTTCTTCCACACACTCCCTTTCCATTTCACTCTCCCTTCCTTTTTTCCCTTCTTACTAACTTCCACTCTGCAACGTCTACACGCTCTCTCCTTTAACCTCTATCTCTGCTCTGCCTTTTTGTTTTCTCTCGAGTGCCTCTCTCTGCTTCTCTCTTGACTTGGCTGTTGCTTTCCCTCTCCTCTTCCTCTCTTGTCTTGGCTGTCGCTCTCCCTCTCTCCCTCTCTCTTTCTATCTGCCTGTACCAGGAGCCATGGCTAATCATCTTATAACTAATGCTCTCCTTCGTCCCCATGGTACTAACAATCCTTATAACACTCTCCTGGGGGACTCGGCAGTCTATAATAACCCCGCCGTGGGCATGTACAACACCCAAGGTGTGCATCATGTTCCTATTACCAACATTTGATATTTGAATAGCTCGCTTTGAGTTTTTCGTTCGCCACATTGCATTTCCGTTTGCATGGTTATTTCATTTTGAAATGTTTGCCACTATGATCAATTTTTGGCTGTGTATCCGATCTCGCCTGATTATGGCTCCCAAGTACAGCGATTAATCACAGTGCAATAATCTCTCACAAAGGACACCCACTGGGCAGTTTTCAAAGCACATAAAAGTATCAAACAGTAAAACAACTTCTACACCATTATTTATTTGATGCAATATATTCACTCTGTTATTTATAAGCTACTCGGGAGCCATGAAATATCTGTATTTTTTTGTGTGAATGCTCACCTTTTATACAGTGCTTCATTTTGAATGCCACATTGCACATATCAATTGGGATTTGTCTATTGTTTTATACTGCATGTGGACAATATTTATATTTATATATATATATATATGCTGTGTTTTAAATGTAATTTATTTTTGTGTGTGTTCATGTTTTTTTGTGTTAAATAAATAAAAGCAGATAGTAAACCATAGACCCTGAAAAACTAGACTTGGATTTTAAGCATCTGACAGGGGTTTCTTTGTTTTCATTCACGCATCAAATTACTGTGCAACTGTTGCTTTTGTAGCTTCTAAAATGTGTGTCTCTCTATGTGAGAACTCACGTCTTTGTCTCTTTTCTCTCTTCTCCCTCATGCTGTCCATCAGCACCTTACCGGGACACAAGTATGGACTAAATTAATACTCACCTACTTCAATAACATTGACTTCTCTCTCCCTTTGCGTCCAAAGCACTCCGCCTAACATTTCCAGTCAATTTTCAGACATGCTTCTTTTTTTTTCAACAAATCATGAGTCAGTGCACACAGTAATACACTTGTCTTATTTGGTTTGTTACACAGTTTTGGATTCCTGTTTGACAAAATGCTATTTCTTGAGAAATATATTTAGATTTCGCACTGACTCATTGAATTGAAATATTGTGCATGCACATTGGGCAAATTGAAATTCGAGTTATATTTGCTCTTGGAAATTATTTGTATTCTAATAACTTAAAGCGTTATTTCAAAACGTTTATTTTGCATTTGGAGTGTAACTGCTCCTTCAGTTTTGCTGTGATTCTGGCAGTAATTAAGAAAAAGAAAGCACTTCTGTGGTTTCTCTTAAATGAATCATGGACGCTTGGAGCAATTTACCTTCCAAGGAAATGATCATTGCTACTTTTTTGAATCCTCAATTCACAGCACAGGCTAAGATATCAAACAACAATTAAAATCTTTCTTCTGAGAAATCCACTTAATTTATTTTGAGGGTCCGAATAATTATCGACATTTTTTTTTCCCATTGTTTGCTCCTCAGAGGGCATCCTGAACAACGCAAGAGACTCCAGCGTGATGGATACGCTTCCTCTCAATGGGAACCATGCCAACAACTACACCATGGCCAGCAGCGAGTACCTGAGTGACTGCGTCCAGATTCTAGACAGGAGCGGTGGATACGGCACCCACAGCAACCACAAGGAGACCACCCTGGAGAAGAAGATCCTCAAGGAGCTGACCTCCAACTACATCCCGTCCTACCTCAATAACCATGAGAGGTCCACCACCGAGCGCAACCACAACCTGATGAACAAGCTGGTCAACAGCAGCATGGCGAACGGAGGTGACTGTTTTGATTCACCTAAGACTAACCTATAAGCCGTCTGGTGTCTGTTTCTAGTTTGACCAATTACATTTGAGCAGGTTTTGGTCGCCCGTAGGTCCTTGTGGTGACCAACCAAATTGACTGAAATGCACCGGATCAGCTTTTCATTAACCTGCATTCCTATGCAGATAGCTCTGAAAATAGATTATCCCAAATGGCATCTGGACACCTACTTTAAGTGTCACGCCATGGGGACCAATTAAGGATTACCTTACCTTAAATGTGGGACATTGCCCTCAGATGGTAATTTGTCGTCAGACGATAGCCAATGGGCGGAAAGACTGATCAGCCTTCATCTGTGTTCATGTTTCTGGCCACCTGTTGAAGGCATGTCCAGTACTCACTCTACTGTTGGCAGTTTTTCATCTCTAGCTGCTCCTTAGAGAAACACTTTAAGTGGCTGTAAAGCTGCTAAATGCTCAGTGCCATTTTGTGCTTGGCAGGTGGTGTACACCCGCTTCTTAGAGTTGTTTCAATGAGCGGCCTGCTGTGACTTCAGTCGGCTCTGACGAGTGCCGAGCTGAAAAACCAGAGCAGTGAGATTATGTCCCTTTGTATAAGTGTTGGGCAAATGCAGGTGAATGAGTCATATGATAAATGAGCGACGCCTTTCCTATTGTAATTTAATCCACTGTTAATGTGAAAATATCGATTGCACTTCAAATGGCGTTCTTGATGAGTTGAAATCACCGGCTGTGGTAGCACCGTTGCTCGGTGTTCAACATTAACTGTCGGCGATATGCTATAACCATTAGTCCTGCTCTCTTCTTTCAGGGAGCCTGGCGGGCGGCAGCAGCAGCAGCAGCAGCAGTGGAGTCAGTGGGTGTTTGGGCAGTGGTAAAGAGGACATTGGGCCCATGGTGCTGGACAACCCTGCCGCCTTCCCCCACGAGGAGAACCTGGGATTGGAGATTATCAGAGAGGAGTTCAACGCTCCTCTCCTGCCGCCTCGGCCCCCGCCGCCAGACAGCCACCCGCCACCGCCGCCTCCTCCACACAGCTTCTCAAGGCCACGGCGCATTCCCCAGGAGACCAGCGAAAGCTTCTTCCCCCTACTGACCAACGAGCACACCGACGAGCAGACGCACTCGCCCAACCACAGAGACTCACTCTACACCAGCATGCCAGTGCTAACGGACCTCCCGGATGGGCAGATGAACGGCCTAACAGACGGAGAGGAAGAGAGCTCGGGGGAGCTGCAGCCCTGTAAGAGTGCCACCGCGCCCGAGCTGGATGACGTCTACTATAAGAGCATGCCAAACCTGGGCTCCAGGAATCACCTTCACGAGCTGCAAACCTACTACCACATGGGCCGTGGTGGCAGTGATGGATACATGGTGTCCGGGAACAAAGAGGAGTCTGATTCATCACCCGAGGAGCCGCCCGTAGACCCCTCCCACCTGGTTACCAGTCTATAGAGCCAATAAAGAGACTTGTTTTTTTCCCTCCCCAGTCCACTCACATTTCCAACGTCCCAATGAAAACATTCTGTGTTGTTGACTGACAGACGGAGCTGGCCCGCCCCTGGATTGACGTACTGTGTGTTTGTGTGACATAAACTATGGTTCATGACAATACGGTTGAGATATCGCTGGTCATATCAAAGCAGGGACTGAATGTATTGTCATCAATGGAGCACACTGAGAACCTGGGCGGTTCTGAGAGACTTTGTGACCATCAACGAGAAATGGAAAGGAAGTGGGGGGGGGCTCTGTAATTTTACCCCACCTGTGACTTTAATTTGGGATCTTGGATTGACCGTAGCCCTACAAGTTCCCCAATATGGACCTCTAGCAGATCATAGCAAATAGTCTCCACTACCACCACTACAGGGGCATGACCCCCTCAGCCCTGGTTAAAGGAGCTGCTTGTCTGTTTTGTCTGTATGTCTGTCTCTCTGTCTCACTTTTAAAGACACGTCCTGGGATGACGTTTCGAACTCTCCAAAGGGCAGAGGAGGATATTCAACTCCGGTGTGCATAAACACAAACTGGCCCCCAAAGAGGCACTGCCCCACTCCTTGCCAATCAAGTGGAGGATGTACGATAAAATGCTCTCACTCGTGACCATCCCAAAAACATTTTTAATGGACAACCGAAACTGTAACCATATCACGCTGATGTACTGAATTCTTCTTCCTGCGTATCTGCTAATCTGGAGTTGTGTCCGGGCTGGTGTAACATTCCTGCGAGCTGTAGTGACTGCGGCTATACCGTGTATTCCACTGAAAACAGAGAAGGAAGATCCTATTACAACAGACTGAATTTGAAAAAAAAAAAAAAAATGAAAGTATGGGTTCCATTTCTTCTCCTCTCTTCTGTGAAAGTTTTCAGTTATGGAGGGATTACGAGGAAATCACAAACTGTTTCTATGTATTGTACAGAATACAGATACAGATACAAATGTTGCATATGACCAAGTCCTTTATTTTTCGATTTTTAGGTTGCAAACCTTTTGTCTGTGGAACTGAGAAGTCATGATATGTTCTCACGTGTAGACTATACAGAGCGAGCAAGGGACTATCTCTCATGTCACTCTTTCATAAATACAGAGACAGTTACGCACTCCTTAATTAATACGCATATACCCCACGCACACTTCATTCTGGTCCTTTTATAGCAACGCTGTCACTCACAATTCTGCAAATCAACTGTTACTATATACTTTACCACTGGGTAGTTTTGAAAGTAAAGGGAAAAAGAAGTGCTTATAGCTTATGGAGGAGACAGTTACTTTGGAAATGCTGCGTTTTAGTAATTGCTGGAAGTGAGTCTCTTCTGATTTGTTCTCGAGGAAAGCATTTCCTCCCTTTAGGCACAAGGAGGAATCTGGGTGAAATAAGATATCAGATACTTTGAGGAACACAACGGTTTATGAAGCATATCCTCTGTATTTGCCAAATGTTCTATAAAATCGACGTTAACTTGCTGTGCTGGGTGAGATCTTACTGTGCAGGTGAAAGGATGCCGAGAATAACAAGCGGCCTTCTCAAAAACTAAATAAGAGAGAACATTTCCACTGCTTCCATAAATTGAGAAAGGGCGGTTCTCACCTGTGAAATGCCATGAGTGACTCCCCATATGTGTACTGAGGATTTGTGAAAGCTGCACACAGCAGCACTGTCCAATGTGGAGAGCCAATGTTTACTTATTTAGGAGCAAATTTTTTTAAAACTGTATGAAGTTTAGCTTGCACATATATCCCACAAGCCCCCGCGCCATGTCCCCGAGAGAGAAATTATTTATTTATCTGTTTATTGGTTTAAAGTTAGCAAAACAAGCTTGGTCGAAAGGAAGCTGGCTTTAGACAGGAGAAAATAAAGTGGCACTGGGTTAAATTTTGTTTCTTTTTTTAAATTATTATGATCATATTATTATTACAATATTATTGCTAGTTATTTATTCTTTTTGTATGGGTTCCAAGTTGAATGATCTCATAACTAATATTTGTTGTAACAGTGAAAGTTGTTTGCCAACAAATAAATTACTGACATAGCTTTGTGGTTTTCCGCCTCCATCAGTCATCACAGCCAAATTAAATGCAAACACAAAAGTTTGAAGAACCGCAGGATTTTCACTTCAAATATGCATTTCTGGCTCATTAGAGAAATGACGTACTGTGCATATAGCAAGGGATATTGTGCTACATGTATTTCTGTACTCGTGTTTCACCCTCAGATGAAATCTTGCCATAAAAACTGTAAAAACTCAGTGTCCTAGTGAGATAAGAGGGGCTCTGAACATAGTAGTTTTGACAATTAGAAATAGCTATTTTAAGTCATTGTGACAGACCAGCATCACTTGCAGCAAGACAGTTTACAGCACCATAGGTAACACTTAGACATGTATGGGATTTTTTGCAGACCAGCTGAAAAAAAGATCCTTTGTCTGTAGCCAACTCCAGAGATAGTGGGGGGTTGCACGTCTGTGGCACTTTCATTTTGAATCTAAAAGACATGCAGCTTAGGTTAATTGGAGAATATAAAATGGCCCTTTGCTGCCGTTGGTGAATGTGAGTGTTAATGGTTGTTTCTCTCCACATGTCAGCCCTGGAATATGCTGGTAACCTGTGTACTGCCCCTCGCCCAATGTCATCTGGGATTGGCTCCAGCCTGCAACCCTTAAACATTTAGCATTATGCATCATAGCTGGATGGATATTAAGCAATTTAATTTGAAAGAATTTCCACAGTTTCCCTGGTACACACACTATATGCATGTGCCAGTTCTCCAATATAGAGACGTACTGTTCACCCATTTACACATGCCATATGTATTGACCTGACCTACAAGAGTCAGGTGGTGAGAAGAATTACTTCCCGACAGACCACCTGTGAAGTGGTTATGTGCACCATTAAATCAGCTGTGTGGCTTGAGAGGTGTGTGTAATAGACATGTTTGTGTAAGAAGAGAGCCTTTACTTAGGTCTTATTCCAGGCTTTACAGACTTACATCTGAAACAGTGTCCTACGTTTACTGAGCTCGATGCAACAACACTTGCAGAGATATTAGAAAAGGACACATGGACAGAGAGCGTCACATTCCAGGATGCAGTTTGTTCTCCAGCATATAATAGTTTAAATGGCTCTGATTCTTCAACCTCCACAGCCTCTGCCTACATGGTCAGTACCAAGGCCAACAGGTGACCTTGTTGTCTATCACTACAGATAGAAGCTGTAAGTGGCGGACGGGTTGCAGGGTCCTTGGACACCTTCAACAAGATTTCTAAGAGATGTTGCAATGAACTGTTAACACCTTATCAATATAGAGTCCAAACGACCCTGCTTTTTTCAATGGTTCCTAGTAAGAATTCTAGCCACAATTATTATGAAAATTACCAGTAAAGAGGTTTACTCTAAAAAGTTATTTTGTGAGACTTCATTCAAGGGCCATCAAATCACGAAATTGGAGGCAGAGGCAGCAGATTATTCCTGGTGTGTTGTCATTTCCAGTTTTCTTCCTTTTCTTCACTGCATTGCTTTGACAGCTAACATGGCACGTAAGTTTGAAACCGGCTATGTTGTGTCTCCCAAGCAGGAAAATATGATTTTTTTTGACGATCGCAACTGCACCATTGGTCACAAATGTGTGAGGAAGAACAAGATCACTATCTATTTCGAAGAAAGGCCTTACAGCATAATTTGTTGGAAGGAAACATTCCCTTCCAATGTTCAGATTCACTGTAGATGTGTAATGTAAATTGAAAGTTACTTTAATATTAGATATATTCACATACATATTGGTATCATTGGACATGTCATCTGAAAAGTTAATAATGTACCTTTACTTTTACTGAGTACCTTTTTTTACCTAAAATGTGTTTTTCCTCCACCACTTTTAGATTAGCTCAAGGCTGCTCTGAGACTTTGGGAGTTTCATGGGTGCACCAAGACCTCACTGTTGGTTTGTCCCACTCGCCCAAACACACAGTACAACTTAATGAGAGTGTTCCCTCTAAAGTATCAATTTAATATCCAATTTAAAAATGTAAATGTTTACAAATAGAGTATGAGATAATTAGAGGTATGTGTGTCCAGACTGCACATTTAATGCTCGGTGTTCAGGGCTCATGTTTCTAAATCCTGGCTGTGAGACTGACAAGGCTGGCACATGACAAAGATATCTGTAAAAGAGCAAATAGCCCTAATTACATCGCAACCTGCTCCCATGCATATAAATATTCTCTCTGATGGCGGCTTGGGATGTATTTGTTCTAGCGGTGCAGATTTACACACTGGAAGTGAAACCGAAGGTGACAATAATGTTTGGCTAACACATCCCAGACGGTTGGTATCAGTGGTTGACCTATAATGAATCTCCAACATACTTTCCAAACTAATATTAAATATATCTGGTCTCGGATAAATTTCAAAAGCTTTGAGAAAACCGCAATATGCCATTTTATTTGCGGCAGTGCCCCCCACAAACGATTGTTTTGACCCGGTTGGGTGTAATCTCTGCACAGTATCTATGTTATATTGCGGACTTTCAATATTTCTTATCTACTTTGATGGCAGATTTGGTTCATGGAAGGCAAAGGAGAGAAAATGACAGACAAAGTGGAGTTAGAAATTAATGAGAAAAGGCAGGGAGACTGGTTAAAAGGTGGGAAAGCAAAACGGAATGATAGTGCGAAGTAAAAGCAAGCGTCGAAAAAAAAAAGAAGCTTTTTAAGTAAATGTATTTCAGTTTTCTCCAAAACTAACTGGAGCCACCTCATGCTCCCCCCCTCCCCTCCTGTGCCCCTCTTCCCTCCACCACTGCCAGTAGCAGGCTGATTAAACGAGCGTTGGTCTATGTGGGTCATATCTCTGCTGGAGTGCTCTGATCGGTTAGTGCTGCCTGGCTGTGTTATCTTCCCGCGCTCTCTGTTTCCCTCCTTCAAGGGAAGGCATTCAGTGTGTCTTACAAGGTGACACGTCTCTCAGACTCAGCTCGCAGACCAAAGGCAGAAGCCTGCGAGGATGCGGTGGGGTGTAAATTAAAGGGAATACATCTGTTTATCGTACATGATTAATTAATGATGGTGGCAAGCTGAGGGAATCTAAATGTGGAAACTCTAATACAAGGGGTACAAAAAGCCAAACAGAGCAGGGAGCGTACAGTAACATATCCTTCCTGGAAAGTGACTCTGGGCTTAAAATACTTCAGAGCTTTTAGAAAAATTTTGAGGGAATGTGATGAGAAAGAGCAATATCAAAATTAAAATCAAGAGATGTTGGATGTCACGGAACATAAATTGAAGACACACCTGCAGACGGCATAAAAACATTCAGTTATGTCACGTCAGTAACTGAGAGATACTGACAATTCCAGATACTGTCCAGTTGATGGCTCTATTCTTAGGCTTGTAAGGGTATCTCTCAGTTTTCATCTATGGTTGACGTTTGCCCATCTGGTTGTACATTTTGTTTCTCAAGGGTAGTTTGATTGGTCGATTTGTTCTAAATCTGATCAGTGTGGTCTTGTCTTCCATGTTATCCCTTAAAGCTAGGGTTGGTCATCCTTGAAACGCTAGCAAGAAGAGACTACACTTTGAAAATATGCAACCGATACATCCCACCCCCTCCCATCCAACCTAACGTCAAAGCTACGCCCTCAAAACACATGGACTGCCTGACAACTGCTGCAAGGCGACTTTTCCACGAGCCCCTCGCTAACTTTTAGCTATCGTCTTTGCTTCATCTGTGTTTGTCGCTCCAGCTTGTGACTGTGCACAGTGAGGGAACACGGGTTCATGGACCAAGCATTTCAAACAGTCTGAATTGCATGAATGGTCGTGTTTATTACAGTCCTGCAAGGCCACAGACACTGGCTTTTTTCTTTATGTTTGATGACTACAGTCAAGTGTATTCAACAATTCAAATCTAATTTGTTACAGAAACCACTTACCAACCCTACCTTTAATGTCCAGTTAATGTTGACCCTGAGCGCTCAGAGGTACCTCAGAGATTTATTAGCTTGGCTCTAAAGCTAATCAGTATATTTTTTTCTATTAATGATTTGATGATTGTGACCTGATTCGCCAGCGGGATCCAGCGTCAGCGATGAGGGTGGATGAACGTCTTGGTAACAAGCAGCCCCCAATGTGAAACTGATATTACACTGTGGTCTCTGTTAATTAAGGCACCAATGGCATTTAAAGCGGAGTTTGAAATTGATTAAATATGAAAAATCCCAGCCCAGCCATACACGGTGTGACATTTCAAGATTTCCATCCCATTTCCTTCTTCTGCACCGTTGGGCACTAAAACACACAAGAGGGACATTTCCTAGCCTTTCTGGAATCTAGCTGCTGACGGATTTGAATGGAGTGAAACACATGACCTCGCATTCCAGATTTGCTGGCCAGTCGTTGGAATCTATTATATTAATTTACACAATTTTAATTGTGTTGTCGGGGAATTTCATCCATGTGGCCATTCCTTTGTTGATTAGCAGCCCGCTGTGAGTGAGAGCTGAATAGTCTTTCTCCGAGCCACATCATATGAGCTGAATGGCTCTTCTCGCCCTGACCTCTGGAAACACATCAAAATGCACAGGGGTTCCTCCGCTGACCTATGTGTGGATGTAAGCTTGTGTGTGTGCGCAGGCATTTCTATGCCAGCTCATTCTCTTGGACAGCCCGTGTGCTGCAGCATATGCACACTTGCTCATTGATTCCTCACCTTCATTTTCTGTGAGCGCACTCATTGGAAGAAAAACACTTAACAGGTACACACAGACCGCCCTGAATAATTCACTCTGAAAAGATGTAGTTGTCAAAAAGAGTGACAGGGGAGGGGCTGGCTGTCGATCCACCGGTCTGTTTTTTTTTCTTTTGTTTCATTTTGTTTGGGGTGGCATGGTGTCTCTGCTGGCTCTGCTGTGAGTCACGCTCACTGCGTCTTTTCAGAGCGTGGTGGCTCAGCAATGGAGATACTATTTTGGGAACGTATTAGGAGCCCAGAAAACACTGACATTTAGATCATTGCCGGGATTGAGCGGGAGAGGGCTAGTCATTAGAGTGTATGACAGAAATGCCCGGTGTGCTTTGTGCAGAGCTGGTACAGTAGGCCAGGCACATCTCAAATTTCCATCTCCCTTTACTGCTTTTAAGCTGAAGAGCTGATTAGTTTGCCTCAAATGCTCAAATCACATTCAAATTCACACTACATGGTGGAGAAAAGGCTGAGGAAAGCCTGTGCACTTGAACAGATGTACTGTAAAACCTGGAGACACTCAAACACACTGGGCTTCTGTGTTTTTTCATACCTCGACTGTGCAGTCTCTGACCTTTGTGATATTCTGTGCAAAGGTGGAACCGAAAACTCCATAAACTTGTGTTAACAATGGAGCCTCACGTTGTTCCCCTGACTCGACTGTACCTGTTGTTCTTGTGTGCTCCGGTGCTGCTGCTGCCAGGTAAATACACACGACTGCATGGAAAGCGATGGGTAACTTACCGAAAAAATTACTGTACATTATGAATTTAAAGGTTATTAGTCACGTAATTAATTACAAAATTCAGTATTTTAGGGAATTCACATTAATTATTACGTATTAAATGTTTTGTATTTATAATATATATGATATATGCATTATATTTTGAGTTGTTACCTCCACCCAGGCCATGTCTATTGTTCTGTCAACAAGATTACGCAGAAAATTATTTAACAGATTCCCATTGTGGAAAGATGTGGCACGGATCAGGGAAGAACCCTTCATAGGGGACATAGGTGTGTCAAGAGACACACCTATGTCTCTTCCACCTTGTTCTCCATCTCTTTCATCAGTTGTGTAATGAACTGAAATCACAGATCATATGTTATATTTAAACCCCAATACTGGTTAATTTCATGCATTAGTGAGGTGTAATGAGTGTTGTAGCAGGGTTTCTGCAGGGGGGGGGGGGGTATTGGCTCAGGTGCTGTGTTGACTTGGGGGAATATGCATTCCTTCATCCTCCTATAGCCGTCAGCTGACTGAGTTACAATAGAGAATTGATAACTCTCACTCTCATTCCTCACATCTAATTATTTTCTCTGACTTTTAATCGCTTTTCGACTTTTGTCTTTTTGAGCTCATCTTCTGTGACTGATTTGATCCATGGCTGTTTGACCGTTTTTCTCCCCGGTTCAACATATCCCTTGGTGGTGGCAGAGCACATTACACAACTCCTGCAGGTTTAACTTAACTCAACAGGATTTTGAACTCTACTACAACACTATGTATTGAAAAACCTGCAAACACTGCAAACACAACCCCTAATGCAAAACCCTGTAAAAGTGTAAATATAGGAACAGATAATTGTTTAGTCCTCAAATATAAGATGATTTTATTAAGATCCAGGAAAACCACACCCTCTAACATTAGGGCCTCCGGTGTGTCCTCTCCCCAGAGAACTATACAGAACTCTCATCATAGTTTTTTTCATTCTTAGAGTTTAGGCATTTTGGCTACACTATGAAATTATGTGAATGAAGGGTCTGGTCTATAGAGTTCATTCATTGAATCTGTAATGACATTTCCCACTGGACAGAAAAGTCGCCCCGGTCTTAATCATGAACCCGTAAAGCGGCAGAATGTGCTCAAAAGAATCATTATGAAAAGCTGTTTGTCTTGCAAAAGAAAGGCAAGAACTGTTTCCCTTCGCGTAGTTTCTCCCGCGGAGCAGATAAATATACACAAGCACCTCACACTGCTGGTTTCGTTCATTTTCTAACCTCGTTATACTTTCTCTTTCTTTTTCCGGAAATCTTTGAAAATGAACTCGCTTTGCCTCAGCGTTAATCGTCTGTATGAAATCACACAAAAGTGCTCTCAAATACGCTCTCATTTTGGTGGGTTAATTGCAAGAGAGAGAATAATGGAGGTAGAAAATAAAAATCCAAAGCACAAAGACTGCTCTGTCTGTGTCCAACTATTTTATTTATAAGAGGTTTCTGGTTTGATAACCAGCTTTATCCTTCTCCGACCACGTTGCGTTGTTTTGCAATATACAACACACGAAATCCGAATCTGAAATTGCATCACATACATGTTTCTCTCATGTTCGAATATTTCAAGTGGGCATCTATCGCGTTGAGCTATCACGTCATTCACGTTGTTTTTTCCCGTTTTGGCATTGACTCGTTATATAAACTTGTCATGTGAAGAAGCAGTTTGGTGTGAATGCAACATTATATATCTACAATGAGACCCCTACAGGTGGTCCAGAAAACTGCAGCACATCTCCTCTTTGATCAACTTGTCCTTCTGCTGCTGGTCGACCTCCACTTCCTACTCATGGCCAACCTGACTCAAATTCCAGTTCCTGTAAGGCTGTCACAGTTCACACTCTTCTCCTTTTGGATTCTCTGACGGTGGAACAAGCCAACGAATGCTATCAGAGCAGCCCCCCCCACCCCCCCCCTCTCACTCTTCAAGACCCTGTCCTAGTCTCTTCTCTTCTGCAATCACCTCCCCTCCTAACACCTCTAACACCCTAACATGCCTAACTAGCACTTACTGTGCACTTTTGAAACGCTCCTCTATCTGATCTCCTGCACTTTGTCTTATTGAGCAGATTTGGCTCTTAGTACAGGGTCTCCTACTGTACTGAAGCTTTAGTGTTGTCCCTCAGTCGTAACTCACTTTGGATAAAAGCTTCTGCCAAATGAGTGAATGTAAATATAAATAAATAGACACAGAGAGAAACAGATGAAATAAAAGTCACAAACGTTTGGCAAAAGGGTATTCAATTTCTATTTTTAGCATTTAAGATGTGGTGTGAGGAGGATTACCTGAATATGATTCTCAATTTAGAATATTTTGGTTCAAACTAATTGGAACGTGTATCATGTTCACTGTAGAGAATCCATAAACCTTATGGAGCAATATGCCTGTGACTGGTTTGAAGTGTAGGTTTGAAACAGTGTGGATGTAGGCAGGGCCTATCTGCAGAAGAACAGACAGAGTTCTGTGAGCTTTCATGGGCAGCAAATGTGATGGGGCACAGAAAAAATACAATTACACTGTTGTTATCTATCTATTGATTCCATAAATCTCAGTCTGTCTCTCTTTGAAATGCATATCTCAAGAACCGTTCTTATCTGCTTCACACTTGACTTGCGTATTATTAAGTGCCCAAGCAAGGGCAGTGTTGAATTTGGTGCGATGTGGACACTTGATACATTCAGTATTAATGGAAAATAGTGCCTTGCAGTCAGTGGAGGCAGGGCAGCGTGCTGTGCTAACAGGCGGTCTCTGGACAGGGTTGAACATGTCTTCATCTTCGTCCTTGGATAACCTACACTATATAATCATATCTTTCCTCCCAGATCATTTTATCCATACTGTTTTCACGCGGCATCTTTTGCACCTCTGTCCATCCGGGGAGAGGCATCCCTCACATGTGGCTCTCTCTGAGGTTTCTACATTTTCTTGCCTACTCTTGTTGAGGGGTTAAGGACAGATGATGTCACACCTCGTTAAAGCCCTTTGAAGCCAATCGTTATTTGTGAATATGGGTTCTACGAATAAAATGTGATTGATTGATCAATCCGGTTCATCGAAGGCTTCACTGGAGACAGTTTTGCACACAACGTGCAGCACAGATGAACTAAAACGTGACAGTTTATTGTGGGCCTGTTTGAGGAGGACTCATGAATAGGAATAATCCCGCAGTACCATTAACAGAGGCCATTAAAACAACTCAAACCAAACTGGCAGGTTTAGAACTGGTTTATTGAAATGAACTAACAGCTCATAGCAGGGCATGTAAAGACAGTAAATTGAGAAAGATTGACACAAAGGAGGCGAGGACTTTTCCTCCGACAGAGGAGCAGTCACAGAAGTAAGGTGTGAACGTGCGCGGAAAAAACGAACAAACAGGGAAGGAAGCCTCTACAAGCTTTATCTCCACACAGCACCACAGTCCAAACTGGTGTCTCCTCGAGGCCCAGTCTCCCTTTTCCTTCTGATTGGTAATGAGGCACAGCTGCCTTATAGTGGGCCCAGCAGGCAGGGCCTTGATTGCTGCCGCTTACTTGAGCAGGCAAAAGGCGGCGAAAACGACCGGATTGCAACGTGTGAGTGACAGAACCGGGGGACTTTTGGTAATGAAGAGATTCCAATCTTGGTTATTATGATGCAGCTCGACTAAACGCGGTTCACAAGTAGTGCTGGCTTGCTTATTATGTTTTCATTGGCAGTGATTGTGGCGCTCACCCCCCCTGGAGGCTGTAAATGTGGCTGTTGTTTCCGGCTGACGGTCTCGGAGCAAATATAGAAAGTTGTGAAACTGTGATTTGAGTGAAACAGCTGCAGTTGCAAGTTGCATTTGCGCCTTATTGATACAGAACTCCCTCACATCCTCTTAACCTATCCATCTCCTCAACTGGTGAATTTGAAAAGTATTGGTGTGTGACCGCAGCAGCTGACTCACTCGCAGAACGGCCAGTCTCGCTTAATTCCGTCCTGCTGGCCTGACAGAGTTATTACTTCTTGCGGCCGTGCATTTTGTCGCGACAAGTCAACACAGCTAAGATCACGAGAGGCAAACAGAGGAAAAAGAAATGACCACAAGTGGTTAGAATGAAGCCAAGCGGGGGGGGGGGGGGGGCGGGTGTGATTGCCTTGGTTTATTTGTTTTCTTCTCGGCCCCACCTCTTCACAGCTGTCAGCTCGACTGTCTGGGGGTGGCAGTTTTACCTCAGTATATTTGGATTCTCAGGCTGTTGTTGTTTGGATATGAATCATGGATCTGTTTTCTCGTTCCCTTCAGGAGAGGCTGGATGCCAGTTGCTATGGCTACACTGCTTCGCGGCTGAGAGAGACACCTTGCGAGATGGAGATAGTGAGACTCCTGTCTTCTGTCTGTCTCTCCCTCTTTCGCTGATGCCGTGCTAGTTGGCCCGCAGCCTCCATCACTCTTCAGCCTTTTGTGAATGGCGGAGTATGTGCTGTAAGGACCGAGGGTTCAAGTGCAAAGTTGGTCACATTTTGCTCTAACTATTGCAGCTCATAAGAACATTTACACTGCACATTAGATTAAGTGCAGTTATTTCATATGTATGTAGATGCAGCTGCGTGGTTTGAATCTCCAGTCCTCCATGCAGTCAGGCCTTAGAAGATGTATCTGAGCCACAGTTAGCTCGCATTAATCAGTGCATGCAGGGATACTGAGCACATACACAAAACCCCTGAAAACAAAATTTTCTTTGGCTCAGTGGTTTGGGTGCAGAGCTCATGAAATATGTGGGTTGAATACTGGATCCAACCATCTACAGGCGGAATATCTCCACGCCGCATGTATCGGCATGATTTGCATTAATCCCAGAAATATACCGAGTCAGTGGGTGAGCTGGGCTGGTACAGTAGACTGTTGACAATAACCACTGGGTGTTTTGTGTGAGAAGAGGCTGTGTCAATGTTGGAGTTTGAAGAAGAAATTGTAGAGTCGTCATCAAATATTAAATCTGATTACATTTCTGCTAGCGTGATCACCTGCTATAATGGATGTGCCTGATTGAATGGCAGTTAATTAATTTCCACATGCCAAACACACAAACAGACCCCCCCCCCCCCACACACACACACACACACACACATGCACACACAGCCTCACTTTGTTTTGTTCTATCCTAGTGAGGACATTCTTTGGAATAATGCATTCCCTTACCCCCCTCCTAATGTAAACTATCACAACTAAATGCCTAATCATATCCTAACCTTAACCTAACCCTAACCCTAACCCTAAAAGCAAGCCATAACCCTCAAACAACCAATTGAATGTGGGCCAGAAAGTGAGGACTGGCCGAAATGTCCTCACTTTCCCAAAATGTCCTCACTCGACTGGGTCTTGGCTCAAAATGGTCCTTACAAAGATATTACACACATACACACAGTCAACTCCAGAGGACAGTTCATTGACTTAGGGTTAGGGTTACCCTATATCCTAACCTTACCCTAAACCTAATCTTATCCAAGACCCTTAGGACAGGGTTACGGCCCCCATAAGGTCTGGTAGTCCTGACAAGGGCAGTGTTTCTACTGGAAAAGGTCCTACCACCTAAATTAATTACTTCTCACACACTAACACACACACACATACACACTGCATATCTGTTTCTGCTCAAAAGATGTATCTTATTATCCAAAATCCACCCTTGCTCTGGTTCAGAAAAATGAAGGATTGTGCATTTTGATTGGCTACTTGGTTTCTCCCACCCTGGCTCTGTAGGAACCAAGTGCTCCGAGCCCTCCCCCAGGGAACAGGACAACGCATTTGTCAGCTGACTGAAACAGCTCATCTAAATTTAAAATGTAATTTAAGAACCATTCAAATGTATAAGCAGCGATGCATCGCACAATATTAACAATTTACCAACACGCTCTCAGCATGAATGCCACTCACCTGGGAAGATGGGTGTGTGTTACATTGTGTACATCCCCACATCCATATTTGTGTATATTTTGATGAACTGCAGCATCTTCTTTTTTGTTGCTCTTATTCAACATCCTCCTGAGATCCGGCGAAACACAACCACCCTGAGACTACAGTGAGCTGGTGGATATTAAACTCCTCACAGGCAGGAAAAGGATTAAAACCACTGGCTGTTTGCCGGAGTCCAAGGACTCTTCATTATGTATCTGCTGCCTCTTTTCAAATCACTGGTGCAAGAAGAATACGCTCTCATATGGCAGTGAGAGAGAAGGAGCCAGACATGGAGTAAGGGGGCATGTGTGTCTGTTGTGTGGAGGAAAGGAGATCTTTGTACTGTTATGTTCAAACAAAGGTTTCCACAGCAACCACATGCACCATTAGTCCCCTTATCAAAACTCAGGGATGAAGTGCCTCAATTACCCCTCATCCTCATGCACACACACACACACACACACACACCGGCACGCACTCACACCCTCTTAACCCTCAGAACCGCAAGGGTATCTCTGCCTTTGATTGAGCATTGCTTTGTACAAATGGCGCGGCAGTAGGTGGAGGGATGGAACGGAGGAGATGATGTCTTGGCTGGTGGAGTGATTTATTGGAAAACAATGTTCCAAGAGGAAGACAAAGACTATTTCTGAAAAAAGATAAAGGGTTTACGGGAGAAAACAAGAGTTGGCGTTATAGCGTTATTATTCAGATTACTTAACAAGAGGGACTAAAGCTTTAGATACATTTAAAATGATCTTAAAGTAACAACAGTTGAGTTGACGTTTCATTTGTTAATGTTCCAGCTCCAGTTTATCAATAGTTTATTGGAATGCAACAAAGCTGTGCAAAGGAATGCACTGTGAAGTGGCTGTCATGAAATGTAGAGTTACCTTCTTGCAGCCATTTGCCTGCAAAGAGGTGTATTTTACATTGTAGGAAAAAAATTGTGTCTAATAGTTAATTTAATTATTACATTTTTTACAGCATTATAATCAGTAATGTAAAAGAAGAATCTAGGATTTGCCTCCCTGTAGTTATTCGTAAATCTGAGTGAAATATTGTGCCAGATTTGACTTGGTTCTCTCAATGTTTTCTTAAGAAAAACTGTTAGGAAGGCAAGAAAGCCTTTTCGAGGTCAGAGAGACCTTGACCTTTGACTTTGAACACTAACTTCTAAACTCTTTATCTTATTAAAAACATTTCATTCGGGCATTTGGATCACTTTTACAAAAACATGAGGTGAACTTTATCTTTGACCTTGAACCACCACAACATGTCCAACTGCATGTTTGAACGAAAGCTGAAGAAGTTCCCTCAAGGTTTTCTCAAGATATCGAGTACACAACAACGGAATGGACAGACAACCTGAACGATGTGCACCGGGCCACTGGCAGTGGACGTCTGGGAGGCATTAACAGAAAGGAAAACAAATCAATGGAGCTGAATAAGAACACAAAAGTGTAAGAAAGAAGCAGGTGTAGATTGTTGTTTTGATCTCAAAAGGCCTGAGGTCAAACTCATTGCATTATTAAAGAATGCAACAGAGTGCTGGTTCATATTTCAATGTTTTGATGTTCTCCAGATCCATAAATTCACTTTCACTTTCAATATTGAAGAGTGATGTTGGTTGTTTGTCTTCATTTTCAGTGTGAGCAAGTTGTGAATTGAATACACACAAAAAAAGGAAAGTTTTATACTCACCATTCAAAATACAGTACACCATCCCAGCCCATGACAAAGTCCCTATAATAAACCTTTACTTTACGTTACTGTTGATATTACAGTAGTTTACAGCAACAGAAATCCTTTGGGAAGGGGAAGAGGAAGAGGGGGGAAGTCAATTGCAGAGTAGAATATTATTGATGGAAGTTTAAGATGAAAAGCAAAAGTACTTTGCTTCGAGCTAAAAGCTTCAAGGTATAAAGCAGATTTGTTTTTCAGCTCAGTGATGTGCCAGTTCCCAAGATCTCATCTTTATTATTTAAGGTTTACAGACGCTTACAGTGAGGAGACACAAAAACTATATTAAGAGGATTGGAATTTGTGTATTGTTAGTGTGAAAATACATAAATTATCTAGTATGAGTTTAATCACTAAAAGAACGAGGAATCCATTTATCCCCTTTAAAATGTAATAGCTTAAGCTGTATATGTGATAATGAAGCATTGGTTTTGTTAGGCTTTTGGACAGATGGGTGTTTATTGTTTTTAATATTTTTTTCATTACTCCCACATTAGTATTAACTTGTCTGGTTTGTCAGAGGTCCCAAATTGGAGAAAAAAAGATTCCCGTGTCTTTAATGACTAATACTTTCAGGACATCTGTTACTGTTTGATGTCACAACTATAGCATCAATGTCGATGGGTTTTGGAACTTAAACTACAGGTATATCTTCATGTGGATATGGAATCTTAATATGAAACTAGAAAATGAAATATTTAGAATGTGTTTATTTAGTTTATGAATTAAAATGTTTAAGCCTCGCTACAAAAATAATTACCCATGTTTTTTAAAAAGTCAGACCCACGTTTGGGAAAATACAACAAAAGTGAAAGCAACAGTTCAAGATCAAAAAGAATCAGCAAAAGTATGAGGGTCAACGTATTTTTTTAAGGTCATACAAGTTCACACAGACACACACACACTCACACACTCCAGCATGCCGACCAAAGCATTGAGCCTGGCGTAGGATGACAGTCTGGGGATTCCATCATCAGAACAAATCCAACCCAGAGGATCCCAGCGCTCGTCTGGACGTCTCGGCTCCACAGGTCAGAGGCAGCAGACTGTTGGGTTAAGTTAAGAAACCTTGAATGCAGATTTCTGGGCTGAATACCAAATGTTATCCTGTCACATCCTCTCGCAGTAGATCTGGCAGAAGAAAAACTGAATATTAATGCCGTATAATATCATACTGTAAGCTGCAATAGAATCTGGGAAAAATATTAGAGAATGACATTATTTATAATGACAATACTGAAAACTTCCCTGTATACAGCTGAGTATCTAGGGAAGGTGAAAGAAAACTTTGGGATCTCCAACTTAAAAATGACCAACTCAATATTAATCTTCATATTTTTTTCACAAAGATTTGTTTTTGCAGTTTGGAGTTACATTTTTTAGATCAAACTTGGAGCACATCTTCCGGCCGGTGCTTGACCTGGCCTGTGGTGCAAAAGCTCAAGGCCACTAGTTGAGTTTATGTATTTATCTTTTATATTAGTTTATACTTTATTTAACCAGAAAGGTTCCACTGTGATACAATATATATTCTGCCAGGGAGTCTAAACAGGATAAAGATGGGCAACAAATTGAATAAATAAATGTCATATACAGTATTAATACAAGCAGTGAGATACAAAAAAGCTTTGATCAGACATAAAGCCAAGGGAACAAAGAAAGCAAATCACATATTAGTCAGTTTAAAAAATGAACTCACTCATGATGTTTTAAATTTACTATAGTACAGTTAAAATAAAGTTAGGCCAGAGCTTTAGCTTGCTTTACATTATGCATTAGCATCATGGCTACCACTGCATCCTTTTGGTTTAGAAATTAACACTACGTGCAAATGCAATACGCACATGAACTGTAGGGGGCAGTGTAGGGGCAATACGTAACCTCTAGTGTCGCCATGTTTTATTTTCTGGAGTCCTTTGTGGTCTGGGTACTGTGGCGTGTCCTCAGTGTAATACTCAGGGATTATGCATAGCAGACAGTACGTTTTCAAACGAAATAGTTCATGACGCATCCAGTTAACTATGCAAGCCTGTGGCCAAAGCCTGCCTTAGCTTATGGGGTCAACAGATGCTGGAGCATTAGTACATTTTAAGACCTATATATTATAAAGCCACAGAATATGAAGCAGATCTGTGTTCTTCTTTGCTTTTGTCTTTATTGTAATTATTGTATTATTGTAGTATTGTATTTTAATTAATGTAATCATGCATTGATGTCGCTTCTGATTTCTACTTGTCCTATTTGTACTCGTATAACTTCATGTAGATTTTTTCGAATTGCCTTTTTACTACTAATGGCTCTCTTTGCTCTCTGAGTGTGGCTGGAGATGTTTTAATTACATGAGATTTCTTATCATTTTTTCAAACCACATTAGCAATGTGGCTCGAGGGATGGGGTTTCAATCAATGCCAGTCGATCGGTCCACCACTTTGGTCCAGTCTGCAATATCTAAACAAATATTGAAAGAAATACAATGAAATATTGATGTTCATGGTCCCAACAGGGGAAAGCGTTGTGAATCCTTTGTTTAACCACAGTTATTGTGAGGTTGACATATGCAGTTTCAGTATCATGTCCCTCAAAGTGGAATCCATGTCTCAAAATTTCAGTTGACCCTCAGAGAATAAATCCTTAAGGCTTTTGCGTCCAGCTTACTTCTCTTCCAGCCACATCAGCAGGTTTATATTTTTTGTTCAGTATAAAATGTGAAATTAACTGACAGATGATATTACAACTGAAAGTTTGGACCAAGGGCTGAACTAAGGCTCATGTCTTTGTTAAGTAGTTAGTTTTGGTTTCATATTGTAATGTAGGCTGTGGACTTGAGACTTTTGCACGTCATGCATAGGTCCTGTCTTTATCACCTGCTTGGGATGAGTCTATCTTTACTTTCTCTCTTTTTAGAATAAAGTGCATAGAAAAGAATATTCTACTAATTTGAATGGAGAAAAGGAATGAACTGGTTCTCGTCATTCATTTTGTCGCCACTCTTATATCATTATGGTTTTACTACCAGCAAAATGAATGTCTTCATTGTCCAAACATTATCTGAGGGGAACACTGCAAACAATCCTGTGAGCTGCCTCCACATCTTTGTTTGATGCTGACTCAACTTCCTAAAATTGGTCCTAAAGTCAGAACTATCCTACTTTGTGCGGAATGATTTTTGGTCTGTTTGTCTGAGGCACCTTCAACACCCGTTATTTTAGTTTGAACCTAACTGAAAACTCAAAGGGTACGGATCCTAACAAGAAAGTTGTAAAAGCCCCCTTAGTATAAAACTGTTCATTAACAACTTAATGGTTCACATTGCTCTCAGAGCATGGGAATCTCTCTTTGACTTTTCTGATCTTCTTCATATCGTCTTCCTCTATCGTCTTCGTCTTCCTCTTATCATGTTCCTCTGTACTCTTGCTAGCACATGTCTAGTTAAGCCTGTTACAGTATTATACACATGTTATTTCAATATTAGTCTATACAACTGGAATTTCAGATGGTCATAGATAACAACAATATATACAAACCTGCCACATTGCAGCAGTGCACATAGTCCGGCCTTTGTTCCTTCTGTGAATGTGAATCAGCTTTTTTACTCGTGTAATGAGCCAGTGTAGGTGGACGATAGTCTTAAGGGAAAACAAGCCGATACACTACTGGGATCGATCTGTGTGACCTGCTGACCTAATGGCATTGTTGACCCTCCTCTGAAGATCTATAATTTCTCAAAGTGGCCTTTTTTCACACAGGGGTCATTCAGCTCGTATAAGAGCACACAGGGCTCTTTCAGAAAACATTCAAAAAAGGAGTAAAATATACTAAAGATGCTTTAAATGCAGACTCAATATCAGTAAATGTCTAACAATCAGCTCTAACACACCCACATATACCCAACAACATGAACACACATACACACAACCTGCACAAACACACAGCATCACCATGGAATCTGCAGATTGATTGATAGCTTACAGATCTGCTGCGCTAGGCTTCAAATATTTCTCCTACTCTCTTATGGTCTCTCATCTGCTGCCACATGTTCATCGACCCAGAGCTCCCGCTGTCATTCACTCTGTGTGCGCGTGCGTGTTTGTGTTTTAGAGTGTATTAATTTTTTGTCAGTAACTTTTGTCATCATGTTTCTCTTGATACAAAGGTCGAGGTTGCTGCTTTTTTTCTTTTTGTGAAAATGTGAAAAACATTTATCAGACTGCATGCAGCATTTAACCAAGATTGATTCCAAAACCAAAAATAAAGAAACGAGATAATTAACATAACAGACACATTATCTCCAACATGAGTCGAGGAAAACGTCTGCATTGTTCTACAGTGTGTACAGTTTAACACACTAGTCAGGGGGTTCACTATTGCTTCAGGCCTTTTTGTTTCATAATTAATTCAAAATGTTCAGGAGCCTTGTAGTTTCATTAAATTCCAATTTCATATTCACTCTTATTAAGTTATGCAAACACATATCCCACATTTATGGATTTAAATGGGATATTGTTTCATGTTTGGCAATGCTGTAAAATAAGAAAAGAAAATATTATCTCCAATGGAGATTTGTTTCTTTATTTTAGGTCCAGATCCATGAATATGCCAAAAGTGAGGAAATTGTGATAGATACATATGTCTCTTTCATGCCAAAAGATCGTGGACGACCAGACCAAGTGTGACATATTGGATAACGCAAATCCAAACAACTGCCCCTGCAGAAAAGTGCACAGAAGTGAAAACAGGAGGGATTAAAAAGGGTGTGGGGACGATTTACTGGATTTGGTGGAATGTATGGATCTATGTGATTAAAAGAAGGAATGAGTTCTACCTGATGAATCTCTACAAGATGTGTAATGCCAGAGTTTGTGTTTGTACAAAAGAATCAATGTGATGTACGTTTTCGTGTGCCTCAATGTGGGTTGTTGTTTTCTGTATTTAAAACAACACCAATGAAGCTGTTGTTTAACAAAATGCAAACACCCTTTAATTCAACACCAGTTGTGTATAAATTAAAATGTTCAATGTATTTAACACTGCTTCTCTGTGCATTCATCCAACTCCCTGATCTCGTCATACAGTACAGCGGGTTGCAAATGGTTTGTTACGTTGTTGTGTGCGTGTACATACAAAAGCGCATATATGTGTATGTGCGCGTAGTATTAGTGTGTGTCACTGCATGTTAGCTACTGTGCCAGCTTTAGGGGCTCCATGCTGGTGGAGGCCTGTGGGTCCAACATCTGCTCTCCGCTGGTGGCAGACGTGCAGATACCCCACGGTCTCCAGCCCGCTCCTCTCATCTTCAATCCACTCGCACCACAGCACCTCTTCCCATCTTCTTCATCCCATCTTTCATCCCTCTCTCCTTTAATCCCAGATGTACTCTTGCTTGCTTTATCCAGCGCTGTCCCTCATGTCCTCTCGTCTTTGTAGCTTCTTTGCCCATGAGCTCCCAAACTGTACAGACATATTTTTTTCTAATGAAGTCATGAGAAGAAAGAAATGGTACACGGGATTCAAATTCATGGATTTATAGACAGCAGGAGGCCTACAGTGGATTGGGTAGAAAGGCTCTTAATTCTCTATGGTTATTGAAATAATATTCCGTAGACTGTATATTAAAAGCGCAATTTCATTGTAAATGTAGACTGCCCAAGTGGTTTTCAGCATTGTTCTGGATTTTCTATCAGAACCTGTAATAGCATTGCAGCCAAATTGTTTAGAAATGGAGTGTATAGGAAACTGATGTTTAAGCACACTTCTTAGAGCGGTAAATATCTCTTGTAAAATTGTAACAAAGCATCAGGTGGAGCCATTGAGTCAAATGTAACCACTGTATCGTGATATGTATTTGATTGATTATTGATTTATTTAATTGCTATCAGTACACAAACCTACCACCACCACCAGCTAATATCCTAAGGCATAAGTCTTAAATAACAGATATTTGGGTAGTCGATTGAAAATGCATCCTCCGATACCAGTACTACAGGATCTGATTTGTAGGACGTTATACAACTAAATTAATTTTGAGTGAGTGTTTCATTATGTTCTCAGGTGTACTATGTAGATTATTACAATGATACTGTTTCATATTGGCCCAATGGAATAGGCACCTTTGACCCACTGCTGGTGACCATTATAAAAAATGGCTGACACAGTTGTGCTCCCAATAAATATATATATATAAACACATTTCATGCTTTTATTATAAAATGATTTTTCTTTTTGAAATATGCTTGCAAGCTGCTCTGCCAGCTGAATTGTAGTTAATCAGTGTCCAGATTGTGTTCCCGTTGAGGTTCTTTGGAGGTTTTACAATGTTTCTGTCTCTCATTGTCTGAAATAATACATCTTTAGTCAATTGAAAACACATTCTCCGTTTGAAAACCACAAGGATTTAGCCGAGCCAAAGCAAGTGTCAGTCCAAATACTCCAGTGTCCATCTGGCCACTGATCAACTGGCTCGGTCCTCTACTGTTTTCCTCATGTGAAAAATAACAGAATCCATCCCTGCATCTATTTATTATTATTATTTCATTTTTTTAGAGATCTATTGATGCGTTCAGCCTGGATTGTCATTGTTTCTTATTGCTCTCCACTGATCTCAACCCACCATATTGAAATGTCCCACATCGTATTTTTTTATTTCCATTTAGAAAATATGACCTTGGAAGGCAGCGCCTCAAAAACAAGCGGAACAGAAACCGGCAAGCTCGATTTGTCACAGGGCCGAATGCCTGAGGGTTTTTTTTCTCAAATAAATGGACTGGTCTCATCACTTACTCAATCATACACTCATATGTATGGAACAATTCTGTTGGTAACTTTCAGAATGCGTCATGGAAAGTAAGTTACATTTTGGACGATAGGAGTATCTTCTATTGTTCCCACTGAAAACTCGTTTGAGGATTGATCCTAAATGGCTCTTGAAATTAACAAACTTCCACTGTTTTGTATCGATGGCAAACTTTATCTAGGCAGCTGTGTTTGTCTTGGCCACATAGGGAACAAGAAGGTTAACAGTCCAGGTGGTCAGCACGTTTGGGATGGCATTTGAATTCAGACTTTTGCCAAAACCAGACACTGTCGCCTGCCCACGTCTTCTTTCTATTTCTCACTTTAAGTTTGGAGAGTCAACACAACCAAAACAACACCTCGGGCCTCAAAGAGTACAGCCTGCAAACACCATGGATCCCAGCAGGCACATGTGCAATTTTAGAAACCAACATTTAACTATACAGAGAAGAAGAGTAAACAGAGCTTTGCTACTGTCCCCTGCTGGGCTAAAAAAACCCTGAGATGGGTTTGTTTAACATTTACAATTTAATGATAATCTTATTAACTTGCACATATAAAGGCAAACCAACGATTTCTTCAAAATTAAAGAAAACTAAAGTAGTCCACAACCTGTCTTCCAGAAAAACACAGTTTATGATACAGCATAGGCACGGAAACATTGTTTATCTATTCTGTGCCGTACGACAATGTTAACATTTACAAATATTTTCTGATAATGCCACATTAAAGTTTGGTTAGATTAGGAAAAAGAGCTTAATAGTAATTATTTTTTTATTTAAAGGACCTTAAACATCATTGTTAAAATAAGTCAATGGTCACCATCTTGGCTATGTCACAAAGGGAATGACCATCAACGTATTTTCTAACTTTTGGAAACGTTGGCTGAGTAAGGATAAATCAGCTGGTAAGAGCTTCTCACAGACAGAATGTATTTATCTAGGTTTATTCTAATATTCGCCAAATTGAAAAACTTTTGTCACACAATAAATGATGGTGAAAATATGTGCTTTTATATATGCCATATATGTAAAAAAAAAATATATATATATATATATTTGATTGTATTTAATTGTTCTTTTATTTACTGTTATTAATCATAATGTCTTTGGTAAAACCGTAGAATATTAAACCTCAATTGCGTTTCTTTGTCATACGGGTTTGATAATTCAATTATTGTCAATGCTTCTGATATGGTACATATGTTGGCCAATAAATCATAAATATTTGTGCTCCCTAATATCGGTATCAGCATACACATTACTCCATATACATGTTGATAATGTTGTTATATAATATAATTAGATATAATCTGTTGAATTTAAGAGATCCCTTACTTATATGTGAATAAAATCCAGTGTACACAATTTATTATTGTAAAGAGAATAAAGATGTCCACACACACACACACACAAAATTCCGTTTAACGTGCACAGATGGCTGTGCACAAATCTCTCTTTCTCCTTCTCACTCTGTGTATCCCTTCTTTGCTCACTCTCTATCACTACCTCCCCCTTTCTCTTGCTCCATCTTTTCAATCCACCCCTCTTAACCACCCACCTAGCAGCACAGCCTCCCTCCCGCCTTGTCTTTACTACACCACATACATTTACTGCATAGCAGAAAAGCAAAGAAGGGATCATAGAACATAGAGAAGCAGAGAGAGAGAGAAGGCAGGTAAGGACTGGACGCCCACAGTACATTCATACATCAAGGCACCAGCACATGCTGAAGTATTGACACCCACATCCCTTCTGTCACATGAAAGCTTTACACCAATAATTACATTTTTCTCTTGATAGGACACTTTTCATAAACCTTTGCAGGTAATATTGTAGACAGACATAGTTACCTACACACACATGGTTTGAATGATAAATCTACTGCCTTCAGTGCTGGTTGCTCCGTGACCAAAATGCAAACTGATGAAGAACCATTTGGCTCAAACATGTGAAGTATAATTCTTAAATCCTATGGTGTGTTTTGTATCTTCACCAACACCATTGCAGTAAGCTTGTGTGAATCTGCAGCCCCCCTCACCTGCAGTACCTTGTGTTTTTTCTATTCAGAGACGGACACAGTTTTCATTGTCAAACCCAATTTATTGATTAACTCGTGTCTATCTGAGCACACATAGTGTGTTGCATTCAAAATTAGATGCATTATAGCTGCAATGGTGTCTTTAAACAGCAGAAAAACAAAAGAATACCTGCAGTCAATAGTGCAGTGTTTCACTGTTATTCTTAAGGGTGCGTTAAGAAGTTAGTAAAATGCACAAAGGAGGGACAATGGCATGGTTAATAGCATGTTACCCCTGGAACACACCCATGACTAATCAAAACACTAACAACAGTTGGACGGAACAGTTGGGCCGTGCAGCTGGCAAAGCAACACTTTTTTTCTTTTTTGGTTTTGATTATTCTACCATGGGGGGATTTGCTTGTTATATGATGTGGTCGCGCACATAATTGTGCAGGCAGTCGAGAGCCGTTGCCTGTTTGACCAACATAAGCTTGATCTGCAGTCAGTGGTTCAACTTTTCACTGTTGTAAGGGTGCATTATGAAGATAGTAACATGTGCTAAGGTGGGTGCACAACATGCATAAACTCTGCTACGCACACACATGGTCTTTGCTCATTCCCTTTCTGACTTGTTCCCTCTCCAGAACTATGTGTTTTCATACTATCTGGCAATTACACCGTTATAACATCAATCCACAGAGATGTGGCTTAGGACGGGAATAGAAGATGCACTCTGATTGGTTGTCTTGCATGTTACGACTAATGATTATTTGAGAGACTAAAAACAACCCTGTTGGACCATGCACCCGGTGCAGCAAGCCTTTTCTCCATGAAGGCTTTTAGAGATATCATAAATGAACTTGTGCTAGACGATTAGGTCATTTAAACAGATCCCCGTATGTTCCCACCACTTAAAGGGGACATATTATGAAAATTCCACTTTTGTAGTGCTTCTACACGTTAATTTGGGTATCTGGCATGCCTACAGTCACAAAAACTCTGGAAAAAACTCCCATGATTTGTTGTGGTTCCTCTATGTCAGAAACGATACGCTAGAGTGCGTCGAATGGGATAACAACCGAAATAAACGTCATAGTCACACCATGCCCATGTAGGGAGTCTCGCTACATAGCCTTAGACGAGCAAGCTAATGCTTGCCGGGCTCCACCGACCCGGTTAGCTCGCGAGCTGACGCTAGCCGGGGAGCCTGCTAGGGAAGCCCGGTTCCCCGGCTACCTTTAGCTTGCGAGCTAACTGGGCTAGTGGAGCCGGGCTGGGGTTAGCATCAGCCGGTGGAGGGCTGTTTTAGACAGGGTAAAAAGGTGCTGTTTTAAATGATCCTCGTGGTATTTTGACCAAAATATGTTACAGACATTTCATTAAGACCCCAAGGAACCATATCAACTGTGGTATAATGGGCATGATATGTCCCCTTTAAAGTTTCCTAACGAGCTCCAACGGCCACAACACAACTCTCACCACACATCAACAAACCATCACAAATATTCCTGAGAGCTGACCATGTATACACCCCGATTATTAACTGTATATATATATTAATGTGAAATGTAGCGTCTTGGATTTCTAAGGCTGTTCATTACAAGACAATAAGAGACCAGTATCTGTCAGGAAGCTACCTCAGTCAGTACTCCCTGTGGAAAGTGAAGGCAGTTAAACTGGACTGGGGTGTTTGACAGAATGAAAAAAAAAAAGAAGAAGAATGGAGTGGGTGTGGAGGGAGGCAGGCAAACGATGGAGAGAGAGAAGCAGCACCCACGCCGCACCTCATTAAAGTTCTGAGACAAGGGGATCAAAAGAAAAAAAGAAAACAAAATGAATTCAAATTGTGTTTCTGCTTTAGTGTTTGTATTTATATTTGACAAAGAAGCCATTTCGGGGGAAAATGATGGGGGATCTTTGCCGCTATTACCTGGAGCCTGAGTATCTCCATAATAATGTGACTGAATAATATTGTTGACTCACTCGTGTTCACCTTTTTTTGCATTTGAATAGGATTTGCATATTGTAACACACACATTGTGTCCTGTGCAATAAACAAACCCTGAGCTGTTGTAACGTTATGTAATTTGTCTGTCCCTGTACAGTACGAGTGCGGTGGTGGTTTATAAAGGCCAGTATCACAAAATAAAAAAAAAAAACATAAAAGCTCTGGAAGGCCTTGTGTTTGTCAAGAGCCACTTTGTCACCTCAAACCAAGAATCAATCACTCAGAGGCATATTTGCATCACTGAGTGTCTCCTGGAAATTACAAAAATCAACATGTTGTGTTTGCATGTTTGAGTCTCTGTGCAAGAGTGTGTGCGTGTGTGGGTTTGCTCGCACATTAAGTGGGATTCACAGAGTGTTGTTTCCCCTGACAAATCCCCCCGGTCGACACTTTTATTACACGCCCTCTCTTTCTCTGTCTCACTCAAATGCACACGCACACACACACACACACACAAACGCACACACACACAAACGCACACACATACACACACACAAACATTCAATAATGCACTCAAACACACACAGCTTGGCGATAGTTGACTCACTGATCTTCCTTTCTCCTTTGTTCCTGATACACCAGCTCAATTTACAACCTCCCACACGTGCATGCACCGACACACATTGACGCGCCGACTCACACATGCACACACACACAGACACACACATGCACACACAAACACTGGTAAACACTCCAACAGCTCAAGCAACTCAGAATTTGGTTCCCATGAGAGCAGAAGTAAAAAGAGAGATTGAATAAAAGTGAGAAAAAATGACAGCAAAAAAAAAAGGAAAAAAACTCAAACTTCTTTGCTTTCTCTTTTTCTTCCTTTTCCGCTTCCTCTCCTTGAATTTTCTTCCCTTTTCTTCTCTCCTCACATTCCAATCAACCTTTTATTTCTTTTTGCTCTCATATATCGTCTTTATTCTACGTCCTATTTTCAGCTCCTCTCGCAGCCTTTTCACCTCTGCCTCTTTTCCTCTCATCCTCCACATATCGGTTACCATTTGTGTTCAGGTGATATTAATACATTCTTGCATGACAGAGATTATTGTTTGCCTCTAGATGTTGAGAACTCGCTGCCAAGTTTAGCCATTTCTCCCTCTATTTCTCAGAATAATAGGACACACATGAACACGGAGAGAAAACCTTTCTACAGCCAGATGTCATCCATTTAACATCTGCCACTGTGGCCTGCTCCTTTATAACAAATAATCGCATTTGGTTGTGCATGTGCATGTGCATGTGCGTGTAGTCACTCTCGTGCACGTGCTAGCCTGCCCGTTCGCTTCGTTGGCTGCCAAACAGTAAGAATTGCTCTGTGAGCACAGACGTTTTCCCCTGCCAGAACAGTTTGTCCCAGTTTCCCACTGAGAAGCTCTTATAGAGTTTGTTTGGAAATGTGTGTGTGCGCGCGCAGGTGTGTGTCTGTATGTGTGTGTGTGTGTGTGTGTGTATGAGGGCATGTAAAGGTATTTGAATTTCTGTATTTGCATCAATGGTTTTGCACCGAGGTGCTGCTGTGTGTCTTTCTGTGAGTGAATGATGTCTGGTCTTGTGTCCCCAGGGGATCAGGCTAAGACGAGGCACCACTTGCCTATAGGTAAAACCTCTCAGAGCAACAATGGAGCTGCTCGGTGTTTGTGGTTCCAGGGCTGTCTGCAGGGCTGGTATGTGTGAGACGCTTCAGTCCATACAAATCCCTTCGTCTGACATCCTACAAGAGTTGAACTGAGGACAAGTGGACTTGGTTATGACAGGTCCAAGTCCAGCTGTCCTCAATTTGACTCTTCTTGGATAAACAGGATCTGGATGACTGAGAATCTTCGCAGACATCCTCTGACACTCCATCAATCTCTCTCAGACAAACATACACACACAGACACACATACACAGACAGACACACACACACACATACACCTGCAGATACTCACACTTTTCTATCTCACATTCTCATGTCATTATATTCCTAACATGCCTTCCCAACTTGCCTGAAGCTTAAGTCACTATTAGTGTGAGTCAGTGTTACGGCAGCAGGACAGGGATGTGACACCTTTGTACCTAATTAATGTTCAGCATGAATATAATCAGATACATTTTTATTCTTAGTAACGCAGCAGTGTCAGGCATCGCTGTGTTATTTCCAGTAACTCTGGTTATTTCAATTGAATTAAAATCTGTATTATCTCTGAAGGAAAATGTATTTAGCTCGGCTCATTGTCTGTTCTATCAGGAGAATAAAAAAGTGGAGGCATTGTCATTATACGAGTCCCTGTCACCACTTCATTGAATTATAGAGAAAACAAACTTTTTCCTCTGCGTTTGGTCTCATCCGTTCAACAACTCTGTGTCTGCGTGTAAAACTGGGAAACGATGACGTCAAAGCTCACTGATGACATGCTCCCTCTTGCTTTGTGCCATAATGCACCGGAATCAACAACAATGGCAGCGACATAACGGTTGCCAGGAAAATAAGCTCACCTAGCATGCTCCCAATTGTCTTTTCTGGTATTTGACACAATGCTGATGTTGACTTTATGGCCATGCAGTCTTTTTTTGTGTGTCTTCTCGTATAGACGCTGAATATAGCTGAATCCAAGGGGATTGGTGGCCTGCAGGGTTTAGGATGCTGATCCTGCCACATAGTCTTTCCGATTCCTCAAATTTCCCTCTCTACTGTCATCGTCTGTCCAGACAAATGCACCAATTCCACTACGATTGAGAATCTTCCATCTGCACAAAGCAAATACCTTCGCCAAGGCCCCACTGTCTCCTTAACTTAAATTAGGCTGCACCAAAGAGTACACACACATATTTCTCACATAAATATGCCATTAAGATCCATGAATTATTCCCTGGGAATTTGGTGAAAATGACATGCTAAAATAAGTTCCTGGATGCGCCCCTTTGTCCAGACATATGCAAAATGTGTATATGCCAGCTGGGCTTGGCTGCGTAAGGTCAGGGCTCCGTTTGAAAGGGTCCTTCAAGTTCATCTCCATGGTAACAAGCAGACCCCCACAAGGTGGTTCAGTTGAGTTAAGTTAGGATGGATATAAAAAAATGATGCCGAGGCACAGCAGGCAAAAAGGTGCATTAGTCATTCAGGTTTATATATATATATAAATTCACACACACACACACACACACATAAATAGATATACATACATGTACACACACATACTCACATATGTGTGTGTAATCCATTTAGTAGTTTTTGTGCAATCCAGCTGACACATAAACAGACCGCCGCAAAAACATAAAGTCAGATAAAAAGGAAGAAATGTAAAGTGTGTTCACTTTCTCGGGCACTGCTCATGACTGACAACGCAATATTTTACTTGTTATCATTGCTCCTCAATGACTGACAATAAAAATGACCTAATTAGATTTTTAAGAAACGAGTTGTGATAAGTGGTAATTACTTTTTCAATAATCCATAATTTTGCCTTTGAGAACACTTCATAAGACAGACAAAGTCTCCTGGAACCTCCGGCCGCTCTGACTCCTGTACCTCCGATGCGTCTCTTACTGATTGGTCATAAGGAGTCCACCCACAGAATGGCAGCAATGTGCTGACGGGCTCTGGTCTGTTGGATGTGCTGGATCTGCTGGAGGGTGCAGTCAGTTTCCTTTACATCTATTTCCTGGCGCCCATCTGTCTAGCATTGACTAATATGAGTGTAGGAGAAGCGAAGGGAGATGATAGAAATAGAAAAAAAATTGGATATTAAATGATTTTGAATGAATCATTTAGTTCATATCACTGAATATTGCAGTTCCCCGTGTGCTGGGTTTAAAAGATCACAATTGCATTTTAAGATTGCATTACAGAGACTCAATATTAGAATAAATCCCAACAATCCCTGCTGACTTTGGGCACAAGGCAGGATACAGGAGAGGCATGCCGGCGTATCACAAGGCCAGACACAGTTAACCATTCACGGTTCACATTAAATTTAATCCTAACCCCAAAGTCTTTGGACTGTGGGAGGAAGCCGGAGTACCTGGAGCGAACCCACACAGACATGGGAAGAACATGCAAACAACACACATGAAGACCCCTGCCAAACCGGGATTCAAACCGTGAACCCCCTTGCCAAGAGGCAACCGCTCCCAGCACCCTGTGCCACCCACACATATGTGAGTATGTGTGTGTACATGTATGTATATCTATTTATGTGTGTGTGTGTGTGTGTGAATTTATATATATATATAAACCTGAATGACTAATGCACCTTTTTGCCTGCTGTGCCTCGGCATCATTTTTTTATATCCATCCTAACTTAACTCAACTGAACCACCTTGTGGGGGTCTGCTTGTTACCATGGAGATGAACTTGAAGGACCCTTTCAAACGGAGCCCTGACCTTACGCAGCCAAGCCCAGCTGGCAGAGAATAACAATATCAGCGGTCCCAATGCCCTTCGCTGGTGCACGCCTAAACCCATGAGCCCCATACACATGAAGACTCATGCCCTGAGAAACACGCACTCATAAATTGCATATGCACGGAGAGAGAGAGAGACAGAGAGAGAAAAAAAAGCAGTGTGTGTTTATTCATCCCTCATCCTGCTGCAGCACAGAGAAATCACTCCCCAACATCTCCACATGACCTTCAGTGTTATTAAGAAGGCTTCTTTATTCCTGACACTCTCACGGCTCTTCCCTGAAGAAAGCAATTCATCCATTTTCCAATAACTTACCACCCCAGGCAATTATGTCTGTTTTTCTGCCACCTCTCTGCCTCTCAATAAAGTGCTCATAAATGGGGAGGGCAAAGATGTGAATCAAGGAAGTGATTTTGAAAAGATTGCCGGGTGTGTGAGGAAATGAGACATTGAGAGTGTGTGTGCGTGAGGGTGAGAGAGACGGTGACACTAACAGATGCGTGAAGATAGCAAAAGTGAAAGTGATTAAAAAGTAGAGTTTAAAAGGAGGGAGCGAGCCGAGCTCGGGTGGCCCACGTTGTGAATGTGACGTGTCTGAGGCACCGAGGCAGTGTTCAGCTCAGCTGGGTCCAGCAATTGCTTTACCAGTAGAAGGAAAAGTGTTAAAGCCATATAGCTACAATAGGACCAAATCAATGCATTTAGATACCATTAAACATCTAAAGATGCTCCAATACATGTTTCCCATTCTAGCCTTGAGAGGGAATACATTATTATAAAACAACGTGTATAATGTATTCCATTCCATACACAGGTTCTTTGAATATAACACATTTTATTTCGATAAAGAAAGACGTTTTTAAAAGTAAGGACATTTATGAAATCTGTTTTAATTGGACATTACATCAGCTAGACTTTCTGGTTCAATGTCCCAGTTGTGTCCTTTTTTGCAAAGGACGTAGAAACAAGCTGCTGAGTTGGATTTGCACTAAATTAATGAACAATGAGGCCTCAACACACTGATGTATGTGCAGTCTCTCTCTTTCTCTCGCTCTCTCTCTCTCTCTCTCTCTCTCATACACACACACACATACGTACAAACACACAAACACAGACGCAACATTCTCTTGAACAGACTGGAAAAACCCTAACCCTCCATTTTCTAAAACATCTCTGTTCGCACAACCTTAGTTTGACAAAATATCCCCATCAAGACAAGAACACAAAAAAATAACGAGAAACAATCAAAGAAGATTGCCGTTCCAGCAGGGGGCGATACGGTCTACATCAATGATCTGGTATGATCCGACATTGGCTGAGACTGTGAATGTGGTGCAGTAATGCTAAATTTTGCTGTAAACTTTTAATTAGGCATATCAGTGGTAACCAGAAGTAGAGAAACCAGTACATTGTTGTTGCTGTTACGGGTGCATGACCCTCACACAGAACAACAGTGGCCATGCACAAAATGAGCTGTGATGTCATTGTTTCCCCAAATGCTCTGGATTTTATGTGTGTCCAGGTTTTGTTCATATTTTGAGGAAAACTAATGTGGACATTCTGCTTAACAAACGTCTTTCCTCTGTGTTTGGTCTCATCCACACACAAAAAGCAGCTCTTGAAAATCTGCACTTTTGTAGAACTTTGGTGTTTTTTGTTTGTGGATGAGACAAAAAAACTGAGGTAAAAGTTTGTTTAGCAACATGTCTGCATTAGGGTGGACTGGGCGCTTGTTCCTCACAATATGACTAAAACATGGACACAAACATACACATACACCTAGAGCCTGTGTGTAATATGTTTTCTATCCTCTCATTGAACAGAAAAATGAGACACATATCAGTACCACCTTTCTCTAAGATACGTGCTGTCCCAGTGACTCAGTCCTGTGCACCTGTAGCCTCCTGTGTTAAAGCCGACCCGGCACACATTGCTGCTTCACACAGCCAAGGTTGACTCCATTAAGTACAATTCAATATATCTTTTATGTCCCCTGGGGGCAATTTGTATTGAGACCTAAGTGTGCCACTGAAATAATTATAGAGTTTGTCGCCGCTTAGTTATAATTGATTAATTCATTGATATATTGAAACAAGTTATTAAGTGATTACTTAAATTTGCATTTAGATTGTGCAATTAAAAAACAATTAGGACAATTTTGTAAAGTTTTAAGATACAATTAAACGGGACAATTAATAATTCAAATTCATTATGCTGTGGTAAAATCTCAAATTGGGTTAATGCATTTTAGATTTTTAAGTTTTTAAAATTTTCTTAAATACTACATTCATATAATATCCAACAACTCCTTTATGTCACGCCTCAGTTGCATCCACACTCGATGCCTCATCAAACTTTATAACACAACTAAGGGCACCCTCTGTGCTTGCAACAACAAAAACTAGTGTTACTTACTTTGAAGCGTCAAGATACAACTTGTCCCCCATGTTTGCAATTATAAAACAGTAATAATAAGCATTTCATAAATATTTATAGATATATTTTGATCCATTTATTCAATAGAAATAAAGGAGAGAAAAGGAAACATAACGGCGAACTACAACAGCGAATGCTACAACTATCTATCTAGCGAAGAATTTTTTGCTACGTCTCACAAATCATTTATGAATCATTTGAAATTTCAGAAGCAAACAGCTCAGCTGTCAAGGATATTTCTTTTATGAAAACTATGAGGCGAGATGGCACTGACATTATCAGAAAATAACTTAGTACAGTGTGTGCATCCAGGAGGGAAAAGTACTTTGGTAGCAGGTCACAAGATTGTCGTCAGTTGTTGTAATCAACATTGATGCCATTTCAGAGCTGCATCTTTTTCTCTGTTTTCTGTCAACAATTCATGCAAAGCATTTGGGCAGACAACACATTTGCACTTGTCATAATGTGTCTGATTATTTTTTTTTCTTTCGAGAAATAAATAAGCTGCTGGCAACTTGGAACATTGAGCTGAATTGGTATGCGAGGTACACTCTTGCATTGCGTATGTCTACCTTTTTATTAAAGCCACAGCCCTGACAGCTGCATGACACATCCTCCAGTGAGAATCAGCAGATAGCTGCAGTGTTGATGCAGCATCAGGCTGTTCACAAAGTTAGCAGAGGCAAAGAGACGCGACCTGTGTGTGTTCATAAATAACAACTGACAGCACAGGTTAAACTTAAATACAAAACTCTACCATTGTAGTCCACCGATGATTTGCATATGAGCAGATGCTAACATGCTCCCTGAGATACTCATATGAGGATGATGGACATTTTTCACCCATGATATTTGAAGGTTTTAGGCACAAACATTGTTGATCTCATTTTGGGATTCCCACTGCTTGTGAATGCATCTCACTTTTGACAGCTGAAACCTCTGAATATCGATAAGCAATAAAGTTGACGGAAAAGGACTAAAATGCAGTTTAAAAATGTATATTTTAAACTGCATAAAGTATTAATCCCTCGGGATTAATAAAGTATCCATCTATCTATCTATCTATCTATATCTATATTTAACATATCTATCTTTATTTATTAATAAAAAGAGAAGATAAAATTGCTCATAGCATTTTTCTTTCAAACTGACCTAATCCCGATGTCCTTCATAGAATGGCTGTGCTGCACATTTCTGTTCCTGCACACTTGAATCATCTTCATGGTGATTCTGCACAACAACAGCACAACTATGAACACAAACATACAACAGTATTACACTGGACCTTGATGTGCACTTAAAAGCTGTGACTGTCAGACATGGGAAAGTATAGAGTGTAGGGAAAATAATATTTGCGACAACGGAAATGGTTTGGTTTGCTGTGGTGTGTTAAATGTATTATCCATAAAAACACACAACCTAAATATGGCCCTTTACATTTGGAATCAGTGCATTGTATCTAGATGTATTCTTTTTGAGTATTTGTCCACTGAAACTAAATTCAAATGTCCTGAGTTTTGCCTCTACCTTTGGAGATTACTGAAGAATTTCATTTCAGAAGGAGTAATTAATATGAAAAGGTTAATTCTGGGCAAAGCACTCCCCTAATATTCATCTCAGTGTCTTCTCTGTGGTTATTCTCTCATTAGTGTGCTGCTCCCACTGCAACCCCCCCGCTGCCCATGTCTCACAGTTGGTTTCACCTTCTTTTCTGACAGTGGCGTGACTTGTTTACAGGTGGAGCTCTCCAGAGAGACTAATAATACCCACAACTGAGATATCAGTGCTCAGCCACAGAGGGCGAGATGGGAGAGTCAGAATAACAGGATTTGTGTTGCCAACTTGGCGCAACAGGAAAAAGGAAGGAATGCTGAGGAGACGAGGAAAGTGGTAGACAGGGGAAAAAGTTAAGTTTAGTTCCTTTATTTGCTTTGATAAGAATCTAGTTTGTGGCATCAAACTGCAACTGAAAACTGATTTGCACAATTTGTTTATGCTCTGTATGAATCCCAAGGAAAATCATGTGATTGTCACATTTTGAGCTTAAATATACACATTCACGTCTGACAAAAGTTTCAGAGTCTGTGTGTAAAAATGTCCAACAAGTGTGGACAAAAAATATTCTTGAGCCTCAAACAGAGATTTGTTGGTGGGTCTGAAAGTAAGGAGCGACCAAAATATCCCCAATTCTTAAAATATCCTCACTCTGTAAGTAAGAAGTACACACACACTCACACACACACACACAAATATACATACCCAGCAATTGCTTATCTTAACAGCAGTGTACGACGAGTTCTTTCAGTCTTCTGAAGGACCTGCGGCTGCATGTGCTTGACGATCTATGGAAGCTTTACTCAAAGAGAGATGAAGGGGGTGTGTGGGAGGAGGGGGGGGGGGGTCGCTGGTCGGAGGCAATAATCACTTTATAATGACTGTTAAATCTCACCCAGAATGGAAGGAGAGCTTGATCCTTCACATGCAGCCTCCTAGGCCAGAACACAAGCTTCAGATGATTGGGTACATTATGCAACAGCATGCACAAGGTTCCCATGACCGTTCTCCCTGTGATGGAAGTATTTTGGGTATTTAGTCATCACTCTTTTCTCTCATGCTGCGATTAATATCTTTACAGCATATTAATGTGTTAAGGCTGCACTCAGTCAATATTTTTAATAAGGCCAGTGGCTTGGCTGTAGGGCCGGTCTGTGAGTCAGCTCCTCCTTGATGGATGTAAGGAAATTTTATGAAGACGAGGAGGCCTTATGGCTTTGGTGATTAATAAATGTTAGCATGCTAACATGCTTAAAGATGATGAACATTTACCATAGCATTTATAAGGTAGCATTTATCATTAAGCAGTGGCTGTGTCTAAGAGCAGCAGCGAAGAGAAATGTTTGTAGACTCGCACCACATTTCACCTCACCTCGGCATCTGTGGAGCTTTTTAGCTGACTTCAGTTGTCTGTCAAGGTTTCCAGCTCAAAAGCACAGAAACTCTGCTTTTATTTGAACTGATTTTTGGCAGCAGTCTCCTGTCGTCCACAAAAAAATGAGATAACCTCAGATAAAAGCATCGAATGACAGACGGACAAAGCTTTTGACTAGCCTTCGAGCATAGTGGACCATCTAGCTGGCTAGAAAGAGAGACGTTGTTCACAGATGCTGGTGGAAACGGCTAAAAGAGAGTGAATATTGGACTTAGATTCATCAGGTGGACAGTCAAACAACACCAAATGAATGCTAGTGTTAATGGTGAGAAGGTAAGTGGTGTGTTTACAGCTTGTTCCTCTGCACACATTTGGGCGTATACAGAATATGGATCTTAAAATGTCACTCAAGAAGGAAGTGTAACTAGGTGTCGGATAATTACTGCATTTGTACAATAATGTCGCCATCTGTACGATGTGCAATCAGTAGTGATTTCAGATTGGAAAAATGTATGATACTTCATCATTTAGTCACAGTATATGGAGTACTAGGAATAATCAGTAGTAACGTCTATGTATAAACATGTTTGTTTGGCTAACATTAATGGGGACCATGCGTCTATTTGTTTACACGTTTGTTTACACTTCTCTTTTCATGTGACGTCTTTCCAGCCAATCATAATTTGCACAACAAGTAGGAGACACAGGCAACGATTCTGAGGCGGAGCTTGAACCATGTTTTTTTCTTATGGTAAGATTTGTGGGTGGTGTCAAATACTAAATATTTTTGTTTAAGCATTGTTATTGTTCTTGAATACAAAAATAAAATAATTTAAGCCTCTAGTATGAAACCTCTAAATGTCTAGCAATACCATCCAGGCTCAGCTGTGGAGGAATGAGCTTTATCAGTCTTCTTATTTCCAGATTTGCTATATTTAGTATATTTAGGATTATGTTATGCCGACTAACGGCTCTAACAGTTGTTATCAGACAAAATTTATGCTAATCATGATAGAAAGTTGAAAGTATCGGGACTCAACAGAAATAACCCAGAAGTAAAGTATATCAATCCTCGATTCCACTTTCAAGTGCAAACAAATGTCTTGTATTGTTTGGTTTGCATCGAAACTGGTAGCCCCTCAAGGTTTATTTTAGATGGGAACATGGAATATGAATTTTGATGATGTTTGTTGTACATATTCTGTGCTATTTATACAGTAAAGCCAGTAAAGCACCCTTTACATATGAGTGAAACAAGTAACAAGAAATACTGGGTAGAATATAAATCTGTGTCTTTATCAGTTGTCTAAAGGGACGCACTATAAATCCTCCATGATGTCCGATCCAAACAGACGGGTAAGCTACCCTGTTTGCCTCATTAGTGCAGGGTGAATATGTGAGTTATTGTATTATATTGTACTTCATTATTCTACACCATTTTGGTCTGGGAAACACTTAAGGAAAGAGAAGAGGATTATGAAAGAGGCTGGGAAAAGAAATGTGTGCCAGCTGATATCAGGGGAATTCCCAAATAAAATCTGAGCTCACAAACACACACACAGATAACAGTGTGTGGGAACATGCACCCGCGTACACAATCACACAAACCCACAAACACGCACACACTACTGACCCTTAGAGTTCCCATGACATCTGTTGCCACAGAGTCCAGTTGGTCGAGTGGAAATCCACAATGATCCTCCTTGGCACATGACAGGAATTCACAAAAAAACATGATGTACAGAAATAGATGAGTGGATTTGAGTGGCCTGTGTGAAACTGTGCTTTTAGCCATCTAATTTACAAGTGATTAGCAGAGCAGATCTCCCACAGCGTACGTGCTGGGAATAAAGCAGACATATGGAAGGGATGTCTAAATTATCTAAATCTGGTGAGTCACTAGTAGAGGTGGACTCCCTCCCCTGTCCCTCTCATCTGTTTCTGTCTCTTATATCAAACCATCACTGTGTCAGTTTATCTCTCAGCACTTTCCTACTCCACTGCCCTGCCTTCTTCACTCAGCACCAAGCCAATTGATTACTCTACAGAAGATGTACATCAAACTGCGTGTCGCAAATACATAAGCGTGTGTCTCAATTCAGGGGCAGCATCTTTCAGAGGCTGAACTTGAAGACTGATTGTGTAACACAAGACCCATTTCGAAGGCTCCAAATGCAGCCAATAAATGCTTCCTTCTCTCCCTGAGGTAGAAAGCTTCTTCTCTAACCAACCCAGCTATTTTATAAGCGCTTTGAGTGGTCATCAAGGCTAGAAAAGTGCTATATAAATACAGACCATTTACCATTTACCATATATTGTGCTTCGGTGATGGACTGAAGACATAATGTCAGCTAACAGTACATATGTACAAAAAACTAGGGGCATTAAAATGTTGTCATTGTGTCCAACTGCAGCTCTGTTGCTAGCTGAGAGCGGTAAGCTGGTGACACCAATCAGGGAATTTGGTGGCACCGGAATGGGGATATGGTTACGATCTGGCCTGCGGAGGATTCTCTTGGTTTGCGACACCAGCCTGTCCCACCCTTACCACTATCGGGTTAGGCTAGCCACAGAGCTGTAATTGGACATGGTGAGAAAGTTGTAATGCTCCTTGTTTTTTTCTTTTACATTTGTACCATTAGCTGTTCTATCGAGTTGAAGACATTTGAAGGTGTATGAGCATCGGATGTTTTCGAGGTTTCATGTTTGTCACCAAAGCACAATGAATCCTGGGATACGTAGGAGGAGAAGGAACCACCCACTGGTGCCTTTGTTGCTCGGGGGGGCAAGAAGCCTTCTTAATGAGACAAGGCCTGTCTGTGAATGCAGCCTCCAAAGGATGAATTTGGACACAGCTATTACTTTTTTTAAACTTAAAATCAGCTGGGCACTTTTGTAAGATGTTACGTTTGCAATTACCATCGTACCTGTTTCTTTGATGATTAAATGTTAAAATAGTTTCTTGATTGGTAAACCTTAAAGTTGGCTTTATGATAGTTGCCTCTATCCCTATGTCCAGGAACTTGGCCGTTGCACTATGGATGAAGTTTTTCTGCTGGAATAATGACGATATTTTTGCAGTTTGTAAGCATTCAAACAGTCATTAGACACTCTGCCCATGAGTAAGTCAAACCAGCATGGACATAGAAACTCTTAAATGAACTGGGCTCTCTGTGAGCTTGTATATGTGCAACCCCCCGCCATCAGCAGCACCACCACTCCCAGTCCCCTGCAGAGTTTGACTAAAAGCTGAAAATAATGACCTTTGTATCAAGTCTAGTTCCATCTGCTGTGCAATTCAAACCATTCAATTTGGTGTCACCTTTTTTCATATGGTGATTGAAGGGGAAATCAATCTTATTAATCCTCTAATTCTGAACACCAGGATCAACTCAAATAAACAAATAAATAAAAAAGGAAGAGAAGAAGTAGAAAGTGAGGCACAAGCAGCGTAAGAGAAGCAAAGGAATAGATCAGACATTGGTTGTTTCCACTTGTTAATTCTTTTATGTTTTGGAAACTCCCAGCAGGCAAAAAAAAAAATGATGATCTGTTAGAATGTGCCTAAACAAACTTTATCACCATAAAGGAATGATTCATCTTTTCAACTTCTCTTTGCCAATGAAGCTCAAACTTTTTTGGCTGTGCTAATGGTTTGTGTTTATGTGTTTGTTTGTGTTTTTATTATGCTATGAGGAATGGAACAGGACAGGCAGGTGACAGACTGTAGGCGGACAATGCATGCACCGTGCTGCACTCCCTTTGGTTCTCGCCCACATTAGTCACATGGCTAAGGAATGAATTTGATTAAATGGTGATTAATGATGCCAAGCAAGGCTGGTACATTGTTCAGGCTGAATTTATACACATGTGAAGTCATTTTTTTTAAATAAGAACCGTTTGTGACACAGATCCTTGAACAATATCGTTAGTGTGGCAAACCTGTCGCAGGAAACGTGGGCCTCCGTTCACCTAAAGTGACACTAGACACAACAGCAGCACTTTCACTGTCTTATTTCTATCTTTAAGTGAATATGAATCAAAACTCAACTACAAACCACTTGGGGAAAATGTATGTATGTTATTAAAGATGCAGTAAGAGAATAGAGAATGGGATGCAGAAGAGAAAGTTACACGCAAACAGACTGTGCACACAAAAATGTGCGCACAATCTCTTGTCTTGCATAGACGCACAAACAGTTGCAGGCTTTTGAAGGGCTTAATGGTGGAGATTATAATCACACACACACACTCACACACTCATGTTGTGTAGGCCCACGTTATGGGCCTGCTTCTCAGGAGTGGCCCTTCTGTGACATTTGGAAAGGGCAAGGGGAGCATCATTCATACACACACAAACGCGCACACACACACACACACAAACACACACCCACTGCATTGACCTCCACACCATCAGGTGTCAGCACCCCCTCCCCATACAGAGGCTCAATACTCAGATTAACATCAGGAACCAGGATTAGCTTGGCCCAGCAGGGTTTGGACAGTGAACACTCGTTTCACCTGGCGGTCCCCCTGTTGTGCTCGGGTGCCACCCACACAACCACACAGCACACACACACATGTATTTGTGCACATATGGAAAGAATAAGTGTTATTTGGCATTTGCTGATGAAGGCTGACATTAAAGAATGAAGAGAAATAATAATATATACACTTATATGTGTGTGTGTGTGTGTGTGTGTGTCTGAGTGTGGTATTATTGACGCTTGAGGATCTAAATCTGGTCAGATTACATAATGGGGACATTCCTTATGATGAAGCAAGTCCTTGTAAAGTAAATCAGTCCGTTTAATTACATTTTAAGGTGATGATGTGTTTAAAGGTTGGGTTAAGGTAAGGGTTAAGGCAAAATTTTGATTGATATTATGACTACGATCTGGTTTTGGTTACATTTAAGTTTAGGGTTAGTAAGAGTTTCCAGGAAATCATTGCAAGTCACGACAATGCACGTGTGTGTGTGTGTGTGTGTGTGTGTGTTTGTGTGTGTGTCCTAAACCCCTGCTGTACATAAGATAAAATCCCCTTTTCTGCAGTTACATAAAATGCTGTTCATCATCTCACAAGCCAGTACGACTCATTTCTGGGACACTGTTTCTGCTGCAAAGTATAGAAGAGTTAAAAAACTGCCTCGGCAACAAAACTCTGCCTCGTCCTCGAGTATCTCCGCTGTCTTACATAACGATGCCTCACCAGCCGCCTCACAGCGAGAGAGCTCGTTCAAAATCCTTAAGAGGCATCTCCTCTTTAAATTTTCCGATTTCAGCACAAAGGATCGTTTGGCTTGACCGGTGCCCTTCTTACCAGTTAGTCGGAAATAGAACATTGGTTTCTTTGATAAGAGGTCTGTCTGCACAAAGCCACAGACTGCCGGCCCGGTTTTTTGGAGCATGAGAGCATGTCAGACCTCTTCGTCTGCTCCATTAGAGATGCTCTGTCCCATGATCTCCTGGATTTTGATCTGTAACGAGTAAATCTGGATGCTTCTGCGGCCGCGGTGGGCTTTTCATTTGGAAGGTTAGCGGACGGGAAGCAGCCCTGAGGCCGGGGTCAATATGGCAGGTTTGGCTGTTTTTATCTCCTCTGTCTGTTTTGAGAGGCTGCAGCACCACTGGCTCGGTGAGTCACTCGCAAAGAGGAAAATGCTGCTCTACTGCCACCTTGTGGTTGCTGTCATTATGAAGCTCACTTACAAATTACTTATTTTTTACAAAATTACCAAAATTACCAGTAGCAGTATATGGCCACCAATAAATAAAGGACTGTCTGTCTGTCTCATTTTCTCAATAAACACTGCAGAGAGAGGTTCATCCACTCATTTGAACTGAATTAAGAGAAAATCTGTTGATGATGTCACCGATGACATCATTACAATTTTCATGCTTGACAACCAATGCAATAACAATTGACCTCAATTGGCAGCTGAGTTGATATAGTGACATTTTGTTTAACTGACCTGAAGGTGATCTGAAAAAATGCACTGCATGTGGAAGATGTGGAAAAAAGTATTTGGAAACCTTTGTGTACTTTTGGTCTGTGGCTGCTTTTCTGTGCTGAGTTTTAGGTGCAGTTAAGTATAATGTCATACTGCAGATAGACACCAGTTCAGATCACCAGCAAGATACTGGAACCTAACTTGCCCTGTGGTGGCTCTACCGACAGAGTATGAAGAGAAAAAAGAAAGTGTTTATGAAGAAATCTATTTGTGAATCGCACATGGGGACATGGTTAAAGTAACATATCAATGCCCATGGTGTTGGAATGACATATTTAACATTATTATGATTATTCTGATTATTATTTTTATTATTAGTTCCAGTCCCACTGGGCCATTATCATATAAGTGATATACAAAATGGATGGATAACACAAATAATACAAATACTCGTACTGCTACTACTTCTACTAATACTACAACTACTTCTACCTCTACGACAAATAATAATAATAATAATTTAATCAGATAAATAAATTGTTTGCTACTTCTCTTGTTTTCTTTAATGTTAATTGAATAAAAAATGTTAATCCTGGTGTTCGCTGGATTTTATTCTTGAATCCAATATCTGTTGGATTTCCTGCCTTCTTTCTTGGTTGTATTTTTTTTCTGTATCATCCTATTAAATAATGTAACAAATAAATGAAAAACATCGTCAGTTCTCAGTTGTAGTTTGTTTGCTAGTGGCCTTTGTTTTACGACAGTCTGTATCCATGATATACTCTAGAAAACTTTACATACACCCACACACACAATGTACCCCGAGCTGCAATGAACTGTTTCTCCCTTCTCTTTTCTTTTCTGTTCAGTCCAACAGAAGATCGACCCCGATACGTGAGAATACAGCAAAGACACATGTCGAAACGAGACGGACAAAAAGTGTGTGTGTGTGTTTGTGTGTGTCTGTGTGTGTCGGCTTCTCCTTGTGTATGAGGTACTTTCAGTTCAGAAGCTGTGACACTGAACTGTCAGTGAAGCCCAGGAGTGCTGACAGTTAGTACACATACACACATGCACGGACACTACACACACACGCGCACACAAACACACACACTCTCTCACTTTCTCTTGCTGCTGTAATTGAAAGCTGCCACCTTGAGATTTCCCCCTTCGCAGGGATTTGCACCGGTTGTCTGCAGCTCCGGGACTTCACTCATCTCTTCTCTGCACCTCACCTGTAGATTACGGTGCTGACTCGCTTTCTCTTTCCCTCTGTTACTGTGGAACATGCTATAATGACCCCTCTCTCTCACCCAATTTCAGCTGCGAGGACCAACAAAACACTGGACAGATTAATACAGAGCAAATTGTGACTCCTGTTCAGTGGTTATAATTTTCCGTGCAGGTCGTTGTGGCTTGACAGCGACTGGGACAGAGAGGTCGAGCTTTCTGAAGCGGAATAATTCATCACTTCATGAGTCGAACAATACTCTGATGTCCACATCTTTTCCCTCTCCCCTCCATTCCCTCCCTGCCATGACTAAACAGTGTAATTCATTCATTATGGATCAGGCCCTAAATTAGGTTAGCACATATTGAATCATTCATGTAGGCTCACTTCTTTGACTGGCCTGCTGAATCATTAATTAGGAGTTTTGGAGATGCTAATTTGTCCTATGATTCACATGAACATCTGAGAGTTGGATGAGCTAATGTGTGCGTTTATGTTCTGGGCTGTTCTCCACCTGCTAATCGAGTCTCTTCTGCAATATTCATCGTCAAAGACTGGGGATTATTTTTGGAACCAGCCGAGGACTTGAGATAATTCGGGGAAGAATGATTAAAATTTCTGTTCACTGAATTGATAAGAATCTAATGTGTGTCATCAAACTAATCCTGTGTGCTTAGAAACTGATTTGTTGATCCACTGATGAATGAATCACAAAGGAAAACCAAGTGATAATCCATTGTGAGGTTAAAAATACACTATTACGCGTCAGTGAAGAAATTCACAGGATGTGTTAAAATGCTGAAATAAATATAGTCATACCACTTTCCGTCTGCTTCTCACTTTATTGCGTTTATACGTGTGTGTATGAGTCGATGTTAAGTGGGTGTGGGTGTGGGTTTCACGCATACACACACACACACACACACAAACATCACAGATCACACTGAGAGTATTTTTTTTTAATCTTATCTCCAGTTTTTGATATTAAGGCCCCCGAAAACAGATGGAGGATATAAGATAAGATTAGTTTGCACCAAAAATGTACATAAGCTGCGATTCATTTTTTAATTTCCCAGTGGAGAGTATCTATTAATAAACATAATATATCACAGTGTGTGGTTATTGTTTCTCACTATGGGAGGTAAAGAGCGCTTCAGTACAATGAGTGTGCTCAGCATGAATAAATACATTACTACAAACAACTACAAAAAAACTTGTAAGATCTGTTGTAGTATAAAAACATTTGTAAATCTACCAAAGATGTATTTTAAAACCTTGATATTAAATGAGCTTTTTATTATAAATAATGTCCCTTTGTGAGCAAATAATTTCCGGGTGAAGCTACAAAATTATTATGACTGTCATGAAATATTTTAGTGTTTCTTTTGTTCTTTTCTTTTTTGCTTCTGCCACCAGGTAGAATGAAAACAATGCACTGATGGGGGTCATATGCAGAAAAATGATTTATGTATCAACAAATCAATTTTTTTATTTTATCTTAATTTGTTTCTGTCGTGGTTTGTTAGTTTCTTTGTCACCATGCTTTTCTCTCTCTTCCCCCCTGCGCTGATAAAACTGTTCAGGTTGAACATACAGATTAGATCTTTTTGTTGTCAGAGCAGATATTTGTGTTTACGATGTAGTACCATGAAAGAACAGGTGCGGTGGCGCCCTTGTGCCATTTACTACCTCCAGCTCCACCTTCAAATTAATATTTAGAGGTGCAGTTATTAAAGAAAAACAAAACAGGAACACTCGTATTTTGCATTTAGTATCCATTTTGGTCACATATTTTACTTAGAGGTACTTGTACCAGGGCTTACCCCCGCCGGGGGAAAAGTAAAGGCTCCCCCGCTGAATGTAAGTGATATTTACTGACGGTTTTGCTTCGTGAAATGCTCCTGAACACACTTTTGTTTTAAAGCTTATAATCATCTTTGTTCGATGCTCGGCCGCTAGTGTCAGGAAAACACCGTGTGTAGATATACACACACACACACACACAAAGATGGATTTTATCTGCCTCACTTGGCTGTGAGAGTTGTTATTTTACATTAAAGCCACAAAAAACCCCAGCGTCGGTTAGCGCTGGTTTAGTCGAAGAGAGGTGTTGATTGGAAAGCTGCCGTTCGAAAACCCACGACAAGTGTTGGAATGAGGGAATCTGATTTTAATCCGCACGAGAATGGGCTGACAGTATTTGTTTACTCTGATTAAACTAAAACAGTTTCCCCCTGGAATTAATAACTGGCTTGAAAATGCTTGTTTTTAAAAACGTCACACTTTGTCTAATTAATCCAAACAGTGAACCGTTTGGAAAATGTGTTTGTGATTTAAGACTTTTGCTTCTGTTGTGCAACAAATGAAATTGTGTCCTTTTGAAATGTTGCTGTTCATTTAGTTGTAAAGTGCACATTTCTTAAGGAAGAATGTTGAGGTCCAACTGTAGAATCATCAACACTATGAAAATAGCAGTGTTTCCCTGTGATACCACTGTCTAGCTTTCTGCAAATTTTGGTAAGAATTAAAGCATGTTAAAGCCCTCAAAAAGTCAATTCAATTGCATAATAATAATAATAATAAATATATTTGGAGATTTTTCAAAGTAAAGTTCAACATTTTCACTGTTTACAATTTTTCAAAGTAAAGTCCAACATTTTCACTGTGGAATAGATCATTTCAGGATACTTCAAAGTACTGTAAAAAACTTTGCTCAATAAGCTCAGAGAGAGACTGATATGTTCAGGACCTCCCCAACTACCTACAAACATGATATAATAATAATAATAATAATAATAATTACAATTTCAATAGAACCTCCCACTGTCAGTGCTCGGGCCTTTTAATAAAAATAATTACAATTTCAATAGGGCTTCACTGTCTGTCAGTGCCTGTCAGTGCTCGGGCCTTAATGATCAGCGTCTGCAAAAAAACTTTCTTTCCTGTGATCTACTGGGAATGATTGTCGTACGCGATGACGTATTACAAGCATCAACAGTCGAATCCCGAGAAATCGAACAAGAACCGGAAGTTCAGCCTGTGGGAGAAAATGTGATGTTTTGTGTCTGAAGTTATTTAGCTAACGTCAACTTCCATGATCTCTGCAGGAAGATAACCTGGTTTCTGTCTGGAAGGAGGCGTGCGACCTTCTGGTGCATCACCTCTGGTATTAGTTTGTCCTCCGGGACGACTCCGTCACTTTCTCTGAGAACCGGAACAAAGTGTGAGGTAATGTTCGCTCATGACCCGCAAAGCTAATATGCTAACGCTAACTAGCCAGTGATAGACTGTGTCGCAGCTTCTCATTACACCTCGTTGGTGTCCGAGGATCCAAACAAGTAAAGCGTTTGGTAAAGTGAGGCAGCGGCAGCCATCGCTGTTCAATGCAGTTCAATGCATCTCGATAAAGATACAACGCCAGGCTCGTAAATGAACCATGCTAATGTTATCTCAGTTAGCTGTTTTGTGTGTGTGTGTGTGTGTGTGTGGGGGGGGGTCTCATCTGTGTTCAGTTTCTATTAGTGCACAATGATTTAATGTCCACACAGTCTGGCTGCTCTTATCAGCTACTGGTGTTCTCCATGCTCCTTATCAAATGTTATTATACTGGTTCTCCAAGAGGCCTGGGTTCATTGATTGTTTCCTTTTGAGGAGCCTCATGTCAAATCCCACTCTCTTATTGTCATTATTTCTGATATTATGTATGAGGAAATCCAATAGTACCAGTACAGACTGGTCTCAGTGGGAATACTGAGGCTGAGATGTCTGCTGGGTGGACACGGAGGAGACAGGGAATCTAAAACACACAGGAGGTAAATCTGAGGGCGTCATGGTCTCATATTTCTCTGCTTGTTTTCACTGAGGAGCCCTGAACCCCTTTTCACACAGCTGTGTTGACAGTGGGATCCCCCCTGTGTCCAGTATGTGATATGAAACCGTTCACTCTGCTGGACGCGTGATGAATAATATTTGGTACATGCGAAACGTCGGCCTTTAATAGCTCGGTTGCATTTGAAAGGTTAGGAAGAAGAGTGCGTGTAGATGCACACCTCAGAGGTGAATCTGCCTTTTGCCAACTCAAAGAAAGCGAGGGGAATAAAGTCCTTAATCTCCACCAATTTATCCAGATCTGCTCCAAAATGTCATGGAAACAGGTTCAATGGTTGTTAGGTAATTCTGCTCACCGACTGACAAGCAACAGCAACTAAAAAACTCACCCTCCTTGGTGAAATTATAAAATGACTGATTCTCCAAAAGTAGCTTTGTTGACTCATATTTTGCTGAATATTTTATTAAACTGTGGTTTTTAATTATTTCTTTTGTGCCCTAGCAGCCAGGATGGATCCAGCGCTACTGAGGGAGAGGGAGCTGTTCAAAAAAAGAGCTCTGTCCACTCCAGCTGTAGAGAAGAGACAGACAACATCAGACTCTCACAAGAAGAAGAAGTCCAAAGCAGACAAGGAGGGATCGTCCAAACACGGCGCTGGTAAGTGAGGCAGGCAGCTTTCAAAACGGATTATCACGTGTTTGATTGGTCCCGCTGTCGTGAAGTGTCTGTGCAACATCTAGTACAGTGCTTTGTACGGAAAAGAACACCGTCACATTATGACAATGGCTGAGGCAAAGCAACACAGTAATGAGTGCAATTGCATGAGCCCCTCTTATCCACAGATTCTGCCTTGTGTCATATCATTCTCTTAATTTCAGTTGCTTCCTCTCCTCCAAACTAGAAATGCTTGCATCTAAATACAGGGTATTTGTTTTAAAACCATTATTTTACAAGGAGCAGTAGTTCACGAAAACAAAATACTGTCTGAATCTAATATAATATGACAAACATGCAAAGAATAGAGTTTGTATTCATCATATTCCCACTCTCAGTATAATTACTGAAAAAGCTGCTTCTTTCAGCAGAAGAAACATAATACTGGTACATTATTAAGTGACAATTTATTAGGCATTTAGTGGTAAGGCATATGAAATTATACATCGTCCTTGATATGACATGATAAAGAACATCACTGTGCAGCAACCAAGTGTCATTAGTCATCAAATAATGTTGTATACTTAACATGTTTACGGCACAGTTACACAATTTACTTAAGAGCGGCAAAACACAGGCTTTATCCAATGCAAAGATGATATCCAATTTGAAGATTATGTCTTTGCTGCTTGGGAAACAAGAATATGCAAATTCTTGTACAACATTCTGTACAACATTTTACAAGCTCTCGTAGATGGTTCTCTGGATCAAACAGGTAATAATTATATGCAGTACTCACAGGGCAGGTGTCGCTGAACAAGAAAACTTGATTTCTTTTTTAAATGTATGATATTTGTTCCAATTAAAAAAGAAAACAAAGTAAAAACTAGTTCATTTTAAATTTCTATACCGCTGCCCTCTCTTTCTCCTGATAATTTTCTGGTGTAAAATATGGCTTTCGGGGTCTGCACTCTATGTTAAGTGGTAGTGAATGTATCTGTGTGAGCGTTTCCTCATAGACAAAATAAAAAAGACTATTAAGACTCACTCCAAATCAATGAAACACTGCCCCCTTCATTTTTAACGGTATCTGGGCTCCCTTTTCAATGTGAGCAGCTGAACCACTATTACATTGTTGTAGAAGTTCATTTCTCTGTGCATCAGCATCAGTTCCTTCAGTTCCTTTATGTTGTCATGGCCGCCTTTAGACCACCTCAGTGTGTGATTCGGGCTCCTTGCAAATGCTGGTCATGAGCCTGCTGCAGCTCCCCGGCCCCTCCTCCTGTAGCTGGTGATGTGTCTTCTCTTTGGCGCAGCACCCACAGTCAAGTAGCTCGTAGAGCACGGCCAAGGCCGCCAGAGACAGGACAGTGAGGATGAAGAGCAGGAGGATGACGAAGCACGCCACGTTCCAGCCGTCATGGAAGGGGTACACTTCCTGGACTTGCAAGGAGACATGGGAGAGAGAGATGGCCTCTTCATGCCACGAGAGATTACTTGGGTTTATAGTGGCAGTTAGGTTGGCCATGATTTCTCCTTAAAAGCAACAAAAACAGAGACTAATATTAGTATTGAGTGTGGTTCTGCATTTCACTTCAAGGTGGTGACGGCAAATTCAAGAGTATTGGCTGTGAAATACTTGTTTCCATGGTGAAAGAAGTATAAATGAATTCCCCTTTAGGCCATTATATTGAAGATTGTCTTTCTTGTCTGAATGTGATGCAATGTCTTAAACCTGACAAACTAGACAGTGTACCTCTTACAACAATTAATATTAGAAACGGTAAAATATCCCACAGCAGAGTATCTCCACCAAGGCCCAGGAGTCCCTTTATTAAATCACATTTAAACTGACTACATTCAGATTTTTATTTGGACATGCACTTAATTGCAAAATAAATATCAGTCTCCAAATTGTTTTCATCAAGATCCATGAACTATTCTTCAAGAAACTGAGGAAAATGTTGAAAGACGCCCTCTACTACCAACAAATAAATGCAGACATAAACGTAACCTCCTTGGTGAACGTATTAATGTCTCTATGGACCATGTGCACTGCTCATGGGCGGTTTGTAAAAGACACATCCTCACTGGAGGGCACTGACTCAATGGGGAAGCCATTTGCTCTGAAGGGTTTCTGTCGGGTACTTTGCTGTAATGTAATTATTTGAGTACTACATCAGTAGCAGTCATCGAGTCATGTTGTTAAAAGGAATTGCAGTATCGACCTATTAACAGAATATACCTGAGGCTACGTCTGTCAGAACAGGAAGGACTTTCACGTGTTATTGGAGAGATTGCAGTTAATGTTAAAGAGCGAAACCTGACTGAGGCCATTGATAGGATGAGTGCACAGTGAGATGTGGCGTCTAGTAGAGGAACTGAAATAAAGCAACGAGGAGAACGATGCTTGTTGTCAGGCCATTTGTCTTTCTTCTGCAAGACTTTCACATTTTAGCCAGAGCCTACCATTTTAAATCCTCAGGGAGCAGTGCACCCGTCTCTCTGCCCACACACACACACACACACACACACGCATGTTTTAAAGTCTCACACAGACATTTTTTTTATTATTTATCTACTGAGAGCAAGGCAGCTGACCCAGATTACTTGAGTCAACCACTAAAAGAGGCAGAGAAAAGAGGGTCATGCTTCTTTTTACAGCATCCTGTCATTTTATCTGTGTCTTTTTCTCCCCTTACACCTTAAACTGGACTTTTGTATGTTGAATAGATTTGGGACATCTTTATAGTATTTATGGTATTGGTCAGAGAAGTACCTATTACATTTTGGTGGCAGATACAGACATTTGTATCACTCATTTAACATTACATTGTCGCAGATTAATTCATGAATTTTGATTGGAAAGATTCTGGTATATTTTGATAATATCTAAAGTAGGGGTGTGTGCAATTTGGTGCCTGAATGAACTTAACGGGACTATTTGGCCCTGGCGGAGGTGTGAGTTCTACTTAGTGCCATCCAAGGATGCTTCTTTTTTTTTTACTCTGCTTGACATGCGGTTAAGGTTACTTTTCGTTTTAAAACATTACTTACAAATATTGCTCTGCGCGTCCCCATGTCAGTCAAATGTTTTGTTTTATTTTTTTATCAAGAACGTTTTCTGAAATGTCAAGCCCAGGTTTAGTTTGGTTCTGTTTCCCAACAGCACACTGCATACGTGCTGTGTGAAGTTGGTTCGGCCTCTGTCCAGGCTGAAAATTAGCGTATTTCACCTTTTCCTAAATGCCGACACAATTCCTACACAGTGCCAGATAAGATTCTTAATAAGCCGCACCCCAGCCAAGCTTTAAAAGGGGCTGTGGGACTAGATGTTGTCCTCTGGTTTCACAGGCTCACTAAACACACAAACACACTTACACGCTCCTAATGCCCCCTGCTTGGCGCCTCAGTGCTGTCAGTACCATCTGTGATTTGTCTTGAGAGCTGCAGTTTGTATCGACTCATGCATTTTCCACAAACACAGACGGAAATGAGGCACATGAGTACAAGCGGCATGAGTGCATACTTCAGATCTGTGATTATCTAATCCATTGCGTAGCTGCTTATTTTTGCCCTGAATGTTAAAATTTGGATATAAAGGTCTGAACTTAGTTGTTATATAACAGACATCACTGCCTGAGATGGTAATTGCACTATTAGATTATTCAAATGTAGAAGGAATTGGCTGCTGAAATAGATTTGCTGCATTAAAGATGTATGACTTAACCTCATTATTCACCAAAAACCCTCAGTCATAGCTGCACGTTAAGACCGAGAACAGCCTGCAGCTTCAATTCACACCGTGGATTATTGTTGCCACACAGACACACACACACACAGACACACACACGATTCTCAGGATGCTATTCTGAAAAATATGCAGACTCACCTGTCTGTCTGGATCAGTTCTTTAGAAGATGCAGGTCAACAGATGCGCTCTCCTCTTCTCTGTGCTCCACTAACGCTCTCTGTCTCCCACTCTCGTCCTCCCCCCGCGTTCACTCCTCGACCTGTTTTCCTCCTCTAGCACTCTCATGCACTTCCAGCCGTCGCTCGTGCACTCCCTCCCTTTGCTCCCTTCCGCCACTCCTTGCAGCTCTTCACGTCTCAGCTGAGCGGCACAGGCTCCTCCTCTCCATCATTGGCTCTCTCCGTCTTTGCCCTGCCTCTGCACCGCTGGTTAACCGGCCCGTCACAATCTCCGCGTCGGGCCAACGGCGCAGCTCGCAGCGACAGAAGCTCCCGCCCACACCGTGAATCATTCATGAGTCGGTGTCTGTTTTCAGCCTGGATTGGCGAGTGCTTACTCCAGACCTCAGTCTCCTGGGGGTTGGAGGAGCATTGTTTTACTCCCAAGAGAGAGAAGGGGACCATCTGGCTGTTCCTCTAATCACTCTTATCCAATTATGCTCTCATACTGCTCCAGCTGTATTTTTAGAAGGATGTTGGATAGGGCAGGTGTATTTTCCCTGAAAAGACCAAAATCAACATTTAATTGATGCCACTAACAAGCCTTGTAACCAAAACCTAATATTGTAGTGATGGAAAATTTGGCTCTTTAAAGGAGACCGGTCTTATTGCTCTGTTCCTTTCGAGAGCAATTCAAAAGTACAACTCATCTTTCTTTCTTTATTTAAAATGGAGCAGGGGTTACCAGGTTTTATGTTTGAAATTTAGTATATAACATTGATGTGATACTGATGGATTTTAATTAAAATCAAACTTCGACAGCCCACCAGTTTCTTTTGACATGTGTGAACTAGATTTAACTGAACTGAATGAGCTTTGCTTGATCTAATGTTAATTATCAGTATTGTTGAGATTGCACAGGGTGATGCCTTATCAATGTAATGACAGAGGCAAGAAAAGATGCCCCTCCCCCTTTCCCCTCTCAGCTATGAAAACCATATGTTCACACTCTTCATGTGAAAGGGGAGGGGCTTTTCACCCAAACCTGTAGCTCCTATCCGCCCATTTGAATAACATTAAAATATTTTTCTTAATTGCTCTTCCTCTTCCTCCTTTTTTCAGAGTCGAGTAATGGCAAAATAAACATCAAAACAAGCTCCGGGTACAAATTTGGCTGCTTGGCCAAGATAGTCAATTACATGAAGGTAAGTTTCCGGTGAAAATTTCAAAATGTTAAAAAACAAACTCAGTTGTAATCTAGAGGTGAATGTATTTGTCCTTTTTTCTGCTATCAACCTCTGTCGTAGACGTTTCAGCTTCATGGATGTCTCCTCTCCATGCTCCTTTCAGCTGTCACAATAGCCTCTGCATGAGTCCCAGATTTTGATCACGTTGTCATCTCCATCAAAGCTCTTGAAAAGCTTTGACTTGTCTATTGTGTCAACCAAGTGAGTCAGTTGGGTCCCCTTTGTAATGTTTTGCTCCCCGGCCCTCCTTTTGGTTTGTAAACAGCTCGTTCCTCATGCTGTGGCTCTGCAGAGAGGCTGCCAGGCCCCGTCACACTGTCTGACTCATCCCTCGCTGCAAACTCACTCGCTACTTGACCGATTTCCTTTGAGTGTGCGCCTTTTTGTGCCATCTGTTGAGTAATCGAGTTCAATCTTAAAACCTGACTGTTGGATGAGAGGCACAAAATTAAATGTGACTAAGATTCTGTCGGAGGTGTGAGATGACGAGTTGCTCAGATCGAATGAGTGCTAAAGATTCATTTTAATTTTTTACTGCGAGTGTATTTTCTGTTTGTAAATTCATGTGCTTCTCTGTGCTTCTCTCTCAGACAAGGCATCAGAATGGGGACACACACTGCTTGACCTTAGAAGAGATTCTGGATGAGACCAAGCTTCTTGACATCAGCATGAAGCAGAAACATTGGCTTATGACTGAGGTGTGTTTCTTAAGTTGTATACAACCTTTTTATTTATCATCAGGAGTATGTTTGTCCTACACCATTACACTAAGCTATTTTACATCTGACCGTCTCAAATAACACTTGATAGCCCTCACAGACATCTGTAGGCTTCCTTCTCACTTCTATAATATCATCCAAGTAAGAGAGACAGAAGCCACAGATCTACAACAAATCAATAACACACACCTTCTAGTTACCTTTATAACCTAAAGAAAAGAGATGGTGTTTTATGTAAATATTAAATATACGTTTTCAACCGGGTTTTGAAGTTTATTTCTTGTGGTTTACTACTTAACCAGCGAGCTTAGAATTGGGAATTCACTGCTGTACGTCTCCCTGCAAATGTCAGGCTTTGGTCAACAATCCCAAAATTGACGTGCGGGATGGAACGTTTGGCTTCAAGCCCAAGTACAACCTGAAGGACAAGAAAGCCTTACTGAGGCTGCTGGACAAACACGACCAGCTGGGCCTGGGAGGAGTGCTGCTGGACGATGTAGAGGAGGGGCTGCCCAACTCGGCCAAAGCCATTAAGGTAACTATAGTAAATATAATGTATGGCTACACAAAGGCTACAGCCACACTGCTACGTTTTAGTTTTGAAACACATTGCTGCTGCTAAAGTTGCACCTGCTGTCAACAGTACTCCCGAGTTTTCCTGCTTTTAAAAATCAAGTTCCAAATCGCTGTTGGACCCATCTTAGTTATAACTCCACCCTTGTATCTTGTGAGAACATTGAGTAATGAGCGCTGATGTGATTTTTCACAGGCTTTGGGGGATCAGATCATCTTTGTGACGAGGCCAGACAAGAAAAAGATCCTCTTCTACAACGACAAACACTGTCAGTTTACAGTAGATGAAGGTGAGGATTAGTCTGTTTGTCAGTTGTGGTGTGTCAGTCTCTATCTTGGTTGTCATTCCATGTGTCATCGATCCTCCTACACAATTCATTTATCATCAAAATGAACAGCAACCACCACTTGAAATAGTCATCAAATAAAAATGTGGCTTTTTCTTCCAACAGAGTAACATTTTGAATTGGAACTGAGGTTCACTGTAACATCAAAGTTGGGATTAACTAGGGAACCCAGGTTTTCAATTGCTCTGAAACGTCTGACCTAAACATGGAACAAGGAAGTTTGTTCAAACGAGCAAATTCGGCCTCACGTTTAAGTCTATTTATAAAGGTGACCGATGCACAAACACAAACTATTTCCCAAATGCTCTATATTCATTATAGATTTATATCACACTTATTTACCAACCATATTTTGGTATTCATTTTTATTTGGTCAAACTCATGAAATGATTATTACGTCTTGGTCTTCAGTGTTTTTCTCTCTCTGTAAAATGCAGAATTCCAGAAACTGTGGAGGAGCGTTCCAGTTGATAACATTGACGAAGAGAAGATCGAGGAGTACCTGAAGAAACAAGGCATCTCCTCAATGCAGGAGACCGGACCAAAAAAACCAGTGAGTGTCTTCTGTTCTCACATCTGTTTAATTTTTCAGTCTTACATCCTGAACTTTGAATGGACTCGTAATTACTGACGTTTGTACTTACTACATTAAGCGTCATAATCACAGGTGATTGTGTTTCCGTGCAGATGCCAGTTAAGAGAAAGAAGCAAGGTGGGCAGAGGAAGAGACACTTCAAGACCCACAACAACCATTTGGCCGGGGTTCTGGAGGATTATTCAGAAGGTGTTCCTGCAAAGAAGTGAAGTCCCTCCACTCAGAGGAGCAGCAGGGTCCATTCAACAGATGGGGACTCTGGCCACAATGCAATACCAACACCTTTGTTGGGTGTAGGGTCAAACAAACTGGCTTCTTTTCCTTCTCTGCAGCCCTCTGTGATCAGTGATCGTGTATTACATGATGTGAAAAGCCCCCGTGTTGTGGAATCCTTTTCAGTTTGTTTATTGATCAGTGATGAAGGACACTGGAGGAAAAGTTACAGTATTGAGACCGTTGAGGACAGTGGATGCTCCTAAGGGGGCGCTGTAACCTTACTGTTAAAATGTAAATGAGTTAAAGTGTGTAAATACTTTCTTTTCTTTATTTTACTTAGAGTACTGCAGAGAGGTGTGTGTGTGTGCACCAGTTGTCTGACGGCTTCCTTTGATCAGGAACTGCAGATTGTTGCGGTGTTGTTGTGCAGTGCATCACACTGATGTCTCTTATCCAGCAAGAACATCTCGGACATTACCTTCTGTGAAATTAAAATAATATTTAAATTCTTTTAATTTGCAGCACCTTGGCATAGCGGTTTAAAATATGGAGTTTGTTTTGAAATTGTTTTAATAAAATACACTGTTACAGGATAATGGATGGTTGCTTGACATATATTTATACACTGTAGTGGTAACACTTCTGACTGAATTGGCATTTTAGTTTCCAACATTGAGTATTCAGTTGTTGATTATGATATGGTATTTCTTAATCATCATTTGATATAATAAGGTATTGTCACTTTTCAAAATGTGGATATATCTATGGTTACTCTTACTGTAACTAAAATATTATAAATTAACTGATGATAAACAAATGTATAATACACACTTCTTTGATTTGAGGTTATCTAATTTATTATATAAAAGCATATCAGCACAGCAAAATAAAGATGAAATGCTTAAATCTGTTGCAGTCAGAGTAGAAAATATTAATCGGCAAGTGAAAATACTTACTGATGAAGCCAGCTGCTTATTATATATGATTATATACATTCATGCTTCCTTCTAGTAAGCGCTAATCCTGATAGGGCTTTATCAGCCATTTATAATAAAACTTGAAAACTAGAGAGCAACTTTTAGCTGGTAGTGTGGCCTGCTTTGACAGTTTTCTTTAGATGATGGTAGTTAGGCAAAATCTTCATCAGGAAGTCGAGCTGAAGAGTCTGGGGCTGTGAAGGCAACAAAACAAATGTTTATTAACGCATGCTAATGATCAGAATGTGCATGTTTCATGATGCTTTGCCATCTGAACACTTTGCACCAACTCAAAACCACTAGACAGCTGATTAAGTTTTAATTTAAGTAGAGGGTCATAAAAACATCAGGCCCGGGTTGTTTGAGTTTCACTTTGTACTTTTATGTAATATTAAGTCGAACAGTGTTTTTAATACGGCACTGTTAAAGACTTTTCATATGTACAGGCAGGACCTTTTGGACATAAGCTTCTCTAATGAGGTCATAGTACAGACTGGTCAGAACCCTGATCATATTAGCATGACCAAAGGTTTCAGTATGTACAGTATGCACCTGCTAACACTCATGTTTAAGCATATTTGGATAATCTGTCTCTTAGGTCGTAGTATTACCGCACTGCTCAATCCTTAGTATTTAACATCGTACTTAAATACATTAGACACGGTCAAAGTAAACGTTCACATGCAGTATTATGTTTAAAAGATAAGGCGGATGTTAAAGTAAAACCTGTACAAATACAGCACAATTTACACATGACTTCTTTATTTATCAAGTTGCATTGCTGATAACAAGCACAGGGTATCCATCTCCGCCCCAGAATGTAGGCCAGGCATGTGTGTGTGTGAACGTACCTGTGGTCTCTCTGTCTGAACCCGTCTCATACACCCGGAGCCATAGATGACCGTGTTCTCAGGTATGACCTCACACGTGTTGACCTGACAGAAAGCTCCGATGATGCAGCCACTGGTGAGGATCACATTCCTACCGACGTCAGCTAGGGAGGGGGGGCGACACAGATGACATTTGATACAGTTGGTGATGGTGTTCGTCTAAATGCTCCAACCTCCTCTGCAGTGGGTTTCACTTTCTAACATCGCTACACAAACACACACTGGAAGCAACACAAACATCCCACCTTTAGATTCTATCACATTGTTGTCCCCGATCTTCAGAGCTTGTGATACTGTGAGTCGTCGGTCAAGGCAAAGTTGTGCGTTTGGTGGCTAACAATCAGAATCAGCAGATTATTAAACATTAAAATCCCCTGGATAATACAATGAGACCGCTCAGGCTAACAGAAAGGATACCACAGCCGACTTCAAATACATTGTTGATGCCGATGGTCATTGTCTTTGGTTCCACCTCCGACTCTGGTGTGATGTTTTCTGGGTAACTGCAGGTGGGGCAGAGCAAACGGGTTGGTGGTTATTATGATGCAGGTGAGGAGGAGGATCACAAATCAGAGGCAGCTCATAAAAGAAGATGAGAGATGTTGTTTCCTCTGGGTCTCTACCTCAGCTTGTAGAGTGGATTTCTCTCCAATTCGTTCCTCCCTTCACTGCCTGCCAGGTTTTAAGATATTTTAATAACTTTTTTAATAACTTTTAAATCTCAGCATAGTTAGTCCCACAGTTACATTACAGAGCCGCTCGCTCCTTGTGCTCCACACCAATGGTCTGAGATCTTCTAATAAACAGTTGCAAGTAGATCCTCAGTGGATGACCGGGCAAATGTGATGCATCGCCAAAGGAGATTAGACTTTTTAGCACTTTACCTGATTTCAAATTTGGTTTAAAACATGTTTATGATAAAGCCCCTAATGCCTGATTCTAACTGATTTTAACAGTGTTTTGTTTTAAGTTTTTCTGTGTTGTTTTAAAGCACTTTGTAACCTTGTACAGAAAAAAAGGGTATTATTATTATTAGAAGTAGAAGTAGACAGTCATGTACAGGGAACCTACCTATTGATAATCAGAGCTTGCTCTTCAATCAAATTGCCTTCTCCGATCACTATGGGTCCTGCCTCTGCAATAATACGAGCTTTTGGGTGCACCACTGTTCTGGGGCCTGAGGAAACAAGAGGATGACAGACGTGAGAGTTGCTCAAACAAAGTCGGACTCGCATGGATGTGCAGGTTTTTTTCGCTAAGTCCGCAGTGTCCAGTAACAGGAGGGCGACATCTTACCGATGGTCACATCTCCTCTGATTTCACTTTCCACACAAACTACGGCTCCGGCGGCTATTTTGACACTGGAACACAGAAGGGACAAACAAGGCGTGGATGTGTTAGCTTATGTTGCTATGGCTAACCCCTGGGAAAAGCCGATAAAACTAGCAACATGTCAACTTCACTGTGGCTATGAAGACACTGAGCTTTGATACTGTTATAATTTAATTAAGCGGCCAAACTTCATTGACATGTTATTACTCGCGTTACCTTTTCTGGGCACTTTGTTTATCTGCCATTGTGACGAATGATGTCCGGTGAGAGGCAATAGGGATTAACTCGGTAATCGACTAGGAAACCTTGCAATGATCGCGTCTGCGCATGCGTCGATTGGCAGATTTGATGATCAAGGCTGTTTGGTTTGATAAGATTGTTATTAGAAACCACTCAGTGCCTTTTCAAAGCTTTGATTTTTGGTTGTGATGAAGATCTGTTTTTAAACTTTACTGTTGAGTCGTTTATACTCTATTGAAGTGTATTCATGTTAACACGGCAACAGGGTCCGCACAGGAAGTGGAAAACATTTGCAGCTGATCATGTTGTAGTCCTGGTGGTTCCATGACTGGAAATGTGATTGATCTTGCATAGTATATTTGAATTAGATGTCTATACGTCTATATTACATATTCCCCGAATATCCCAGTAAATCTGACTTTAGTTCTCACAAAACATCTCATACAACGCAAATTAATGAGGCACACTGCATGTGACTATGCAGTATTCTTTCATTAGCAAAGCTCATTCAGGACAACAGCTGGAGTGCAGAGGAACCCAGCAGCCAGCAGGGGGCAGCCTCAGGACATCACATGGAAACAAGCAGCAGCAGGCTGTGATTCTTGAAAGGCGTTAGAAGACAAGGCAGGTAACTACTGGGTTATTCTCTAACAATAGGTTTTTAAAGCATGTTAAATCATCCAGTATCTAAAATCCAAAAATATAAAAGTAACTTTCAAGTGAGGCTGTCAAATATATGTAGAAAAGTAGAAAATATTTTCTCTAAAGCTTTGCAGCATACAATGACACAGACAGACAAACACACACGATAATTTGTCCATCCTCTTTGTGTAAGTGTAATTTCCCTATTTTAAAGTGGAAAAGAGTTTGAATTGTAGTGAACTAACAGAGGTAGAGAGTGTAAATCCCAAAAAACAAAGCTGATGATCTGAGGGTTAAAGACTGAAATGTTAGGGACAATTTGTGCAACAGTTGTTTCGCCCTAATAAAAATCCCCGCCATCCTCATCCATGAGTTCGGACCCAGCTCCTGTGTCCCCTGGTGTCCTGGTTCCACGCATGTCCTTGTGTGTGTGTGTGTGTGTGTGTCCGCGGCGCTCCCCGCTGCTGCAGGTGCGTCCCGGGGTTAGAGGATGATGGTGTGACCTTACTGTATTGTTTTACATTGCATGTGTCATGATGAATCAGTCTCTTGTGCCGCCCTCTCGGCAATTTGCGCCTTGGAAACCGCCTATGTCGCCTGTACCAGGAGCCGCCCCTGATTGAACCTTTGAGGAGGTCAGCGGCCTGGTTGCGTTAATAATGAACTTTGTCCCTCCTCGCTCCCTCTACAATGTCAAAACAAGAGAGGGTCGGAAGTGGAATCAGTTATGGAAAAGGGGAAACTGAAGAAAAGTCCAAATCCACATCTTCTGCCGAGGGGGGGAAACAGCACAGTCAGACAGACATGACACGACTAGATAGATACATGTTTGTCCTGGCTGCCACTGCTCTGCTTGTAGCTGTGTGTGTGACTCCACTGACGGCTGAAGCTTCTGCCTGTGAGTAACCAGAAGTGTTCCCCACTGAGAACAACCAGAGCTAAGTAGTTAGCAACACAGCTAGCTAACGTGTCAACACTTGTTTACATGAACGCCTGCCTGTGTGTAGAACACTTCACCAATGAATGAAAGTCTCACTCCTGGAACATGTGAAAATAGACCATAAAGCCCATAAACAAAGGTTTTAATAGGCTCGATTAACACTTGCTAGCTAGGAGCTAACTCTAGATCAGCATCGAATGGAATACTCCATTCCGCAGAGGAAGCATGTTTGAACTTCCCTCCTGCGGTTGTCGCACGGATTAATCCAGCATGTGACTATGGGGCTGTGCTGCCGGGACTCACAACCCTCTCACATGCTTCCCTCCTCAGACACAGCTAGCTGCTAGCTGCCTGTAGCTCACACTTGGGCTGGACTGGTTCTCCTCTCCAGAGACCTTTCTGTAGAGCCAGCTCACTCTTATGTATGGAGTAAGTTTCTCACTGAAACATCGCTTTAAGGTGAGTTAGTGAGAGTGGCTGTAGAAAAGCTTTCAGGGTTTGTTTATCTCTCGTCAGTTCAAGTCCATGTTGAGTCATGGTAGCTGTAATTAATCTACGTTCAGGCTTTGGTTCCAATCCAAACCCAGTGTTTCCAGTTTCTTGATGATTCAGATGATATCTACAGCTGTGTCTGCTCAGAGGGGTGTGGTCAGACCTACTGTGGAGCTGCAGCATCATCTGCATGTGTTTTCCTCCTGCACAGCAAATGCATTTCATCTGTTGTCTCTTTTCCCCCTAGCTGGCGCGACCCATCACAAACACAGGGTGCTGAAGATGGACGAAGCATTTCTGAGAGTCAACAATGAGCTGGGCTCTGAGGTGGTGGTGTCCTGGGTGTCAGAGCGCTGCTACCAGGTACACTCACTCACACACCTAATATTTGACTTGAGGTTGTTCGGTGGTTATATAGCTTTTATTTCAGATGGGAAGGAGGATGTTATTTTATTTTTGTATATCTTCCTGATCTTGTGTCTTTGTGAGCTAGTGTTTGTACCAGCAGCTGGGAGTTTTACCAGCTGCATCCAGTCCTGGAAAGCCCAGTTCGGCTGACTTTGTTGTGAGCACACAGCATGAAATAACACTACAGCTCAACAGCACCCCCGTCAACCTGCAGCATTGCACGTAAGTGTTATAAGACTGACATCTTTCCAATAAATAAGAATACGTTTTTTTTTTTACTTTATACAGTAAATGTACAGGAATAGTAAAATTTATATAATTGAGTGAGTAAATGGTCCCAAACAAGTAACTTCTATAATTTGTAGATATGCAGTCATGTGACAGTACTCCATAGCTGGGATAATCATGAATGAATGAATATAAAAATGTTGGGTCTTCACAGATCCTTAACAGTCGAGATGTTGTGCCACGTCTTCAAATAAAATACTGTTTGCATATCCAACCAGCATATGAGGAAAACACAATTTTTAAATTGAGCAAGCTGTAAAATTCATGTCTTGCACATTTTATCCATGTGAGTGTGGTGTGTTGAATAGTTATCTTGTTACAGAAAAACTGTTGAATGAAAGTTTACATCCTTCATATATTTATAGTTTGGCTGGTTTTCTATGTTTAAGCGTAACATCTTTCATCCGTAGGGTTCCCTTCCACTTTGGGGAGCACGGGAACTACTCTCTGTGGGTGAAAAATTTCAACGACTCCTCAGTGGGGAATTGTTCGGTAGTGACTGATGCGGACCCCATCAACAGCTACATACGTGAGTCAACCTAACACTTTCATTCGCTTGTGTGACATGGAAATATGTCGTCTTATAAGTGTTGTTATAAGTGCTTAATTCACCCTTATAACATTGTCCCATGTACACGCTACATCTAACTGATATTGTTCCACTCTTCACAGCGATATTAGTGGCTTTTCTTATCTTTGCTGGACTGATCTTGATGTCCTGCATTGGTAGGATAATATTAAGGTAATTAATCTTTATGCACCTAATTCCCAGATAGAACTGGGATAATACCAACAACATCAACTCTGCTAATGATGTCTTATTAATGTAACGATAACAAGATTTCATTAGATTTGTATAATTAGTTAGATATTTGTTGTGGTCCTGTAGAATAATAAAAAGTGTAAACAAAGATCATTACTAAGCCCCGAGATGCACTGCCGCTTTATTTAGTGTATTGTGCCCCTTGAGCTTCTTATAGAAGTACTCTTAACCTGGTTGAATACATCTTGTCCAGGCTTGATGCGGTGAGGAACATCCTCTTCCGAATTACTGGCTCGATGGAGACGGAGAGGCTCATCAACTCTGTGAGTGTTAATATGTATGGAGCTTTTCATTACACCACACGAGTGAAGCAGCTTCGTTTTCATGCTGTGACTAATATTCTAGATATTCTACAGTGTTCTACACCCTGTGTATTTTTTACTTTGCACAGTGGAAGTTTTTTATTTTATTTAAATGTGACACTTTTATTATTAAATGTCTTAAATAACATTATGCATACATTTGTTAGAAAAGTGCATTATTTGCCTCTTTAAAATCCACAAATGTATATGGAGGCTTCCTTACTCGCTCTCATCAAAAATATTAAATATTAACTCAAGTACAATGAATAGTGACTCAAAATCATTTAGAAGCTGCTTGTGACTTTCATCATTTCATTTAATGTTGTTCCTCAAACAAATGGTTTTAACCGCTGTGCATGACTCGTGTCTTTGTGCAGAAGTGTTTTTACTTATATTTAACTGTAATTTCACCATCCAGGAACTGGGCTCCCCTGGCAGGACAGTGCCACCAGTGACTGACACCATTCTCCCTCCTCCACCCAACCCCAGCAAGAGGCTGCGATCCCTGGACACATTCAGAGGGTAAACCCCTCTCCACATCCCCTCACCCCCCTTCACCCCTGCAGCTCGACTTGCTCGAAGAAATACTGCTTCTTATTTGACTGACCACTTAATCTGATGTGTGACACTGTGTCATTGGGTTCTCGGTGCAGCGTGACATTTTTGCAGCTGACACCAGAATAGTTCAGTAGTTAATGAACCCTTACTAATTATATTAACAAGGATGCAGTTTACTGAAGTAGTAAATTTGTTTCAAGCGACATTTCTCTCAAAGCGAACCCTTCAGCTGTATTTCTCTAATCTCTTGCTTGTGGTGCTTTTCAGTTATGCTGCATTTTCTGTGTTTCCTGTCAGAATTTCCTTAGTCATCATGGTGTTTGTGAACTATGGAGGGGGCCGATACTGGTTCTTCAGGCACCAAAGCTGGAATGGTGAGCCCCGACTGGTTCTACTTTTATTGTTGTTCTTTTAAACCATGTTATTAGTTCCTCCCAGATATTTGTAAGCTGGGAGCAGTATTATCCTTGGTATTGTATTCAATGTATAAACCTGTGTTTTCCACTTGTCTCCTCAAAGGTCTAACTGTTGCAGATTTAGTCTTCCCTTGGTAAGATCAATTTCTACAACAGATTTGCACTAGTATGTCTTAGTTCTGTAGGTTAGTCAACCCCACTTATTTATACAGCCCTTCTCAAAACAAAGTTACAAAGTGATTCACGAACAAAAAACACGTAGAAAATACATTTTAAACAACTCTGTCCTCTTCGTCTTTAGCTGAGAATCTGTAACAATTAAAAGGCCCCTACCAGAGGATCTCAAAGTGAGACCAGGGTTGTATTAGATAAAAGATCACAAAGTTATCTTAACAGAGTGCAAGAACCACATACCCATTCAACCCTACCCCTGTAGATTAGCTGAATTTGCCCATGTGAGGTGCAATGCAGTTTCCAGTGATTTAAGCATCCATTACCTCCTGTCGTGTTTTCCCAGCTGGTGTGTTGGGTAGCAAACTACAGAGGTTTGTTCTTTTGCAGCAAAGGAGACTATATTTCATCTGTCAATTAAAATAATAAAAGTTTTACCCGTTCCCTTGAACGCACTTCTCTGTTCCTCACGCTGCGTTTCCCTTCTCCACCAGGTTTGTGTTTATAATGGGGACATCCATTGCAATGTCAACCAACTCCCTGCTGTGCGCAGGCTCCACTCGCTGCTCACTTCTGAGGAAAACTGTGTGGAGGAGCCTGCAGCTCTTCATCATCGGTGTCTTCATTATCAACCCAAACTATTGCCAGGGACCATGTGATTATAAACACAATTATTACATGTTGATGACAAAATCCTAAACCCCTTATTTAAACCATTATTTAACTATTATTCTTTGGTGTAATTTGTTTCTGTCTTGACCTGTTTGCTCCCACTCCCTCCTCATCCACACCACAGTATCTTGGGACAACCTGCGAATCCCAGGGGTGTTGCAGCGCCTGGCCTGGTCCTACCTGGTTGTAGCCTGCCTTGATCTGCTGGTGGCAAAGGGTCACCTCGACATCCTCACGACGGTCAGCCAAAAGCTCCGTTTTACCCACGTTCTTTAACCTTCAATTTGTTGCTCTGCTGGCACAAGACTGAAATAAACTCAAACTTAAGTGTTTGATTAATGATTGTGTTTTTTCAGAGTGCTTGGTGGTCCCCCTTCCGTGACATCTTGCTGTACTGGCCTGCCTGGCTGTGTGTGATCCTCTTAGAAATCCTCTGGTTGTTCCTCACTTTCCAACTCCCGGTTCCAGATTGTCCAGCGTGAGTCTATCAGGGCATGTTTTTGTGTCTCTTTGTGTCCATGTTATAAGGAACATTTCCCAGCAAGCAAAACGCAATTGTCTAGTACCAATGAGTATTTGTGTCATTGCTCTTTAGTCTTATTTCTGTGTGCTTTTATAATGAAGTAACATTTAATGGCAGTTTGGTCTGATATTCAGATATGTTTCACTCATGTTTTTCAGTCACACGTTTTCAAAACTGACAAATGGTAACTTTTTGCGTAGATTTGTATTTTTAGTTTTCATTTATTTACATTTACTCAACAATGATGAAACTAGTACCTTTTTTAGAGAGCAAATTTAGCAGATTTATAAATGCAGGTAAATGCACTAGAAAGAGGGGTTTGACCCATTGCCAGAAGAAGATATTCACCAAGGTTTCCGTCTCTGCCGATCGAAGATGGAGCCGATTAAAACCTTTTTTTAAAAGCAGAGTTCTGGGATTGCAGACATAAGCTATAAAAAATAAAAACTAATGATTAGTGGTTGAAAATTAATAAAGAGTCAAAATTTATATCAGATCTGAAAAATTGACTTCAGTCGAGCTTGTATTGGTTATCAAATGGTATCCTTCCTCTCGATGGCCGTTATCCCACATTATTGACACTAGCTTCACCTCTTTTCAACAGAGGCTATCTGGGCCCAGGTGGGATTGGGGACATGGGCCTTTACATGAATTGCACTGGTGGAGCGGCTGGTTTCATTGACCGTTGGCTGCTGGGAGAGAACCACATCTACCAGACTCCGTCGTCACGGGTCAGTGACCACACACGTTCTGTCTTTTTATAACTTGGGATGTGAAAATTTCATGCTGACTTCTCAGGTTTCTCTCTCCCAGGCTAACACACATTTCTAACTCCCACCAATGTTGACTTGACAGGTGATGGTGGGTTAAACTGCACCAGAACCTATTTACAAGTTTCCACTTCTGTTTCCATTCTAATTCAGGTGATTTATGCAACTTGCATGCCCTTCGATCCAGAAGGTGTCCTCGGCAGCATCAACTCTGTCCTCATGGCTTTTCTTGGTTTACAGGTTTGTCACATGAAGTTGTCTCTTTCTTTTTGTCTCTTTCTCTTTTTTTGGTCATATTTCTAATGTCTAAATTGCCATTGATAATAATTTGTTGTGCATTTAATTTCCCCAGGCAGGGAAAATTATCTTACACTACAGAGATGTCCACACAAGTATAATGTCAAGGTTTCTATTATGGGGTCTCTTTTTGGTAAGCACTTTATGTTGCTATATCACGTTTTACATGTGTATTAAAACAGTTGCTGTTCAATGAATCATTGCACAATGTCTTTGGCATTCCCCAAACACATTTATTTCCGGGACCATTTCCCTTTCTTGATTTTATAATAAACTGTCTTATGACTCTCAGGGAGCCATATCAGCAGTTCTGACCAAGTGTTCCACAGACCAGGGCTTCATTCCTGTCAACAAGAACCTATGGTAACTTTTGCTTTCATGCACTTTCAAATGGAACATGGTTTGGGCAGCATTTTAGTTAAACCGCAGCTGTTGACTGAATGTTTGGGGAAGTTCTAACTGTCCTAAATATACATCTCATCATTGAACACACACACTTTCCATCAAAGAAATGAAGTGAGACATGGTAAGATTTTTACCAGCCATGATAGTTCATTGCTCAGCACAGTCAGAGGTTGTTGAAGTTCATCAGAAGGCCCTGTTATAATAATCTATCCACTACTTTCAGAAATCTCAGAAGTCTGTATGTGGCTCGTACATCTCCAGAACCGTTCATCTTATCAGCTTCACACTTTACATTTGTATTGTTAAGGGCTCAAGGAAGTGCCATGTTGAGTGTGATACGATTTTGAGACATGATACAGATATAAACACGGGACATATTTGATCATGACAACTGCGTGTTCAGGACAACAATTACTGAGTCTCCAGTTCAGGGTTCTGCGGAGAAGAGCTTCACCAAACTTTGCCAAAGGGCTGAACAGTTCTTTGTGCAGCAGCGGGGGATCAGCTACGGGGTTCTGTGTCTCATTTATTGCACGTCACCTTAACAGTTTCAGAAATATTAGCTGCAACCAGCATCACCACGGGCCAAACATACAGGAAGGTTTAGAGCGGCCACTGCAGTGGTGTGCTGTAACTTTCAGGTTTGGAGTTGTGTCTTAAACCAGAGAGAAATTGTAGCAGATCTCTGGACAAAGGAAACTAAAGGATGTCTTTAACACTTGTGCATGGTTCTGTCCTCTTGCTTTCTAGGTCTCTGTCCTATGTGACAACACTGGCCTGTTTTGCCTTTGTGCTGCTAGTGCTGCTCTACTTCATAGTGGACGTACAGAGGTGGTGGTCTGGAGCACCTTTCTACTACCCAGGTTTGTAATATCATCAGACATAAAGACCCTTGATATGATTTGAGAAATCAGGGTTTTGTGGTTTGCTTTTACCAATTATAAAATGAGTAAGTCTATGAAACCAGTCGGGCATTGTCTGTCTTTTAATGTACTGAGAAAGAAAGTCTGCCAAATGTACTAACTGCAAATTCTGTCTAAAATTCTAGGTATGAACTCCATCCTGGTGTATGTGGGTCATGAGGTGTTGGAGGACTACTTCCCCTTCCGCTGGCGTATGGCAGACAGCCAATCCCACGCTGAGCACCTCATCCAAAACCTTGTGGCTACTTCCTGTTGGGTGCTCATCGCCTATGTGCTGTACAGGAAGAGGATTTTTTGGAAGATATAGAGGGACCCCTGAATAATGATTCCTTCGAGTAGCAGAGGACATTGATGACATCAGAATTGCTGGAGTCCTAATCTGAAAACCTTTGGAGCACAGATAACCGGGGACTAAAGATTAATTTCGGCAAAACGATGCTGTTTCTCTGTCTCTGAACATATATGGGGTTCTTCGTTCAAACTCCTTAGACACAATTTTTTACGACCATTAATGTTTAACAGCTTTTCTCCCCCCAAAGATCTTCAGATATGAAGCGGCTCATATCTCCACTGACTCAGGAAGAACTTGTCCAAGAATAGTTAGAGAATTGGAACACTGACATTGTTAATCCACTTTTTGACTTTGTGTTATTAATTCAGGGTTTCATTCCTCACCCTGTGACACACACTGTGTTAAACAAGCGCCTTGTTAACTTCCCTTTCTTCTGCTGCCACCATAATTACAGCATTTCTCTGAAAGCTGAAGTTTTTTTGGTGAGGTTTTGTGATCATTTTCCACTAAACGAGGTGGAAGTGATATTTAAACAAAAGTGAAACAGTGTGTCAAGATTTTGAAGTAAGAAAGTTTTGCCAAATTTAATTATTCATTATTGTAGGGTAGACAGCTCCTCTCAATCCTCAACTCCTCTCAATCCTCAGCTCCTCTCACTACTCAGATCCTCTCAATCCTCAGCTCCTCTCACTACTCATATCCTCTCAATCCTCAACTCCTCTCAATCTTAAACTCCTCTCAATCCTAAACTCCTCTCAATCCTAAACTCCTCTCAATCCTCAGCTCCTCTCAATCCTCGGCTCCTCTCACTACTCAGATCCTCTCAATCCTCAGCTCCTCTCAATCCTAAACTCCTCTCAATCCTCAGCTCCTGTCAATCTTAAACTTCTCTCACTACTCAGATCCTCTCAATCCTCAGCTCCTCTCAATCCTAAACTCCTCTCAATCCTCAGCTCCTGTCAATCTTAAACTTCTCTCAATCCTCAGCTCCTCTCAATCCTCAGCTCCTCTCACTACTCAGCTCCTCTCAAGCCTCAGCTCCTCTCAATCCTCAGCTCCTTTGCTAATCAAGGATCCAATGTTGTGATATGAGATGCTGTATTTTACCAAGTACTGAGGGGAAGTGAAGGAGGCCACATCCGCTGACTGTTGAAACCCATTGAGGTTTGCTGGTTTTGCATTTAGATAAAATGCATGTTTGTCATCAATAGGTTTACAAAAACAGAAGTCACTGAATTTCCCTTTTTATTTTATTACAAATGCTCAATTTGACTTTTGCCTTTCCAGAAATGATTTGTAGTTCTTAAATGAGTCATGAATTTCCATAAAGAAAGTTTGACTTTTTTTGTTTTTCATATTGTAATTAACAAGATTATAGATATTGTTTAAATAACGTTATTCAGTTCAGTGGTAATGCAAACTACAGCAGGCACCATACAGTTGAATAAATACCAGAAGAGTTTGATCACATGCTGAATATAAATAACTGTCAAAGTGAGAATTTATAACAGGACTGTTTTGAGACTTCATGTTTTTACTGGGTTTCCCTTTTAATCTGCCACAGAGTGTATATTTAATTATGTCATATGTCACTATACAACTGTTACCATTACTCCCACCATACTGTTTAAATGTTCCCCATCTCGGACATTATTCTAAATATAACTCCTGTGAACTGACTTTACAAAACCACATGTTCTGTATATAGAGGATCTTAAGCCTGAGAGAGATTTTTTGATAATTGTTCATCTTGACTGATGGAATTCATTTTCTTGTACTTTTTATACATAGAATCTTTTTTTTTACATTCACAATTTTTAATAGTTATATCATGTAATATATCATATTCTCAAGTACTGCTGCTGTTCTCTCTTTATTAATTACTACAAATAATATAATACATATATAAAAACAAGGTGAGCATGTCGCACAATGCATTGTAAAGATGCAGAGGAGTTGAAATATATTTGCTGGTATATGTAGTGGAGCAAAAAAGGGAAAAGTACCTGAAAATAAACTTACCAAAGTAAAGTAGAGAAACAGAAAGTACCTCCCAGCGCTGTATAAAGGTCATGTGAAGACGTTTAAATGTCTGTGTTAGTGCTTGTGATAATAATCTCCAGGCTGTGTACAGAGGTGTGAGGTTGTGTGTATTGCTCAACGAGCCTCAGTGAGTCGTGGGAATCGAGTTACAGTTCGGCTGCCATGTTAAAAAAAAACTAAAACAGCACTGAGGGGCAGTTCTCGCGATATCTCCGCTCCGACTCCATTCATGTCGACGGTGAGAGTTTTCCTGCTCTCGCGCGAGCGCGCAACTTTCCCACGCCTGTTGTTTTGGCGTCTGTCCTCCCCCCTCCCCCTCCACTTCTTCTCACCCCTTTGCCCCGTCACCCCCACCCTCTCTCTGACTCTGTCTCTCTCTCTCTGTCTCTCTCTCCCACTCCCTCCCTCCCTCCCTCCCTCCCTCTCTCTATCTCTCAGTCTGTGTTTTCTGTTAGTGTGTGCGTGTGTGTGTGTGAGTGTGGGGGGGTCCGGCTGTGGGAGGGATCTCGCGATTGTTGGACTTTTCTCTCTCACAGGGGGGGTGAGTTATTCGGAAGATGGCGCCCGTTGTTACGGGGTAAGTGTTTAAATCAAGGCACCGTGTTGTTGTGGAGAAAGTTTTCTCTCGGTCAGTGTGTTGTCTGTAGTGTGCGTGTCTGCGTTGTTCGTCTGTCTGCCTGTGCGTGTGTGTGTGGAGGTGCTCCCGGAGCCCCAGCAGAATCGACCCCACACACACTGAGCCTGATGTGGGGTCAGTTGTGCAGAAAAAGACCCTCATTCTTCCTCTCGGTGTCTGTGCTGCTCTCCGCTCGCGTCTGTTGTTCTGCCACATTCACTCGCGCTCACTTCACTTCACTCGCTCGTAGACGCTCTCAACACTTTCTGCGTTGGCTCTCGACAACTTCCGTCGGTTTCATTTCGGTTTCAGGAAAGTTGAGCAGAGTCGAATCTTCGCTAACTCCTTACACATTGTTACGCTCACGTCACTGCCTGTGGCACCAAGTAGTCACAGCCGAGTGTCGGTGAGCTGCAACTATAAAAGTCATTTAGACTATTTAGTGGTAAATCAACGACAATACAAACGTTTCGATGAAAGTGGACAACAGGGTTTAAGGATCTCTGTACCATGTGACATGTTTTGGACCCTCGGCAGCTTCTTTGTGTCTTTTTCATTTCACTAAAGTTGAGTGAAGTGAAATCTTTGCTAACTCCTCACACGTTGTTACGTCTACGTCACAGCCTGTTGCACTAAATAGTCACAGCAGAGTGGGGATGAGCATAAACTCTTTTAAATAATCGTTTGGCCCTTTTTTAAGCAACTTAACATTACTTTCACGTTTCATTATTTTTTGGTTTTCATGGCTAAATTCTAGCCACATCTTCCACATGTTAGCTCAGGTCTATTAATCGATCCCACTGGGGACAATTCCTTGGGAACAGCTTGTACAAAACACACTCAGACAGATATAAGATATAAGGGACCTAACTGAGGTATATGAGGGTATAAGAACAGAAATGTAATATAACATAGGTTCATCAGTGTAAAGAGGTTTTGAAAAGTTGATAGAAAAGAACGAAGGTTTCAATGACGTTCAACTCTCTCAGAATCTTTTTTTTTTTTAAACTTGCTTTTTGTCTAAACAACTTATTATTAGTGTCAAAACGTTGAGTAAAATGAGATCTTATTGGTAAAGGTCACAGCATTGACATCACAGTGTTAAATATTTGCAGTACAAATATATATTTACAGTAATAGTTGAATATACATTTGATGATTTGATAATGATTTGACCCTTTCAGACAACTTAAGGTCCCCTTTAAGGCAGTTCATATTCCACTACTTTACACTGTTTAGTTGTAGCTCAATAACAATTCATATATGTTCATTTAATTCAATTAAAAAAACGTTGTAAATCAGCTTGGTCAAAACATATACAGACAGTTACAAGATATACAGGAGCTAAATGGGGGAACTGACTATATAGGAATAAATACTAAGTTAATTAGAGTAAAAAATGTGCCTGATCTTGTTTATCAAGATCCATGAATTCATCTTTAAGATCAAGGAAAATAATAGAAAAATCTGGTCCTGCACCAGTGTAATGGGTTCTTCCCTGACCCACCACAGTCTGCCTACTCAGTTTCTGTCCAGTAGTTTTTGCGAACAGCTTATGACGGAGGGAAGAACACCTTCACAGATCTCATGGGCACTGTACTCACTTGTTTTGTATTACACATACGTGTAAACACCTCTGTATGGTCTGTTGTTTTGTGTTTTGCAGGAAGTTCGGTGAGCGTTCACAGCCTCAGCGTTTGACAAGGTAGAGGGAAACATTGCAGAAAGTCAAGAGAAACAATTTGATTTAAGCCGATGCTCCAAGAGTTTGTACTGTGTTATAATGTGTGTGTGTGTGTGTGTGTGTGTGTCGTCCCCCCCATTCAGGGAGGCTATGAGGAATTACATGAAGGACAAAGATGATCAAACGGTGCTCATACTACATGCAAAAGTTGCCCAAAAGTCATATGGCAATGAAAAAAGGTTTGTATATTACTGGTTGACACAATTTTTTTGAGCATCTGTAACAGTCGGAATGGACTCATTGGAACTCATGTATGTTTGTCTACTTCAGGTTTTTCTGCCCTCCGCCCTGTGTGTACCTGCTGGGCAGTGGCTGGAAGAGGAAGTTGGAGATTATGGAGAAGGAGGGCTGCACGGAGCAGGAGGCTCAGCCATGTGCATTCATCGGGATAGGCAACAGTGAGCAGGAGATGCAGCAGCTCAATCTGGAGGGGAAGGTGTGTAGGCGTGTATGATAACGAAACACTGCAGGACTTACAATTTTATATCCTTCCTAGGCCGCTTCGTCTCTCTGTTGGTCCACTTGTTTATTGCTCTGCTTCACAATGAAATGCAAAGCTGCTTTGCATTTTACAGCTTGACAATATCCTGTGTTTGTTACTGCAACCCCCCTGTTAAGGTTCCTACTGTAGCTGCTGTTGTTTTCCAAGTGCACTGATGTCATTAATGAGCCTGATTTCAGAATCAGATAATTGGCTGACAGAGGGATGTGGATGGAGAAAAAACACACTCACATAAACCCCCCCCTAATCTGTATCTTCTCCCTGTGTTAGCACTTCTGCACGGCTAAGACGCTGTACATCAGTGACTCGGATAAAAGGAAACACTTCATGCTCTCTGTGAAGATGTTATACGGCAACAGCGCCAACATAGGAGTCTTCCTCAGCAAGAGGATCAAGGTCATCTCCAAGCCCTCCAAGAAGAAGCAATCCTTGAAAAATGCAGATTGTGAGTAGCAGGCCGCGTCAATACACTCGTATAAAGACAACTGCATGTTTTCCCCTCAAACTTTTAGTGTAGAGACTTCATATTAACTCTCATCCTTCACTTCTTTTCGCTCTCACTCACTCTTTCTCTCTTTCCGTCCTCATAGTGTGTATAGCTTCCGGGACTAAAGTGGCGTTGTTCAACCGTCTCCGTTCCCAAACGGTCAGCACCAGGTATCTTCACGTGGAGGGAGGCAACTTTCATGCCAGCTCCCAACAGTGGGGCGCCTTCTTCATCCACCTCTGTGAGTCACAGTTTATTTTTTACTTTATTTCCTGTTATACTTTATCCTCTGCTGTGTTTGATGATAGTTTCGACCCATGTAAGGCATTAATGTAAAGGTAGAGCAGTCTTTTAGACATTTAACCCATTGTTGTGTTTTGTCATGTGTTCAGTGGACGAGGAGGAGTCTGAGGGGGAGGAGTTTGCTGTGAGAGACGGGTACATCCATTATGGCCAGACGGTCAAGTTGGTCTGTTCTGTTACTGGCATGGCCCTGCCCAGACTGGTATGTGTGCGTTTATGCGTTTAGAACACTCTGCATTTATGAGGGGCCATTTAGGGATTCAGTATCTTGCCAAGGACACTTAGGCATGCAGATGGGAAAGAGTGGGATTTGAACCGGCAACTTTCTAATTGCAGAACACCCGCTCTATCCCCTAGGCCACGCTCTCCCCTCATACCAGTGATGTTTTTAAAATATAGTGTATGTGATGTCTGTACGTTTACCACTGGTCCAATTTTTGGGAACACCCCACATGTTCAGCTGCTGAATGAGTCAAATTCTTTATTAGACCTAATATTTAAGATCCCCCCATGATACATTTATTTTATTTATCAAATCTTTGGTCTTAATATTTAAAAAACTGCTTAAAAATGTGTGATTGTTTTTTGTAACTGTGCAACTATTCCCAATGTGTTGCCACAAATACACAATATATAACTTGTTTCTTTCTCAGGTCATTCGCAAAGTCGACAAGCAGATGGCGTTGATGGAGGCAGATGACCCAGTGTCTCAGCTGCACAAGTGTGCCTTCTACCTGAAAGACACAGAAAGGATGTATCTCTGTCTCTCCCAGGAGAGGATCATCCAGTTCCAGGTGCGCACCTTTCCATACATGGATTATTTTAGATTTTAGTTATTTTAATTTATATTCTGTTTGGCATAATTGTCACCGAAAGACCTTCAAAGCACATCCCGTTCCCGGGAGTTGAAATAGTGCTTCTCTTTCTGCCTATGGCGAACAGAACGTTAAAGTGAATTTTCATTTCTGGGTGAACTTTCCTTTCTAATATTTCTGCTGAGAGCATTACTCACAGATGCTGTTTTTCTTCTTGCATTAGACTCCAGGACGAGAGTCTAATCTTTGTCAATAACAATAATCTTATCAATGTTTTGACCCGACCCTCCAGTAGCTTCTTCCTCTCATTAGACATGAAGTGGGCAGTGAAATGAATTTACTTTTATTTGTTTTTCCAGGCCACACAGTGCTCCAAAGAGACAAACAAAGATATCATCAACGATGGGGCTTCCTGGACTATTATTAGCACTAACAAGGCAGAGTACACTTTTTATGAAGGCATGGGTCCCGTCCCCACACCGGTCACACCTGTTCCTGTGGTGGAAAGTCTGCAGGTTTGTCATGATTTTTATCAGTAAACCTGAGTGACTATGTGGTTCCAAACTGCTTCCCTTTTAAACGTATACTCGGCCTCATAAAACCTTTTTTGATTTAATGTTTCCAGTTAAACGGAGGAGGAGATGTGGCGATGTTGGAACTGACAGGACAGAACTTCACCCCAAACCTCAGAGTGTGGTTCGGAGATGTGGAGGCTGACACCATGTACAGGTGAGTGTGATTATACAGTGTGTATATTCACAGAGGTTCATGTCTTTGTTGCATTGGTTACATTTGTTGTGTTAGTTTTACGTTTTGATTTAGGGAGCAGACTTGAGACTTTTGTAAGACACACGTTTGTCCTGTAGTCATCACTTACATTTGCTGCATCAACCTATACTCGACATTGATTGGTTTGTAGATGAATCTGGCAAGGTTAAAAATTCAGAAGGTAGTATGCAATTGATAAAATGAATGAACTAGTTAATGTTAATTCCGTTGCCATCTTCATCACCACCTCAGGCTCAGTACTCAACACTTTTGAATGGGCGAAATTAGCTCCCTCATTCCTAAATTTCCAATATTTTGAGAGGTGAACACTGTAAACCCGGAGAATTCTGTTTCTGGAGAGAACAGAAACATTATTGGTCAATTTGTTGGAACAATCCAAAACGTATTTTCAAGCTGCAAAAGAACTGAGCCATGGTAGAGTTTGATGTGGACTGAGAGCACCTCTTGTGGTTGGACCTAATATTGGTCTGTTGGCGGCACCTTTCACACGTCTGGACCAAACAAGCTAGATGTAAAACCGCCCTAATAACTTGTTTACACGAAATAGCAGGCAAACGCAGGTTTTTCTTAATGCGGGTAAACCTTCTGAAAAGGGGATTGCCTTTCTGTTTTTCATGTTCTAAAGTCTCTATCATGACGGAAACTGTGAAGCTCTGTCACCTCGCTGACTCGCCATTGCTGCATCTTGCTGCATCTTATTCTTCTCGTTCAGCCCAAGATGTAAACAACCATCAGTATAGTAACGTTTATGGCTTTTCATGCAGCAACGCCCAAAAGTTCAATGTGCGTCATAACGTGTCATGGAAAAAGTGCAATATCAGTGTATATAAGAAATGAACGTGTTCACCCGATTGACAAGTTTCCGTCGATAACAGATGATAGTGGATTTTTTCACCACAGGAAAAGATAGTTTAATGTAGATGGTTCAAATGCTCAAACCTTGTCTCATCTGTCTGCCCCATAAGATGTGGAGAGAGCATTCTGTGTGTGGTGCCGGACATCTCTGCCTTCAGGGAGGGCTGGCGCTGGGTGAGGCAGCCGGTGCAGGTCCCTGTCACACTGGTCCGCAACGATGGAATCATCTATGCCACTGCCCTGACCTTCACCTACACCCCGGAACCTGGGCCGCGACCCCACTGCAGTGCTGCCGGGGCCATTCTGCGCTCACACAGCACCTCTTCGTCATCACCGGCGTCTTCCTCTTCGCCATCATCCTCGCTGGGTGGGCACGTGGACGTCCAAGTGGCCTACAACAGTAGTGACTCGGGGATGTCATCAGGAGCTTCCACCATGTCAGTGCTGTCGTAGTAACACACATCGCGTGTGTGCGTGCGGGTTGTTTTGTGAATGAGGTAGAAAATGTGTGCACGTACTTTCCAAAGAGGCTCATGGACCTTTTGAAAGGCTGCACAGGAACTCTTCACGACAGAGCAGCTGTGGAATCATGAGAGAAAGGAACGAGCGAGTCGAGGGAAAAAAGCTCACAGACATTACTTGGGATTACTGACTCCTCTCTGTAGCTCCATCTTGTGGTTCGTTGTGGACACGACATGCGCCCCCAATCTGAGAAGCTTGATGTCTCCAAACGTCACTTAAAAGGAGATGAATCTGCCAACAAACCTGATTTGTAAACAAAAAAACATTTAGTTTTTTATACATGGGCTTGAAAGCTATTTTCACTGTGCTTTCTTTTTGCCACAGTCACATTTGTACTGTGGGGATTTTTCTGTTGTGTGTAAGGGAAACATTTTGTTGTAAGAGTAACATAGTTTTTACGGACCAAGAAATATTATTATATTATTTTATTCATATTATATTTTATAAGCTTTTGCTGAGGTACATTATGACATTTGCATAGTTAGTTCACTTTTGTTACCAAATCGAGTTTTGTCTCAGTGGAGAGTTAAAGGTTGAAACGGCTTTTAGTGAGTCTCTAGTAGTCTGAACCTCACCTTTAGTTTAATATCCACTGGTGTGTTTTGGAACTTGATACCCAAATTCATACTTATTACCAGAACTTTTCACAATTCAACACGCTGTGCAAATAGCAAATGATCAAACTGTGTTTTTAAGTAAGCACTTTAAAGAATGAAGACGTGAGCATATCTGACCCAAGTTATTCGCTTAGATCTTCTATGATCGGTCTCTTTACATCAAAGATGACCGCTTTTGACTAGTTTAGTGTATTTGTGGATAACGTATGACACTGTCAGTGTGTTCTGTGAGACCAAGGTCTAGGTTTTCTAATCAGCGAGCTGTTTTTGTACTAGTAAACTGCGTAAACTTAAATCTAAACAAAAGTACTGTTATTATATTCCCAGAGGGAAAAGTAATTGAACCAAGAAAGAGCATTTCTAAACTGTCTTTTTGACTTTTTACTTTTGCGTATGTTTGATTGTAAGAGGCCTTAAGAGTCCTTTGTGCTTACGTGTTGGAAGAAGAGCTTTAACACCGTCTTTGCCGTGGAGCTCAGTAACCATGCTGGGGCTGAGCTGTGTCTGCTGCAGATACAGTAGCTCTAACTCCAGAACAATCACCCGTGCTTGTGCTCTGAGTCTTCTGGGATGAGATGATGGCTTGTCCAGACTCAGACTCTCCGCCCACCTCGTTTAGAAATTAAAAATGTAACAGAACTGATGTACTGAGCAGTTTATCTTGCCTTAAAAAACCACTACCTGCAGTACGTGACTCACAAAGTGCCCTGATTCCCATCATTCTGTTTGCATCATACTCTAATGTTTAAAGATTGACATCGAAGTTAAGTAAATGTGACTGGCCAACATTTTGCCCATTGGAAGTTTTCAAGACAGTGACGTTTATCACTTCAGTTGTAACATATATGTTTTCACCGTGCCTAATAGATTTATAGTTGTATAGATTTACATCACCTCTTCTTCGGTGCCACCGAACTCCACCTGAAAGGCCTTTTGTGTCCACTCCATTGTTTTCCCAGCACAGTAGTTGTATTAGAGGAACAAAATGTAGATGAGATCCTGCTTGTCTCTGATGTACAAACATTTCATAGAGATTCTGTTACTGCAGATTTCAGTATTACAACTGGTTCTGCAGAGGTGAATGTGTCTTTGTTATTTGTACACCTTATAAAAATCTTTGCTTATTTCAAATTATTGCATTTTTGGTCACATATGCAGAGCCACAGTCTGCCTCTGGTCTTTGTGCCTGGGACTCACATCCGCCCTTTTGATCTCACTGTGTACCTTCTCTTCTCCCTCCATCTCTCAGGTCTGTTACAACACTCTGGTCCTACAGAGAGTCAGTCAGTCTGTCAATGTTCTCTTCAGTGAAAGGTCATGAATAAAAATGAGCTCAACAACACGCACATCCAGTAAAGAATCTCTTGATGGGTGCTGAGGGTCACGGAAGAGAAATCCTTTTAAAGGGACTTTAGCTGTGCAAATTGTTCTCCCTTAATTCAGTGGGGCATTTTTTGCTCTTGTTGAATCACCTCCACCATCTCCCTTTTCTGTGTCATCCTAATCGCAGAGCAGAGCAGGAGCTGCAGCACTAAGGATAACAAATACACATATACAGCTCACTGGTTACACAGGTCCTACTGTGGCCTCACTGGACACTTGCCACTTGGGCTGTTGCTCTGCTGGGTGGAGGTCGAATCTGCCCCACTATTTTTAAACCAGGAGCCGGATTGTTGGGCTGTAACGTGACACTTTGTTACCCTTAGTGTGTGTCTGTAGTAATGCGGTCTGTTTGTGTCCCTTCAACACAAAATGTTTCTCCTGCTAATTTAGCTTTTAATTAAGTCGACCGCGCGCCCCATTGGTCCCGTCCCCTGCCATCCCCAGCCACATCTAGATGTCAATAGAAGCCCAAATATTTGCCCGGTCCATCCACGTTGCTTAATGATCTGTGGATACAACTGTCAGACCAGACGATTGGCCAGGACGTCACATGTAACACTCTATTTCTGGAATGGTGGTCTTGATCTTGAGCAATACTTTTCATACTTTAATTTATCTTCCTTCAAAGTGAGAATCAGCTAGGCCGTAATTTTTGTTATGGTGGAGTTGGAATGACTCATCAGGGTGTGTCACCCCCTCAGTAGTTATATAAAGTTATTCAGCTCTGTAACAAATGCACATCTAAACAAATCTGGACCAGCATGGAGGCGAACTGAAAAATACTGACCTATATTTGGGTTGGAGTGTGAGTCAGGAAACATAATGAAGTGTTGGGGGGCCCTGTTGACACACACACACACACACACACACACACACACACTGACAGAGAGAGGGAAGGGGGAGAGAGTTCCGCACAACAGCGTCACATCTCGACGTCTCTGTTGGGAAAGGGCTGGCTGGAGACAGACCAGACTGAAGCCTCTCCGGTTATCTGGCTCATGAAGAGAATCAATAGCTGACACAGAACAGACTCTCACTGGACTCGAGGAGATGAGAGGGTGTATTCGACCTGAACAGGATCCTTAACCTCTGTTTCCTCCTCAATTTAAAAACCATCTGACCTAAAAAGGAGCTTTTCTTCCTCCTCGTTAAACTCCTGAGATCTGCTGTGTGTCTGTGTGTGTTTGGTCATACCAGTGGGTTTTATGAAGGATGCTTCAGCCTCAGGTTTATTTATTCTGATGATTTTTTATCAGATCTAGTTTGGATTATTCATCATCTGAGCGGAACTGCCTTTTTGGGGGATTAACAACCGTTTGGAGGAACCTTTACGCACAGCCTTTGCGCATTTGGATGACTCCGCAAATCCTGACTGCCAAGCCCGTTATGCGCACTGTTCCAGGCAATATCCCGGGTCGCACACTATAAACCCAGCCTGTCTGATTTCCCGAGCGAATCGTCGGTATCACGTCTCACTTCTTGGCTGTGCCCCGTAATAGCAACACGGATATCGCTTAACACATTTTTTCGCAGACTGACACTGGTGCGCTCCCAAACGGGGGGGTGTTGGTGTCGCGATTAATATCTTCTCCATTTGTACCAAGGAGTTTCTCAACTCTGGACGACGATATATTGTGAGACATCATCTGAAATGCTGCCTCTGTCGCCTCTGCTGCTCCTATTCCTCCCCGCTGCGATCTTCGTGGCCGCGCAAGGCGCCGGGGACCTGCAGGGTTTCAGCCTCCCCGGCGGGAGCGCAGGCTTCGACCCCACAGGTACGTGCTCAAGCAGCATGCATGGAGCAACTGAAGACTCACACCGAAAAGGGAAGCTGGACACGTATTCAAATCTATCAATGCACCATTTACCATGGACATATACATTGGCACATTTCACTGCTGAGGATGACAGTGCATGTCAGTGTTTTGAAATATGCCTTCCAGCTGGATGTGTGGAGGTCTCATGATTTCCATCTAACTTCAGCCAAGTTTATCTATATTCTACGAGAGAAACAACTATGTGTTATCTTCTATGTGAACTTTCCTTAGAATTCTTGAAGGCGCATTTTGATACTGAAGGTTGAATTGAGCAGCCTCCATTTAAATGATCTATTATTATTTTACTCTCATCTATTATTCAACAGGCAGCACAGAAAGAGCATTATTCAAATAATCGGAAAACCCTTGTAACCATTTTTTTGGGGACATTTTAATAAATCTTTCTTTCTTTACATCCAGTAAAATGTTGACTTTGTAAAGGGATTTTTTTTTTCTTGAGTTTAATTCAGCCTCAGCTCACCTGTGGAGAGGGAGTTGCAGGTGCCTGATGAACTGCCTGAGAAAACTGTCCAGAAAGACCTTTGCATACACCACACATGTGTCATTTCCTGAGATGTCTCTTCATTGTTTAGAAATACAAGTTTTGTCACCAGAAACCAGGGGACCAATGTCTCTGCTCTGTACTTAAAGTGTTACACATCACACCTGTGGGACTGAGGAGATAAACAGGGATCACTCGTCAAGATATTTACTCTTTTTTTTTTCGGGATACTGATAAGATCAAGTGATACTGCAGATTATCGATAGTTTCACTATTTGTGGTCTTAAATATCTTGAAAAAAAAAGGCTGTGTCTGTCATGTAAGCAACACAAACAGCAAACAATGGAGTAATTTGGAATTGAAGATCATATTACCCTCTTATGTTCAGTCGCTGCACCTTCCCTCAGCTCCACCTGTTTATCTGCTAGTGTAGTGATCCATGTTGTAGGATCGTCTTTCAAAGGCCTAATCTTCTTTCAGTGCTGAATTGTATTAAACGTGCATGGGCTCATTCCAGGACGACTTGCTCCATTTAAGAATTCTACTCAAGACATCAAGTCAAATATTCTCGCAAAAGATTGATGACAGAAACCAGGATTTACTTTTTCCACTAGTCACTTGAATGCCTCCATACCCTGCGGGTGGGCAGCAGTTAGTGTCAATGGAACCGATCATTGTGGGTTTAACTGGTCGACCTTTTGACTCCCAGGTCCTCTGAGCTCCAAAACTTTAAAGTCACAGAAACAAAAATGAACTCTGACTCACGGGCCTGACCACCGACAGAAAGCTGTGTCGTCTTCCCATGCATATAGTATTGCTGCGTTAAACGTAATCCTGGAACACAATGTACGAATGAATGCCTCATAACAACAGCTGATTTGGTCTTGATGACTAGATCCTCCATGTAATCGTCATCACCATGTGACCAAGGACATTCTGCTACGGAATTTATGCACACATTTTCTTTTCCGTATGTTTGAGGCAACAACTTTTTTGTGCACCAATTTGATTCTCAAACCCAGGATTCAGAACTGGTTCGATTATAGCAACCTTGTTTTTATTTGTTCTCTTTATTTTACTTTATAGACAAAAATGCAGTGTAACATTCAAGTGCTTACCATTAAATGTGTGTTGTTGACACATGCAGGTCACAGACTGGTCGGACACTTGGGCTTTGATATGAAGGTTATGGTAGAAAACAAAAAAAAATGTGTTTTGAATGACTGATGAAGAGAAATGCTAAATGAAATGTATAACTTGATTTCTGAGAGACATTGGACTTTTTCTTTCTTTTTTCCTGGAGCCAGATGCATTTTTTTTCCAGTGTGAGATTTTTGTCAGGATTATGGAGTTGGTTTATTTTGCATATAGCAGAGCACATAGCACGGATGGGCACAGCACCCCCGAAATTAACTCAACCCCCACTAAATTACCTACACTCATAGATATCAGTGCCAAAAATGAAAGGGTTCTTTCTTGGCCCATGTCCAATCCTACCATCAAGTTACATGGAAATCTTAACACTAGTTTATATGAAATCAAAACAAATTAACAAACATACGGGGGCAAAACATGACCTACTTCTGGTTTTTAGGAGAAAAACCACAGCCAATGACTCACATTCATTTCTCTTTAAAATTTGATCATTTTGCATCGACAGAAAGACTAATTGACAAAATGTGCACAAGCTGTGTCTGCTGCTCCAAGTAGTCGAACTTATACATTGTGCATTCACGGCATGAGCAGAAACAATCCCATTCAGACAGCTCAGAGCGGATGAGATGATTGTTCTGCTCTGAAAGGATCAGTGAACCGAGGAGTCAACAGAAATGAACACGCTTACTCTATAGATCCGAGCTATACGTGATCAGTTGAGCTGGACGGATGAATAAATGAGGGTGACTCCTTGGATGTGTTGAGTGAAGTATGGATTAATGAAATGTCCCCCTGACCCTTGTAGACCCCTGCATGGGGATGACCCCGCCGTGTATGAGCGAGGCCGATCGCTACAGCCTGGAGGCCCTGCGGATCGTACATCACATGATGGATGATGACCAGGACGGAGGAATCGAGGTGGAGGAGAGTGTCGAGGTACAGCTCGCTCTTCATAGAAATGTTAACCCCCCCCCCGATAATCTTTACACTATCTTCTTAGATGTTCTAAATCGCAGTGTGTACGTGCTCCAGCATGCAAGAGGCCGACAGGGTAGAGCAGCTCGACAACAGGTGTCCTGGCGGCAGCGAGAGTCAAATGCTGCTTCAAGGATAGTAACAGTATAACTTTTGCTTTTGGCTCAGTGACAAAAGAATACTGAAACACTGTTGACCTTCAGAGTCGCGCTTGAGACTTTAGGTCCTCGCAATGTTTCCTCAATCAAACTTAGATTTCTCTTCAGGAAGTCCCAAACTATTTATCTGTTTGTTTATTGCAAGGTTTTTTATTTTATCCAATTAGAAACCAAACAAAAAGCAACACATAACTAACTATCACAGAATGTTTTTGCAAACTGAGGTTGATATGCGTTGCTTCTGTTTGCAGAACTCTAATATTGTGTTTTTATATATAATGTCAACCTTCCGGAGCATTTTATCAATTGGAGAAAAATATTTTATTTGGCACAAAAGGCTAAAATAATTCTTTCATTATCAAAACTTTTCCATTCAGCCATATAAACAAATGATCAGTCTGAAAATGCAGCTCTCTCTGTATTTAGCTCTATAAGAGTGCTAAGGCACTTATAACCAATGTAAAAACAAGTTGGTCTGCATGTGAAATTTGTGTGGTCTTTTTGTGTCCAGGTGCATATTTCTGAGAAGATATCATTCAGAGCAGAAAGATATGTTGTTCGGAGAGTCTAGGTGTGTGTGTGTGACATCGCTAGTAAACCCAGAATTCTCGAATGCCTTCGCCGTCCAGAATGCGCTGTGCGGATACAGTATCCAGGGGCTCAGGTTGCGGTTGCCATAGAAACGTCAGGGGAAGGGCCTGGGATCATCAGAACGCAGCCCCGAGATTCCTCCGGCCATCATATGAAGCCTCCACTTACAGCCAAGGACACATTCCAAGACAGCACTAACACACACACACAACCATGAACATGCATTCGCTGGAATTCGAAATACACACTAGTGCTTCTGTGCCCATTAGATATAAATGCGTCCCTCCATTTTTTCTAGTTCATCATCGAAGACATGAAGCAGCAGCAGACCAACAAACACAGCAACCTGCACAGAGAGGACCAACACATCACGGTTGAGGAGCTCTGGAGGGGCTGGAAGTCATCTGAAGGTGTGTTTGTGTTTGAGAGAAAGGAAGAGATACTGTATGTGTGTGTGTGCGTGTGTGTGTGTGTGTGTGTGCAGGCTCCTACTTTGTCTTTATCTCTCTTTGTCTTCTTTCACCGTGTCGTTTGTCAGTACACAACTGGACTCAAGATGAGGTGCTTCGCTGGCTGAAGGACTTCGTTGAGCTGCCGCAGTATGAGAGAAACTTTAAAGACTTCAAGGTCAATGGAAACACACTCCCCAGGTGAGAATGGCCCACGAGAAAGATAATATCAACCAGAACGAATTCTCCTGTGTCCTGTTGTCACACTAAGTTACTGTGAGAACCAGTCGGTTGTTGTCAGGCGCCACAGCAGCACGGTGAACATGCTCTGTCTGTGACGTCTGTGTGCAGGATCGCTGCTAATGAGCCTTCATTCCTGAGCGTCCAGCTGAGAGTCCTGGACCAGAGGGACAAACAGAAGCTCAACATCAAAGCTCTGGACGTGGTGCTGTTCGGACCGCCTGCACGTACGAACAAGCCCCCCCCCCCACTCTCCCAATTCTTATGTCTCTTAAATGTATCTGTTTCCCTAAGAAAGTCATCGTAAAGACACTTAATTCAAAATGTGAAGTGAATATCAATGTTATGAATAATGTTCCCAAACACACGCACAGTTTTTGAGTAAAAATGTCTATTATTATTTTTAGTATGTGAGAGCACAAATGTCAGTTGCCCCCCCCCAAAATATTTCGGACCTTTTCCTTCCAGACCCCTGGGTAAATGTCTGAGTGAGAATGTGAGAATACAGTAGGAACATTAAAGTGAAGTTTCAAACATGCAACAGGGACTAAACTTAAAAAAACAACAAAAGGAAAAATATTTTGGGATAAAAAAAGTTTTATATGTGTAGAAGACACTGACGAAGATGTTAACTTACAGAAACAAGGAGGTTCAAGAACTTTTGATGATAGAGGCCGACGCTGGTGTCAATGTGCTGTAAACACAAATGTCTAAAAACGGTACAAGGGAACTGTGGGTGGGTTTGCCAGAGAAAACATGTACGATTTCAGTCTGTGTTTTTGGTTTACTTCATCTTGTTTCTTAACCTGAAAATCTCCTTTTATTAGCCTTCATCTCTTCACCCATGATTCATTTATGATACATCCAATATAACTCAACATCTTTTCACTAAACCATAGGTCCTCATAATTACATGAAGGACCTGGTGCTCATTGTGTCGGTGGTGATGGGAGTTGGAGGCTGCTGGTTTGCTCAGTCCCAGAACAAAGCCAGTAAAGTCCACATAACCAAGATGATGAAAGATTTGGATAGTCTTCAGAGGGCTGAGCAGAGCCTCACAGACTTACAGGAACAGTGAGTATCCAGGAGTTCTTCTATCTGTCACCTGCAGTGCTTTGTATAAACGACTCATAGTCTTGTCGAGTTATACTAATAACATCTCCACGCCCTCAGGCTGGAGCGAGCCCAAGAAGAGAAGCGTAATGTTGCGGAGGAGAAACAGAACCTGGAGGAGAAGATGAGGGATGAGATCATGGGAGCACAGGAGGAGGCTTATCGTCTGCATGAGCTGAGGCAGGGTGCTGTCACTGAGCTCAGCCGCCTGCGCTATGCAGAGGAAGAGCTGGAACAGGTAGCTGCAACGCACCATACACCATAGCAAATTTGATCTTATAACCATCTATGCAATATTTATTTATTTACAACAGTTTTTTAGATGATGAGTTGTTGATCGATCATTGATCTTTGATCTTTGTTGTTGTTGTCTCTTTGTACCACTTAGAGGAGTTGCACTCAAGTTTCGTTGTACCGCTGTTCAATGACAATTAACACTTGAATTTATTATTCATTCACACAACCAGAGAAAACAGCTAAAATAGCTTACCTTTGCTGGTTTGAACAAAGTGATTTCGAACATTGAACCGATGGTATCCATTTAGGTCCGTGGGGCACTGAAGCAGGCGGAGAAGGACATGCATGCAAGCTGGAGTGTCTCAGAGCTTCTGCAGCAGTGGCTCCAGCTAACGCATGAAGTAGAGGTCCAGTACTACAATGTCAAGAAGCAGAGTGCCGAACAGCAACTTTCCGTCGCCAAGGAAGAGGTAAAGTCCGAAGAAGAATATTTTGAATACATGGAAAATAGTCAAGGGACATGATTGTGTGACTGGTGATCATGGTGAAACAGTTGAAATGAGTTACAATGGTTATGGAGTTGATTTGTACTGGACAACCTACTTGCTGTGGACTGATCAACTGCCTTTACTTCCTTGCAGGCGGAGAAGATTAAGAAGAAGAGGAGTTCACTGCTTGGGACTCTCCATGTGGCCCACAGCTCCTCTTTAGATCAGGTCGACCACAAGATCCTGCAAGCAAAGTGAGTGACAGAATTCTGTGAGCCGGTCGTGCTCCAGTGAATATGCAACATGTAATGTCTCTTACAAATGTCTTTGTGTCTCGTTAAGGAACGCCTTGTTTGAAGTAACAGCCTGCCTGCGGGAGCGACTCCATCGCTGGCAGCAGATTGAGCGCCTCTGCGGCTTTTCCATAATCAGGAATTCTGGTCTTGCAAACCTCACTGCTCAGCTCTACTCAGACTCAATTGCCCTGGGTATGCCCCGAGTGCCTCAGCCACCTTGTTCATGCCATAGCTCTGTACATGGATCTTTAGAGGATCTGTTAGAAGAGTCTCCGATCTTACCACAGATGACAGGTAAGTAACAGGAGTTGTGAACTATTGTCTATTAAGATCCCACTTATACAGTCCACAGAGCTTCCTATCAGCAGTCTCTTGACGCTCTTGACTTTACATTTGGATCAACCACTCATGTCCTGGAAGACTTCCAATTGAAATAATTCTCTACTAAAATAGAAAGAAAGTGTAGAGGTACTGCTATTGACTGGCCTTAGCATGTTTACGGCTGACTAGCATGTTGGTGGTTAGCTCACAAGTAGGAAAACATGTTTGTCTGTGCCTGGCATTACACTACAACATTGTCTGATATATATGGATTGTTACTTGCTAATTGGTTCATCTTGGTTCCAGTTGCACCACTGAAGCGCTCTCCTCGAACACAGGGATCTACCATGTGTCGGCCACGTCGCCCTGGGGTCATTACTCAGCCACCGACTGCCATGAACTCCCCAGACCCTGACATTCTCATCCCCATCCGAGCTCCTTACCCTCGCTTTGATGAGGAAGAAAGCCTTCTCCGGAAAACGATCAAGAAACAGTACGTGTCCTCGTCCACATCTTTCAGTAGTTTGTGAATTTCAGCAGAGCCTGTATTGATGTTTGTCCATAGTGTAATTCCTTCCTTCCTTTCTTCCTCCTCTCATTCTTCCATTCCTTTCTCTCACTAATAGAAACTCCCAGGAGAAGTACTCAGAAACAGACTACATGATTTCTCCTCCTCTCAGCAAAATGTACCATAATCCCATTGTTGATGCTTCCTCTCAAAGGCTTTACCATGATGAAACTGAGCTACTTGCAGATGCCTCACTTTCAAAGACTTTGAGTAGAGAAGTAGAGGTTGTTGCTCCAGTTCGTAAAGTTTCCACAGAAGAGCTTGAGGTAGATGTTGTCTGCAGGAAGTTGGGGAAAGACAAAATGCTGAATTCGTCTTTGGAATCTTTGAAGATGTCTAAAGAAGAGTCTTCAAAAGATATTCCATCCTGGAAAGTAGAGAGAGATACAATAGGGGATTTAATTGACCCTTCTTCAAGGAATATATACAGAGAAATAAGTGATCTACCAATGGATGTTAGAAAGATCATTTTGAATGAATTAGAAGCATCACCAGATAAACAGCCACCGAGGAGGATATCCAGAGATATGATGGGGGCTTCCTTTGACAGCAGCTTGAGAAAGATAACACAAGATGATGCTGAGCATCCGTTTGACTTAGTACCCAGAAGAGTGAACAGAAGTTCAATGTGTATTTCCCTAGACACAGGTTCAAGAAAACTTCTGTTGAATAAAGGAGAATGTCAGCTTGATTCCTCAGTGAGGGCATTAGCAATGGACAAAATGGCCGAGACAACTAGAGCATCACAAAGGATCTCACGAGATGAGTTTGAGCATTGTACAGATCTTGCTTCCCAAAAGATGCTACCCAGAGAGAAATCGAATTCCCTTCTGGATACCTCGTCCTCTGCAGAGAAGCAAGACTTTGGTTTAGAACCAGCAAACCGGAGGATGCTGAGAGATGAACCTGAGCTGTCTGCTGGTTCTCTCAGACAGAGAATACCAAGAATGGCAAGAGATGACACAGACAGTTTGGTTGAAAATCCCGCGGGGAAAATCAGGGATAGAGTCGATGTCCTAGTAGACACACTTAAACACTCCATCCTGAAGGAGGAGTTCGGAGCCTCTGAATCAAGTTCATCTTCAGGTAGATTGGGACAGCCAGACCTTATGTTAACCTCCCAGGGGTCGTGGACATCATCAGATCTTTTCAACGCTGGTCCGTTGAGCCAGCTCGTGTATGATGGAATCCTTGAGAAGTCCTGCACCTCCCCAACTTCTCCTCAGGCCAGGCTGCCAGCAGACATGGAGCCCCCTACGCCACCACCAAGGGCCGCCATTCCATCTCTCAGTTCCCCTTCTGAGACTGGTGAAGAAAAGATCAAGGATAAAGAAAAGAGCAAGAAGTCCCTCAAGCTCAAAAGTCTTTTTAAAAAGAAAAGTGATTCAACAACAGAGAAGCCTCAAAGTGGTCTTCAGAAACTCTGACAATCAGCCGAGAGTATTTTTTTTCCGTTTTCTTGAATAATAAAATGGCGTTTTTTGGATCTCATGGAAGAATCAGGTAGCACTTCAAGAAAGGACAATTTTACCTCAAGAAGTCAGTCGTGTCTGGAACATTAAATATGATGTTTTCATTCTCTGAGTTTGGCGGCACTGAGAGAATCTTGGTACACGCATGATGCCTAAGAAGATACAGTACAATTGGTAACATAGGACAGCTGCATATGTATCAATAGGACACTGCAAAAGCTTTTCACGTGACTTACTTATATTTAAAGATGATATCTCTGATTAAGTTTTATTTACACATATGGTTGATACCATAAGTTGAATGTAAATTTGTTTTGATGCTTTGCCTATGGCTAAAGGATTAAATGTTACATGCTGCTTTTCTGTATAACAGAGGTATGAACGGAGACACTTGATGCAGTACAAGATGAAAGCATTTTTTTTGAGAGAACAGTTGTTAAATTAAGGGAGGTCTCGATAAGTTCCCCCCCTTGGAACTCAATTTATATTCTATGATATAACGAATGAAAGGGAGTGTGGTCCTACAGTTTGCTTCATTTTCCCTCCAGCTGCTTGGTGAACACGTCCCACGTAGGCAGTTTGAAGGCCCCAAATAACCTATTTTGTCAATTCGTTTTTGTAATACGACAGTTTTGATAATATCGCATGAAAGATTTTTTTTTGTATTGTTTTTTACGCTGTCTCCTATAAATAACCTTACGAATAAACTAGGACAAAAAAGTAATTATGACCAGATTTTTTTTTCTAATGCAGTAAGGATAAATTGTTAATCAACATTTATTGGAGGGTAACACTCTTCATACCAGTAAAGTGTACAATGTACCATTTTTTGGTTTCTGGTAGTCACAGCTCTTGGTTTCTGGTAACACTAAAGGCAGTAATCGTTTTGTACACCTCTCTAGAAGTGGGAGCCTTGGGCAGAAACACAAACACTTGGAAACAACAGTCATGGCGGGGGGTGGGTTGGGGGGGGAGTAGTTGTTGCTGTTGCTGCAAGACCGAAGCAATATTGACTTCAACGACCCCAAGTTAGAGCAGGACTGGAGGTTATTAAGTCGTTTTCATTCATCTAGACTGGAGTGTTACATTGTTGGCATATAGGTCATGGTTTGTGTTAAGCTAATTTTAGCTCTCTGTCACTGTCAATATCCAACATCTCCCTTTACAATCTGAAAGATATATCTGACACATGGCGGCTGTTGACAGCAGACTATCATGCACCAATCAGGTATAGGAACATTTTAAATCAATCTGATTTATTGTACGGCTGTTTGACGACCACACACTACTGCGGAGGCAGATAAGCCAAGTAGTTGTTTGCTTTAAACTTTTAGTCTTGCTTTTTTTCCCTTTTATTTGATTGTTGTTTGCTATTGACCAGCGCGTCAGCAGGACAGACATTTGTGTTTGGGGCTGTAGGGCAGGCCCTGCTGTTGTGGTCCAGCTAAAAACAAAAGAAAAGGGCCATGATTCTGATCACCAGCTGAAATAGACATCAACACCATTGGTATTACCTTGTGACCTGGAGCACATGCTTTCAGGACGGAAACTGCTGGTCGCTGTGTATATTTTTATTTTTTGCACTCTACTACTCACTCGCAGCAGCTCTCCTAGTCACAGCGTTCTAGTTGCGTTTTCATGATGTGCAATGGGTTATTTTTGACAGCTGGTGTATCTCTAACAATCTAATAGCCTACAAGGTTGCAGATAAATCAGGGTTTACAAAGCTAATATTGACCCAGTTTGGAATCAATCAAGTTTCTTTTTTAAATGTGCATAATTCTGAAGAGCAGTTTACTTCCCAAAACAGTAAAGCTGTTTTTTTCTTCTCTTTTTTTAAACAAGTGCATTTAGATGCATATTTGAATGCGTGATTTGTTTATGGATTATTTATGTTTCTTTTATTGTTTACAGACATAAATACACTAGCCTATTATGACCTTTTAAATCAATTTACTGAAAAAAAAGCCTTTGATTGATTTAAAAATGATTATTGGAATATGTTTTGTGTCTTTTCTTACTTTGAATAAGTGTCGAGTATCGGGGATATATAAATACAATATTTTCCCTATTCTTAGGTGAGGATATCTGCCGTTTGCTGCTGTGTATTAGTATGAAAATAAGATTTATTGGACTTTTGTTATTTGCTGATTTAATAGCAACTGATGATTGAGAAAATAAACAAGGTGAAATAAAGCAATGTTGTTCACTCATATGTACAATAAAAACAACCAAAACATCACCAGTCAATAAATTATTTCAATTATTATCAGAACCTTCATGCTCAGCAAAAAGGACATTTTGATGGGTAAGGTTTTTGTTCGTTTATTAAGTCGAAAAAAAATTCATCAGACCCTTGAATAGAACAGCAGTGTCGCTATTATTAAAGGTAGAACATCATGTTTTTTCCAGCAGCCACAGTGACTGAGAATTAATAAGAGCCGTTTAATTCAATTTGGACCATTTAACTGTGACGTCCAACTTTTATAATTGGACTATATGGTGCATTGCATTGACTTTCCACTAGAGGTCAGGTAAAGATCATTTCCCCGAATCATTTAGTTCACAGTACACCTCCCGTCAAACTGAAAAGAATAATTTTACACCTGATGAGAATGAGTCAAATAACATTTTTTTGTTTATTTAGTTATTTAATATATATATATTTTTTATGAAATGTCCGCAGCGTTGAATGATTTACACAAATAAAAAAAATACCTTGGAGAAAGATAAGGGAAATATTCTTGCAAAAACAAACAAACAGTACAGTACATTTTGTTTTCATTACATCACTGGAATCTGTGACAAACAGCATGTAAATCAAAAGCTGACACTGTAAAAGAGCATTTACTGTCTGTAGGGGCTTTTTGACCACAAACACGAAAATGTTTTAAGAAACTCGTTGCTTACTGTTCCGTGTGAAAACGAAGTTTAGAAAATCCGAATGGGAACAAAACATTTGTTGGTTCTGATTAAAAAAACAAAGCTGCTGTATTGTCAAGATAAAATACAATGCAAAAAAGACGTCTCATTTCCAGGTTGGTCTGCTGCCACTCTGACACGTACACGTTCCAAATCCTACTGAGAACACCATCTGTGACATGAAGGGCCGGCATCAGACCCTGGACTGTATTTCAGACAGCTTCCATAGAAATTCACTATTTTACATTGTGCACCAGACGACACTGTGACGCTGTGTAATTGAGACATATCCTTTTATCATATCCATATTTAATGCGGGTATTCCGACTTTTTTTTACCACCAGTGTGGCTTGTTAAATAATTTGCCTGCAGCATGTTTCTTTGGTACAATTACCCGCTTTGAGCATGTTTTTATCTTTTTAATTGTATTCAAGAATTTTTAATATCACATAAAAATCTGAAGAACTGGTTTATGATGCGCCGATTGATGAAGATGACTCTGTAAGATGGTCACATTAGGGGACATGAGATTTTATTGCATTTTAACGAAGTTAAGGCATTGCCAGCAGAAAAACTTTTTTCTATTGACACTACTCTTAGACAGGAGACATACTTCCTGTGGTTTTTCATCTTAAATAAATCATTCCATAAAAAGGCATAATTCATAGACTGAATATAAAGATGGAAGGCGCGTCTCCACTTTCAAGAAATGAATCTAAAATATACTGTATACGAATGTGGCCATCTTGTGATGAGTGTCTCAGTCTCGACTAGTCGACTATCATGAGGTTTCACACTGTTTTAAAGCTTCAAATGACTAATTCATTTATTTCATTCCTTTACTGTCATTTTTTTAGTTTGATTCGTGCACCATCAATTTAAATGGAGAAGGAAGGGTTGATTTATACTGTGGCCAGCCACCAGGGGGCGATCAAGACAGTTTGGCCTCACTTTTGGGGAGCTGTAATGTCATCCATCTTTGCTGATTGTTTAATGATGTTATTATTGGTGCTAGGAAACAGATAAAGACCCACAAATGGTCCTTTTTCTTATCGTCATCACTAGAGGTCAGTGGTGTTTCAAATGGAGTTAGTCACGTTACTGAGTGATGTTAAGAGATCACTACCTCTCAGGACCTCTTCTGTAAATATTCTACTTTCACATGGTCTGAATGACAAATATTTTCATCATCAATCATTGGTGCAACAGAAACAGGCAGTACATGCACAGGTGAGAATGTCTCTAACCTCTGCCAAGGCCACACAGTACTCCTATGAAATTACATTTAAACTCACTATATCCAGGTTATTGTTTGGATCTGCACCCAATTTCTCACACTCCCCTGAATATGCCAGATTTTTCCATCTAGAAATATGAATTATTCTCTGAGTAATGAGTTCTCCCCTGATCTGTACCACATCCTTCCACAAAGTTAAGAGAAAAGTTTGATCCTTAAGGGGGGAGGTGCTACAACCCTGAGGTCGTATGAAATGTGTCTTTACATCTGTGTATGTGCTTTAATCTACTGTGCCTGTGTTGTGGATCTCTCTCTCCCTCTCTCTCTCTGTTGAGGTGCTTGTGTGTCTGGCTCAATGACTGAGTGGATGATCGACTGTGAGAGTGTGGGTTTGTTTCCAGGGAGCTGATTGGTTCCAGCCTCCAAGCTTGCGGGTGAAGAGGACGGCTTCCCCCCCAGCTCCTGTGGTCTCTCCTCTTGCACTGTCAGCCAGAATTGTAACTTGGGAAATGTGTTCATATCTGTTGCTTGAATTTGTGTTAACTCCTGTTTCTGGATTAGGAGTGAGGTTATGCAACTTGTGCATTGGTTTCTTTAATTTGAGTTAGGTACGTTTAGGTGGTTCGCCTTAAGGTTTTGTTTTTTTTGTATTGCTGTTGGCCCACCCTGATGCAAAAACATAATAAATCTTTAAACAGGCTGTAATAATTTGCTGCCGGATTTTGGGAGCTTAGTAGAGGGGAGACTCATTCATCATGTTGTGTCTGGGCTGGGCCCTAACGCCAACAAACAAACAGACAGGGGTCAAAATATAAGCTCCTCGGTGGAGGTGACAAATATCCAGACGTTACCATTTAGAGGATGAACAGTGACTGTAACAGTGATATAGGTGCAAAGATTCAGAGCTGAGGTGGCCACAGAGCTGCAGTTCTCACCCGTGTTTTACTTCCGTTATGTTTGCACATGTTGCATCACCAATGCAAGAGGAAAAAACATTTCAACAGATCAAGGCCAGATAACCCCCCCCCCCCAGCGGGCAGCTCATTCGTAGCTTCGCTGCCGCTGTGCGCTGGGAGCTCTGTGGTCGTGTGCTTGTCAGTGTTGGTTTCCTGTAAAAGCTTCGCTGTTCACATGGACAGAGCGTTGTGGTTTATTGAACACTCGCTCTTGTGAGATTTTGGAAACTAAGTGTGAGGGTCTGTACTCTTTCACTTAAAACAAACGGAAGCTACCTTTTCTCTGAAATGGTTGGAAACCGCAAACAAACAACTGGCCTTCACTTCTCTGTATCTCAGATCTAACAGTGCAGACGTGCTGCGTTGGATTTTTCAATGTAAAATTTTGCTTTGAATAATATAACAAAAACAATTGGCACGGGCTGAAATATTGGGACCCTTGACCAACTATTTTGTAGCGGTGCTACAAAATAGTTATTACAGTCAAGTGCTCTTTGTAAATCCTAATGAGACGCCTACACGTCTCAGCTTGGAGCGTGGCCCACTCTTCTCCAGTTCTCTCAGGTTTGACGGATGCCTTCTCCCAAGTGATGCTATAATCTTGCCATAAATACACAGTTCAGTGTGATGAAGGTCAGGACTCGTAGACTACTTCAGAGCAGTCTGATGTTTGTTGCTCATCCTCTTGTAGAAAACCCACAGGAGCACATGGAGAACATGCAAACTCCTCCAAGAAGGGCCCCGATCCTTCTTGCTGTGATGCGTCTGTGCTAACAACTGTACCCCTGACCCGCTATTAATTATTAAATTAATAATGTATTAATGTGTGTAAATAGTTAGTCCCAAATAATACGATCACACAAAGCAAAAAAAGGGAAATTATGAAACAAACTGAAATATATTTCTTATAAAACAGCGTTAAACAATAATACATATTAATCATAAAAGAACAGAGACAAGTAAAAAGGGCCCGACTAAAATATACAATACTGTAGATAAATACATTTGGTACTTTTCTAAACAATGGATCATTTGTCTCATTCATCTATTCCCACTAACTTGTTCCTTCACTGTGTTCTCTGAAGCAGCTGGGGATCAAACCAGGAACTTTCTGATTGTGAGACAATAGTTCTACCTCCTGAGTCATCCTGCCCATATAGCCTAATAGCCGATATATTTGTGTAAATTATATTCAATTTTATTAATTTAATAATAATTGTAACATTATGTATTGTGTTTTCACAGCCAACATTGCACATCCTGTATCATCTGTATATAACATAGGGACTGTTAGGTCCATAAATGAATTAAATCAGAAATGTATGTGATATTATCTCATAATTAAATAGATAAATAACTTGAAATTGTCTACATAACAAGAAAGAAACCTTTTACTGTCATTATAATATTTATTATATATTTTGTTTTTATTCGCGCAAAGCGATCAGGAGAGAATTCAGCGGAGGACATTATTTCCAGATGTTATAATAAAGACAACAGTCAATCACAGTTAGAAAACTTTGAGGTTAACTAGTTCAGGGAGAACAATGTCACAACAGTTATTATAGAAAAAGTCAATATAAACCAGTGAAAATGTCAATGTAACTGGTCTGTGTATCTGCCCTCTTTGTGGTTTTAAAAGCACTGTGCGTCTCAAACCACAGGACCAACTCGAATTTAGGTCAGCGGTCTTTACGTTCGCTTGAGGGCCTAAAATCTTCTGACCTAAATTTCGAACATTCAGAATTCGGAAACTATTTAAATTCTGTTTGCTGCTTGAACAAAGGTGTTGTGGTCTCCATCCTCTGTCTGCTGCTGTGTGTATCCGTCCTTTCCATGGAACACGACTTGTGTTAAACATGTATCTTCCTCCTGAGAAACAATACGACAGTAAGAATAATTACTTTACTATTGTGCTGTTGTTTAGAACGTTATGTACAATTATGAAGAAATTGCAGCTAAAAGTGAAAGATAAAAGCTTGACAATAATATTAATACAAAAGCTAATGTGGGTTACCTGCTTCTGTTTGTTCTGCTTCTCTGAACCTGAGGCTCTTTATCTGCAAAATTAATTATTAAGTAGCAGTCTTTCTAATCAATGTTATTTTGGAAAAAGATCAACAAAGATAGATTTTCCAAATCGACTGGACAAGACGTTTACAGAAAATATGAGAGGAAATTAGTGATGAGATGAAAAAAAACTTAAGAAGACCGCTGAGACATCACAGCAGGAAACCTACCTGATTTCTGACAGAAGTGGTGAACCAAAATGAAGGAGAGGAGAGAGGAGAGAATAGCGACGGCTGGCGCCAACACCACCAGCCTCCAGGACGCAAAGCCACCGCTCGAGTTGCATCCACTGTGGTCATCCCTGGAATCTGGGATCAAACACAAATTCATGAACACTTTTTTTTCTGCTTCAACTTCTTTCATCTTATCCTTGAAGAGTCATTGGGGACTGGGGCCACTCCCAGCTGGAGGCCGACATCCAGAGACATTTACACCTACGGTCAATTTAGAATCACTAATTATCAACGTTGACTGTGGGAGAAAGCCAGAGCACTATGGGGGAATTAGGCCTTGTGTCAATATTGGGGACAAAAAAATTCAGATACTATACATTGGGCATAGTACCGAAATTTGGAAATAATTTCTCAAGGTGTCGTTCTCAAACCATTTACACAAAGACAAGTAATTGTAACTTGATATTTTACAGTTTAACAATTAATTTTAATCACAACTAATGATAAGTACAAATTAAATACAAATACAACCAAATGTATAGAACTTGAATTCAGACAACAAGTTGAATTTTTTGGGCACATCTTTTTTACTGTGTTTATTCTGTTTGTTCCTTTGCATAAAGCTGTTTTCTGGTTTCTCATATTCATTAAAAGACCAAATGAAAAATGTTCAAAAAACTCAAACAAAAGCAGTCTCTGATTTGTAGGATTTGTCAAATTTCATTAGAATGAATATGATAGAAAAGCTACATGCCGTGCTACATAGCAAAGTCAGACCACAATACATACTCAGTAGGATCCTTGTTGTCACTTTGCCGTAACTTTGAAAATATTTGGGGACGATCCTTTCCGTGTCCACCACCTTCATCTCCTCATTGCCACAGTAGTAAAGCCCCTCATCAGACTCGGTGACGTTAATGATCAGCAGGTCAAAGGAGTTAGAAGTAAAGTTCTTCAAAAACTGAAAATCAACCAAATAATTAGGTTTTGCTTTAAGAACGAGAGTGGGCTGGTTCTCGTGCGAACAGTTCCTGTACCACACGATGTAAACCCCGGTGGACAGTTTGCAGTCACAGTAGACGGTGACGTTGTCTCCTCGTCTGACCGTCACCTCTGACAGAGATCCAGTAATTTCATGGCGACTGCAGGAAACAACTCCTGAATTACAAAAAGAAAAGGTAACAAAACACATAATACCAGTGAAAACATCATGGATGTAAAAAACATACATTTCACTTCACAGCAGTAAATAACTACCTGAGAGAATGATGAGAACAATTTGGCGCCCATCCATGTCTGGAGATGACCGGAGTTGAAAAACAGCAAAGAGACTGCACTGCAGATATATAACCTGTACGGACTTTTCCTTTAAAGGCAATGTCCGTGGTGATTGGCTCGTTGAATGGAAACTTATTTACTGTGCGGTTTCCTTTTTTTTTTCTTTCTTCTTTTGTTTTGTCTAAGGCAGGGGTGTCCAAACTACGGCCCATTACTTTTTTTTTTTAAACTAACAATTTAGTAGCACTTAAATTTACTTATAGAACTTTGTATTTTTGCTTAACCGTCGAAGAAATTGTACTTACTGGACTCTTGTTGTTCTGGGTTTTTATTAATTTATGGTTCTCCAAGGGTTGCGCGTGTTGCAAACCAATTAGAGACGCCTTCTTTGTGTGTGGCAGTCGTCGACTGTTTATTTACATCGCCACTGTGGCTCCTCATAGCCTCTTTCTATCGGACAAATCCGCCAGTAAATGACGGGTTATACAAGTGGTCATACTCTCAGATCTCTTATGCCAAACACCTTTTATTTGGTCCATATTCGTTTTTCTAAATCTTCCGTGGTCTCTGCCGGTATTATGGGGCATGAAACTGGAAATGTGACTCCGAAAAGGATGCAGTTAGCAGACCAATCACAGCCTTGCGGGCTGCGTGAGGCTTGTGTAGCTTTGTCGTATAGTCAGAAAAATTGGGCGATGCACGGAGCACGCAAGAAGGGGTAGGCAAGCACACAAGAGGCACGCAAGGGGCTCTTGTGTGCTTGCGTGTCCCTGAAAACACAGAAGCATGCGCCGGCCTTTCCAGTTTAGACGCTAGGTGTTGCCCAACTCACCCCTGACCTGCCAGCTGTCCCTAAGAACGCCGCCAAGCCACCGTTCTGCCTTAGTCTGTACTTAAAGGTATCTGACTGCACATATCTCCTCCCTGTATACCTGCCTTCTTCCCAAGGAGGTGAAATATCCAACACCAAAATGAACTGCTCAGTCTATTTTAGTTACACATGGAAAAAAAACTAAACCGCTGACAGATCTGCAAAAATAATGCAAAGATATGAGGAGGGACTTACTCTGACCCGATCACCTCATGCAGCCTGTGCATCGTAGGTTTGCCAAGAACACAGACTATTTTACTCTGGAGGAGAACAGGAGGTCACATGTTCACAGTGTTTTTTATGTATTTTTTTACTTCTTTCGGGGAAAATCAAAGTCCAAATAGAAACAGGAAGCTGCCGGATATCCCATACACATTCACAACAACACATCAAAGGGGCATTTGATTCACCAGTGAGTTCTACCAACGCATCATACACAGTGGACTCTTATGCAGAGCTTCTCTAAGTGATAGAGGTCAACAAAGCTTTGTGTGGTTTTCTGCTGTTGTTGCCCTTAAAGTGAATCATTTCACATTCATTGAAAAAAAACCAGAACATTCTCACAATGACAGAAACGATCAACCTCCCGCCTGTTAACTAAATCTAATGCATAGTCACTGCATTTCAAGAAAATATATTCAAGACCTTTATGAGACCAAAATGAATGGATTTTAAGACCTATGTCAAGTACAACAGATAAGAAGGTATATCAGGGTCCAAGAATTACTTCCACTTGCCCATAATTGAAGATAAGGTGACGTAACATCAGTAGAGTAGAAGGGAATAACACCAAACCCCACGTTGTCTCACAAACTACAGGCAGAGACAGTAAGTATCCAAGGTCTTTCCCAGAGGCAAGCCGAGAATAATATGGACCCCTTCTGAGTTTTCAGTTCCTCGTGTTTGTAGTTTAATCTTTTTATTATATTAATTATACAATATACATATCCACAGAGCTAGTCTGCACTGCAGGGGATCGACAGGCCCAGGCCCTCAACCGGGCCTGTCCTCTGGTTTTGTTTACATATTTTGTGTCGTCAGCACAAATTATTTAACCGAGGTAGTAAACGTCTGTTTTGTATATTTTTTGTATTTTTGTTTTTGAACTGTTCAGATAAAAACAATAAACGGTACCAAACCTCTGACTGTCTAGTTATAATAAAAAAGAAAAGGAAGTAGTTTCAAAAAAATGTTTTATTTGTCATAAAACAACCTGAAAACCAATGCAGTGTATCTGCTCCACAGAAATAGACTCAGCACAGTATTATAAGGCTTCAAAAATGCGGAATGTGTCTGTTGTCGTGTTGCTTTGTGTCCTCGTGTCACTTCTGTTTCAACAGCGTCTTGCATAATCATATATACTTATATATGGTGTTAAATTGTTCATAGTTCACACGTGCAGGTGTTTATTCTGTGTGTTGTCACTTCCTGTCCACAGACATGCAGATTAGGTTGAATGTAAATGTTGACTCACGCTGCTGTTAGTCCACACCCTTCAGATATCACCACCACAGACAGAGGATGAGGCTGTGGGTTTACTGATTTGCTCCAATAGAACGTAAAGAACTCCACTATTAAAGCTGTCAAACGATTTCTTATGTTCCATAACATCACACTTTACGACCTGCACGTGTTGATGTCAGAATAGGTGCTGAAGTCAGAACTCTGTGTTTTCTTCCTCTTTGGTCTCTGTGTGGGCTGTCGGATCTCCAGGGCAGCGTAACACACGTCTCCGTCCTAGAGGGTTTGACATTTGTTAGAATCACGACTGTGACAATGAATTGTAACACCTACTTTGATGTGTTACAATTCACTGTCAAATAATTTTTTTCTACTTTAGCAATTACAATTAATACACGTGATGGTGGAGGGCCATGAGTTGCTGCAAGTGAAATACCTGATTTCCTCTTGTGCGCTCACTGGAATTAGATCCTTCCTCGTGGACCTTTGGTTCTTTAGCTGCATGTGATTACAATGATTTAACGTAACACAAAAAATAGTATAATATGGTAATTAATCATCAGCAATGCGGAGAACTGAGAAGATGAAAGCATGTACCTGTTCTCCTACAGAAGTGATAGACCAGACTGGACGACAGGAGAGAGGAGAGAACGGCGGAAGCTGGACACAGAGAGAAAAGCAGCGTCCAGCACAGATCACAGCTTTGAGCAGGCTCATGTTGTTTAGACTCAACTGGAAAAACAAACATACAATTTTACTAATTAGTCCTGTTTTTCTGTTTAATCTCGTAGCACTATCATCAAAAGTATTTTTTTTTGGTGCAAGATGCACTTCCACACACTCTCTGTATGAATGTCACATGATCAGGGCAGCAGAAAACACTGTATTTGGTATATCAACCATTCATTTACCTTTTTACTTTTGGGTTCCAATATAATAATAATAAACAAATCTTGATATTGTGTTGTGTTGTTGTCAAAGCAGGTGTCTATCATCAAATGCACAATGTATAGACTCACATTCAAATATAAGATGTCTCTGATTTGTCAGAAAATAAAAACCAGTTGATAATAATGCAGCAATTTTTCCAGTTGATGTTGTATGTGCAGAGTATTTTCTTGTTATTTAGGGATTTCAATTGCAAAACACTCAAAGAGAACTAATAAAAGGATACTTACATGTTAAAATCCTTCTTGTGACATTGCCATATTTTGTAGGTATAAATTTGTCCTTGTGATTAGCATTATTTGTGTTGGCCTTTTCTGTTCCACAGTAGTAGAGACCCTCATCAGAGTCACTGATGTTCATGATCAGCAGGTCATAGGATTCAGAGGACTCATTCTTCACCAGGTGGAAACGAGGGAAAGGATTCAGATCGTTTTTGTATTCATGGCTTAGCTGTAATTGTTCAGATGGGTATCTTGTCTTCATAACAAGCGTTGGCTGGTTCACATGAGAACAGTTCCTGTACCACACTATAAATATTCCAGTGGAACATTTGCAGTCACAATAGAGAGTGGCGTTGTCTCCTAGTCTCACTGTCAGATTCAACTCTGATCCAGAGATATGAGCTTGACTGCTGGCAACAGACCCTGACAAGCAAACACAGGTAAACAAAATTGTAATTTAATGTTACAGCTACCTTACAATCAAACCTTCTTAAAGGAACGACGATACAAATCTTTAGTAGTGGTTTGTTTTAAGGCTAAACTTCAAATTTAAAAAACAGAAAATCATAATTACCTACGAGAAGGATGATGAGAACATGCAACTGATCCATCTTTGATCACGATCAGATAAAGAAAGACACTCTAGTCCAAAGGTCTAAACATCGGTTCATATCCTGTGCAGACTTTTCCGTTAAAGGAAATGAAGGTGGTGATTGGCTAGTTGAAAGGTTTTTTCTGTTGCTGTTTTCTATTGGTGTGATGCTCGGGCATATTTTGGCCACTGATTGAAAAGATTAATTTCCTGCACTAAAGAGAAAAGAAAGAAACTTTTGGAAACTACCAACCTTAACAAAGGTTTTGCATTTACATTGTATACTACAATTTTACAATTTGCAACATTGTGGGTAGAGATGTAAACATTAAAGGGACTTTGTGATACTTCTGCTCCAGTTGTAATTGGAGAGTTTTACATTGAAGTTATAGAACACTATCTATCACAGTACGTATAGATCTTTTCTTACAGGTAGTCTTACAGGTAGATACTAGACTTTTATGTAACTCACTCCAAATGACTGAATTGCATTTTGTTGGAATCTTAACTGCAACTGGATTATGTTATATGAATTGAGTGTATGATGTAATTTTGTGTGTAGGGCAATATGAAAATATGTTGATACTGAACATATAAATGTTCAAATTCTATTTATTTTCAGTTAAAAAACAAATGTAGACAGCAAACAGCAGAATTTAATCTTTTTATGATCATGTTTAGGCCTTCATAATCTTAGGCTGGTTTAATACAGAAAAAGCTCACAGTGATGTCAGATCAAATGTGTTTAAAAACAAAAAAAACTAAATCCTTCCCTTTTAAAAGGTTTAATAATGCAGTAAAGTGGATATTATACTGCAAGATTAGTGTTTTGGGTGAAAAACAAATAGGTTAAACTAACATTTAATCATTTAACATGATCAAGGTCAGAATATGCTTGAGGTCTCCAGCTATGAATCTTATAGCTTACTCCAAAATTGTGTCTGTACAATAAAAATAGAGTCAAGTTCATCAATCATTGAACTGTATTGCTTTATTTCAAAATAAGTATTATTTAGCATAACGTCATCCAAGGACCAGATACATTTTCCAACTGCCTTCTAAGAACCTAGTTGGCTGTAAGTAATGTAAATATGGACAGGATAATATAATTCTCCTGTCAATGCTGAAGGAGGGTTGGGTGAAGTGTTTGAGTCCACGACACACCTTTGGAGTTTCAGGGGTAAACGGTCTAGCTGATTTGTGACCTATCTTCAAATGTAATAAAACAACAAAAAAATCATAACATGCCTCCATACTGCTCGTGTGGTGTCTAAGAGCTAAGCTAACGGACGTTAGCATTTCCGATGGTCCCTGAGTGCACCTCATTGGAAGATATCAGAGGACATTTAAGCTAAAAACATGTTTTGAGTCGAATTTGAATGTTGGGGCTTGCAGACACTTGGATTCCACCAGAGGAGCAGTATGGAGGCATGTTGTGGTTTTTCTGTTGTTTAACCAAGTCTGAAGAAGGACTCGTCATTGACTTAAATAGTATTGGATTCTGCTCTAGCAAAGTTTGTCCCTGAGACTCCAGAAGTATTTTGTGTGCTCAAACCCTTCACCCGCCCCTCAGTAGAAATAGATGTGAGGAGATAATGAGTGTATCTTTTGTTGTGGATGATCTATACCTTTAAGGGGCTGTTTGTCATTGTGGGTTTCCTGTGGCCCTGATCACATGGGCTCCACATCGAGGTTTCAGTGAAGGTCAACGTCAACAAGTGTTGTTCTCTTTTTGATGACACTTGTTGTCATCAAAAAGAGAGCCACCAAACTACTTTGACTTTTTCGTATGCTGTGTCCCCTGCAAGCATCAGCTTAAGTGGAGCAGGCGAGGTCTTCTTCTCTCTCAGAAAACAAAGGATTTGAGAGTTGGAAGCTAGTTGTTGCCTAAAGTAAAGGAGTTTAACTATACAAGGATTTTAAGATTAAGATGATTAGATTAGATTAGATGCATTTATTAGTTCCAAACAGATGCACAGACATGCAAAGGCACACTCATGCAGGTAGGGAAATTTAGCCTCTGCTTTTAACCCATCTGTGTGCAGGACACACAGAGCAATGAGCGACCATGTACGGCACTCAGGGAGCAGATGTTGGGGGAGTAAGGTGCCTTGCTCAGGGGCACTAGACAGGGTAGGGAGACTCTTGGATTTTTGGACAGATCAATCCAGGTTTGTCTTTTGTTGTCTCTCCGTGGAGTCGAACCAGAGACGAACCAGAGACCTTCTCTGCCCATAGTCCAAGTTTGCCACTAGACCACCGCCTTGTTCACGAGAGGGGGAAAGATGGAGCGAGTGATTGACAGTTGGGCTGGTGTGGAGTCAGCGGTAATTTAGATATGGTACCTGACCGTTGTGGTGTAGAGGAAGCTGAGCCGCAAGCCATCGATTTACCGGTCCATCTATGTTTCGAACCTCACCTCTGGTAATAAATTCTGTACAGTGACAAAATAATAACTGCAAGAACAAAGAATGAAGGGGCTGAAATGAATTATTAGGAGTGTGCCTGGAGTAGAACCACTGCTTCTTCATGTCAAAAGGGGACAGCTAAGGTAGCACGGAGGAAGCCAGACTAGATGCCTCGGTGCCTTCCATTGGGGGTATACTAGGCGGACATGCCCAACCAGGAGGACTCAACCATCTGGGCATGAGATCAATTCCTCAGGAAGAACTGGAAAACATGGCTCAGAAGAGGGAGGTTTGGGATAACTTACTTATCCGGCTTCCTCCACGAACCGATCTTAGATAAGATGGTTGGATTTTCCCAAAAAGCATATCAACTGTGTAGATTCTTGGTCACTAAATAAATGGCAAACTGAGGCATTTCCTTTGATTTTGTGCTTCCACAAATCCCCAATGACCAATATGAGTCATTGACTTATAAGGGTTTCTTTGCATAGTCAGAACATATTTAAGGTCATTCCTCAGCTTTGGAACTTTCAATTTAGTCTCTCTAAACTGTGGCTGTGAAGAGAGTCAATCATAAGATCAGCAGACTAACAAACTGAATCATCAACAGCTTTCTCATAACTACATTGGCTTGAAAAGACAGAACAGGGATAATTGAGCTGGCCAATGGAAAAGTGGCTGTGATAAGTCAGTGTTTGTGAAGGTTATTATATTGTTTGTAGTTTAATGTGGTTTTGTGTTGGTCTTGTAAGTTTGTATTTGACCTTTGCATATTTATTCAGACTGGAAGATAAATACTATGGGCATTTATAAGACTATCAGCACTTATGTGTTTTGTTTAGTTTGACTGAGATTTTCAAAAATCAATTTGATGCAGTAACTTCACTGACCTTGTTGTCTGTGCTCGTAGCAACAAAAAGCATCTCTCTGCGAGCAAATCACACTCACTCTGTGTGCACAGTACATGCGTCATTTGTGGTGATGTTGGTGTCTTTATTTTTCCGATCATTATCAACAATGAAGCACCAAGATCTTAAGCAGGTCACTAATGTAGAGTTTCAAATGATTTAAGTGCACAGCTCTGTATGGGCTGTTTGTCTTTGTGGGTTTCCTGTGAGCCTGATCTCACACACTTGATCATGCATCCATGCTTATAGCTATTATAAGAAAAAAGATAGAAAATATAAATAAGAACAATGTGTACACTGTGAAGAGATTATATCATTTCTTAAACATGATAAAAGAGTTACCTGGCCAAACTATCATAACAACCATTACAGCTGTTGTCATGAAGTAGGTTCAGTGTTGTGCTTGGTGAATCGTTTCATGTCAAAGATAAAATCTTTACCTCAGCCACAGCTGAAATGCCCAAAGAATATATCTTCAACAATAGTTTGGTGCATCTTTACCTCAGTATCCATGGGCCTTTAAAGTGAGTTAACCATCTATCTTTGGGTCTATCTCAAGTTTTACTGGCCCAACTTTCACCCCCTTAGATCACTATGGCAACATGTGCTGCAGGGCTAATCTGCAGTGAAACAAGTTAACCTCAGAGGATCAGATCAAAACCTGACAAGATGTTGACCACTGGACAATCAGGTCACTGGAAAACCTAGCTATTATTTCCAAAGGATCCTGAACTTATACAATAACTATTTGGCTGGTGTAGGTTTCCATGTGACATTGTGTTCTTTTTATTGATTCTAAAAAATATATATGACTATGACACCCAGGTTCCAAGCAGTCCGGGTGGGGGTTAACACGGATTTGAAAGTTAATAGTCAGGTTATGGGTGGGAGAGTCTTTCCCTGGAAGAAAAAGTAGTTCAGTCTTGTCAAGGTTCATTTCCAGGTGGTGTGCAGACATCCACTGAGAGATTTCAGATAGACAGGCAGAGATTCGTACTGCTACCTGTGTTTCAGTTTGGGGAAAAGAGAGGATTAGTCGGGTGTCATCAGCATAGCTCTAGTAGGAAAAGCCATGTGAGTGAATGACAGAGCCGAGAGAGTTGGTGTACAGAGAGAAGAGGAAGGGACCGAAGACGGAACCTTGAGGGACCCCGGTAGTGAGAGGACGAGGTTCAGACACAAATCCTCTCCAAGTTACCCGCTAAGTGCGGTGATTGAGGTAGGATGAGTACGGTGAGAGAGCAGGGCCTGAGTCGCTCCGATCCTGAAGGGAGGAAATAAGGATCTGGTGGTTCACTGTGTCAAATGCAGCAGAGAGGTCTAGAAAGATAAGGACAGGGGAGGGAGAGGCTGCTCTAGTTGCTCAGAGACAAGGAGGGCAGTCTCAGCTGAGTGGCCTGCCTTGAAACCAGACTGGTGAGGGTCAAAAAGGTTGTTATGGTGAAGATAAGAGGAGAGTTGATTAAAGATAGCGCGCTCAAGAGTTTACGTAGCAAAGGGAAGAAGAGAGACAGGTCTGTAGTTATTTACTGCAGACAGGTCGAGGGTGGGTTTCTTCAGGACGGGGTTTACTCTTGCCTCCTTCAGAGAGTTATGGAAACAGCCAGGTGACAGGGAATTGTTGATAAGATGGGTGAGAAAAGGAAGAAGGTCAGGAGCGATAGACTGGACAATGTGAAATGGGATGTGGTCAAGGGGGCAGGTGGTCGGGCGGGCGGAGGTTACCAAGATAAGAACTTGATTTGGAGACAGGGGGGTGAAAAAGGAAAGCGAAGGGGATGAAGATGCGAGATAGAGAGGTGGGAGATAAGGAGCGAATGTTGCGACAGACAGGTATATAGTCTGCTGATGTGGAAGGGTTGTCAGTTTGAGATAGTGGGAGAGACTAATAGGTAAATATGTGGTCAGAGACATGTTGTGGGGTTACACTGAGGTTAGATGTTGAACAGTTTCTGGTGAAAATATAGTCAAGGTGGTTACCAGCTTTGTAACTAGGAAGGGAATAAACTATAAATGGATAGTTTATTTTATTTCACAAAATAAACTATCCAACATCAGCAAAACTAAAATACATATAGTTGTAAAAGAACTACAACACTGAGACAATACCCAATAATTATTTTTGATTGAATTCAGATTATTCCAATTTATTTTACTTGACTGAGTGGAAACCCTGTAGCTAGTGAGTTGTGATACACTGCTTTATACATTATTATACAGCCTGAAGGCTTATGATCTGAATCATATATTATACATATCCACAGAGCTAGTCTGCACTGCAGGGGATAGACATGGCCAGGTTCTCCCTGGGCCTGTCCTCTGGTTTTGTTTACATATTTTGTCTCCTCAGCAAAACCTATTTTATTGAGGTAGAAAGCTCCTGTTTTGTATATATTTTTTCTATTTTTGTTTTAAACTGTTCAGATGAAAACAACAGACAGAACCACACCTCTGACAGTCTAGTTATTCTAGTAGAAATAAAAGAGAAAAGGAAATAGTTTCAACAGAAATCGTTTATTTTTCATAAAACAACCTGAAAACCAATGCAGTGTATCTGCTCCAGAGAAAAAGACTCAGCACAGTATTATAAGGCTGCAAAAATGCAGTATGTGTCTGCTGTTGTGTTGCTCTTTGTCCTTGTGTCACTTATTTTTCAACAGCGTCTTGTATAATCATATATGTATATATATATATATACATATATATATGGTGTTACATTTTTCGTAGTTCACACATGCAGGTGTTTGTTCTGTGTATTGTCACTTCCTGTCCATAGACATGCAGATTAGGTTGAATGAGTATGTTGACTCAACATCACACTGCTGTTAGTCCACACCCGTCAGATATCACCACCACAGACAGAGGATGAGGCTGTGGGTTTACTGATTTACTCCAATAGCATGTAAAGAACACCACTATTAAAGCTGTCAAACGTTTTCTTATGTTCCATCACATCACACTTTACGACCTGCACGTGTTGATGTCAGAATAGGTGCTGAAGTCAGAACTCTGTGTTTTCTTCCTCTTTGGTCTCTGTGTGGGCTGTCGGATCTCCAGGGCAGCGTAACACACGTCTCCGTCCTAGAGGGTTCGACATTTGTTAGAATCATGACCGCGTATTGATTGATACTTTGATGTGTTACAATTCACTGTCAAAGTATTTTTTTCTACTTTGAACAGCTCATGCATCCGCTCTGTGTTGCATGTGTGGAGCATACAGTGTGAAGCAATTACAATTAATACACTTTATGGTGGATGGCCACGAGTTGCTGCAAGTGAAATACCTGATTTCCTCTTTTGCGATCACTGGAATTAGATCCTTCCTCGTGGACCTCTGGTTCTTTAGATGAAAATGTTAATATTGTGTCAGTTCTTATCAGGCAACTGAGAATTTTTTTTTTTATGTGATTAAAAAAAAAATTCACATAACACAAAAAATATGATAATACGTAATTAATCATTAGCAATGTGGAGAACTGAGAAGATGACAGCATGTACCTGTTCTCCTACAGAAGTGATAAACCAGACTGGATGACAGGAGAGAGGAGATAACGGCGGAAGCTGGACACAGAGAGAAAAGCAGCGTCCAGCACAGATCACAGCTTCGAGCAGTCACACGTTGTTTAGACTCAACTGGAAAAACAAACATTCACTTCTACTAATTAGCGGTCGTAGTCCGGTTTTTCTGTTTAATCTCGTAGCACTATCATCAAAAGTAAAAACATTTTTTTCGTGTTTTATATTTTTAGATACACTTCCACACACTCTCTGTATATATATGTCATACGATCTGGGCAGCAGCAAACACTGTATTTGGTGTATCAAACATTCATTTACCTTTTCACACTTGGCTACCAACCCAATAATAATATACAAATCTTGATATCATTATAACCCTATTCAAAGTTTGTAACTATGTCAGTTTCCAACAATATGTGGAGCGTTGTGTTCAAAACAGGTGTCAATCATCAAATGCACAATGTCAAGACTCACATTCTTTTGTAAGATGTCTCTGATTTGTCAGGAACTAAAAACCAGTTGATAATAATGCAGCAATTTTTCCAGTTGATGTTGTATGTGGAAAGTATTTTCTTGTTATTAATGGATTTCTATTGCAAAACACTCAAAGAGAACTAATAGCAGGATACTTACAAGTTAAAATCATTCTTGTGACGTTGCCATATCTTGTAGGTATAAATTTATCCTGGTGTTCAGCCTTCCCTGTGTTGCCCTCTTCTGTTCCACAGTAGTAGAGACCCTCATCAGATTCACTAATGTTCGTGATCAGCAGGTCAAAGGATTGAGAGAAGTTATTCCTCACCAGGTGGAAACGAGGGAAGGGATGCAGATTGTCTTCGTATTTATGGTTTAGTTCTAATTTTTCAAATTGGTATCTTGTCGTCATAACAAGTGTTGGCTGGTTCACATGAGAACAGTTCCTGTACCACACTATATATTCTCCAGTGGAATGTTTGCAGTCACAATAGAGAGTGGCGTTGTCTCCTGGGCTCACTGTCAGATTCAACACTGATCCAGAGATATGAGCTGGACTGCTGGCAACAGACCCTAACAAGCAAACACAGGTAAAGAAACAACATTTTAATTTTAATGTTACAGCGTTTTACTTTACAATCAAACCTTCTTAAAGGAACGAGTGGATAGGTTTTTAAGTTAAATTTCAAATTTAAAGGACAGAAAATCATAATTACCAACAAGAATGATGATGAAAACATGCAACTGATCCATGTTTGATCACCATCAGTAAAAGAAAGACACTCTAGTCCAAAGGTCTAAACTTGGGTTCATATCCTCTGCAGACTTTTCCGTTAAAGGAAATGAAGGTGGTGATTGGCTAGTTGAAAGTTTTTTTCTGTTGCTGTTTTCTATTGGTGTGATGCTCGGGCATATTTTGGCCACTGATTGAAAAGATAAATTTCCTGCACTAAAGAAAAAAAAGAAACTTTTGGAAACTACCACCCTTAACAAAGGTTTTGCTATTTACACTGTATTCTAGAATTTTACAATGTGCAACATCGTGGATAGAGATGTAAACATTAATGGGACTTTGTGATACTTCTGCTCCAGTTGTAATTGGAGAGTTTTACTTTGAAGTTACAGAACACCTATCTGTCACAGTACATATATATATTTTTTACAGGTACATATTAGACTTTTATGCAACTCACTGCAAATGAAAAATGCATTTTGTTGGAATCTTGACTGCAACTGAATTATGTCATATGAACTGAGGGTATGTTGTCATTTTGTGTGTTGGGCAATATGATGTTTTTTTTTGATAATTCTATTTATTTTCAGCCAAAAAACTGATGTAGACAGCAAACAGCTTTATTAATATTTTTCTGATCATGTTTAGGCCTTAATGATCTTAGGCTGGTTTAAAACAGAAAAGTTCACAGTGATGTTAAACGAATTGTTCCCTTTTAAAATGTTTAATAATGTAGTAAAGTGGATATTATACTGAAATATTAGTGTTTAGGATGAAAACAATAGGTTAAACTAATATTTAATCATTTAACATGGCGCACGAAAGGTTACAGTAGGAGTTTTTTTTGCATGTTCAGAATATGCTTAAGGTCTCCAGTTTTGAATCTTATAGTTTTCTCCTAAATTGTGGCTGTAAATTAAAAATAGAGTCAAGTTCATCAATCACTGAACTGTATCGCTTCATTTTGAAATTACAATTATTTAGCATAATGTCATCAAACCTCTCAGAACCTAGTTGGCTGTAAGACAGATTTCTGATCAATGCAAATATTGACACAATAATAAAATTAATTTCAAAACCGAACCCGGTCCACCTTCTTAAAGGGATAGTTCTCCAAGAAATGAAAATGTACTCATTATCTCCTAACCCCAATGCAGATGGAGGGCTGGTTGAAGTGTTTGAGTCCACAAAACTATTTTAGAGTTTCAGGGGTAAACAGTTTAGCTAATTAGTGACCTATTTTCAGATGTAACAAAATAACTGAATAATCATAACATGCCTCCATACTGCTAGTGTGGTGTCATCCAAGTGTCCGCAAGCCCAACCAATTCACAATTGAGTCGAAACAAGGTCAAAATTATAGTGTTTTCAGCCTAAGAGCCAAGCTAGCGGACGTTAGCATTTCCGACGGTCCCTGAGTGCACCTCATTAGAAGATATCAGAGGACATTTAGCCTAAAAACACGTTTTGAATGGAATTTGAATGTTGGGGCTTGCAGACACTTAGATGACACCACAGGAGCAGTATGGAGGCATGTTGTGGTTTTTCTGTTGTTTAACCAAGTCTGAAGAAGGACTCACCAGTGACTTCAATAGTATTGGATTCTGCTCCAGCAAAGTTTACCCTTGACACTCCAGAATTTTTTTTGTGCTCAAACCCTTCACCCGCCCCTCCGTAGGCATAGATCTGTGGAGATAATGAGTGTATCTTTATTTTTGGATTATCTATCCCTTTAAGGGGCTTTTTGTCATTGTGGGTTTCCTGTGGCCCTGATTACATGGGCTACACATCGAGGTTGTGGTGAAGTTCAACGTCAACAAGTGCTGTTTTTAGCTCTTGAAGTAGCAAAAGTCATCAAAAAGAGAACCACCAAACTACACCCTGATATTAATGATGCAAAAAGAGAAAATCTTTTTTCTGTTGAGACAATTGTTACACTGCTACCCTCACAAACTTCTAAATACTGAATACTAAATGTATTTATTCAAACATTCATTCAATGCACTAATATCAACTTAAAATTTGTTTACAGCTAATAACTAATTCAACAGAGCTTACAGAAAAAAATGAACACATTCAAATGCATCATTGTGACTATGTGTACTTTGACCTTTTCATATGCCTTGTCCTCTGCCAGCATCAGCAGGCGAGGTTTATGACCTATATTGCACAGCCAAGCAAAAGATATTTTGGTTCCACTTTTGGGTGCGTTGTCAACCATCTCATATCTTTATGTGTAGACAATGGTATTTATGGCAGAATATGTGGCAAAGTGTGAACTGATGTTCCCAGGTGTCCCATCTGTTCGAAACCTCACCTCTGGTCATAAACTCTGTAGAGTGACCAAAATAATGACTGCAAGAACAAAGAAGGAATCCAAGCGGCTGAAATGAATTAATAGGAGAGTGCCTTGAGTAGAACCACTGCTTCTTCATGTCAAAAGGGGACAGTTAAGGTAGCATTCGAGAAGGAACTCCGACTATATGCCTGGGTGCCTTCCATTGGAGGTTTACCAGGCAGGAGTGCCCAACCAGTAAAACCGATGCCACCATTTTTTTTTTACAGTATCCCAGACAGGACAAACTAAACACCTTTTGAGTTTTCATTACTTTTTAGAGTCAGTGTCTTAACTCTTGTAATCTGGTGTCTGACATATTACAGCAGGGTTTCTTTGCATTGTCACAATATATTGAAGGTTATTCCTCAGCTTTGGAACTTTCAATTTCGTCTCTAAACTGTGGTTGTGAAGAGAGTCCATCATAAGGTCAGCAGACTAACAAACTGAATCATCAACAGCTTTCTCATAACTAGATTGGCTTGAAAAGAGAAAACAGGGATAATTGAGGTGACCAATTTAAAGGTGGCCGTGATAAGTTATGCAGTGTTTGTGAATGTTTTTCAGTTTTTTGTGTTGTGAGTTTGTATTTGACCTTTTGCATATTTATTCAGACAGGAAGATAAATACTAGGGTCATCATAAAACTTATAGCACTTATGTGTTTTGTTTAGTTTGCCTGAGATTTTCTAAAATAAAGTTGATGCAGGTTTAATGTGACTTCACTGTCATTGTTGTCTGTGCTCGAACCAACAAAAAAGCATCTCTCTGCGAGCAAATCACACTCACTCTGTGAGCACAGGACATGCATCATCTGTGGTTGAGTGTGATGTTGGTGTCTCTAATTTTCCATTACTTATCAATGACCACAATGAGGCACCAAGATCTTAAGCAGGTCACTAATATGGTGTTTCGACTGGGTTAAGAGCACATCTCTGCAGGGACTGTTTGTCTTTGTGGGTTTACTGTGAGCCTGATCTCACACATTTGATCAAACATCCGTGCTTATAGCTATTAAAAGAAAAAAGATACAAAATAGAAATAAGAACAATGTGTATGCCGTGAGGACTGAGATATAATTTCTTAAACATGATAAAAGAGTTACCTGGCCAAACTGTCAACAAAACCATTGCAGCTGTTGTCATGAAGTAGGATCAGTGTTGTGCTTGGTGAATCGTTTCATGTCAAAGATCAAATCTTTACCTCAGTCACAGCTGAAATGCCCAAAGAATATATCTACAACAATCGTTTGGTGAATCTTTACCTCAGTATCCAGGGTCCTTTAAAGTGAGTTATCCATCTCTCTTTGGGTTTATCTCAAGTTTTACTGGCCCAACTTTCACTCTCTTAGATCACCATGGCAACATGCGCTACAGGGCTAAGCTGCAGTGAAACAAGTTCACCTCAGAGAAAATGATCAAAACTTGACAAGATGTTGACCACTGACCATCAGGTCACTGGGAAACCTAGTTATAGGTTCTAAGGATCCTGAAGTAACACAATAACTATTTGGATGTTGTAGGTGTCCATGTGTCATTGTGATTTTTTTATTTATTCTGAAAAATACATAGAAAGTTACATATAAAACTACATAATGACTATGGCTGTTTATGAGAACCCTTGGATTCAACCTATGGAGGCCCACCAGTAGCATGCTTACCAGCTTAAACCTCCTTCTTGGATGGGAAGGGTCTCCAATGAGCCCATATGCATCTGCAACATGAGAAGTGTGTGTTGGGCATTGAAGAGACATATTTGCTACTCCAACACAATTTGTGAAGTTCTCTAAGTGCTCAAAGGAAGCAACATTTGGACATTATGGTCAAGGTCCACCTGCTGAAGATCATGTGATACAACATACTGCAGTGAGATTGTTTTGTCGAATGAAACAACAGCATTCATATTTCCACAAGATAAAACCTATGTACCCCTTACCTCTTAATGAGACTCTTCATTGTTTTTTTCTTGTGTCTTCCTTCTCGCCACTAGCTTGATTGTGTTGCCATACATGCTGCTTACTTGATATTCTTGATGCAGGTATGACATTTTTCCACTTATGTTACCTTTTGATCCAACAACCGACTTTCTGATCACTTTGAGGATACTGGGACACGAGTTAATCAATACTCTGCACATTTGAAAAGAAGCATGCTGAACTTTGTTTGTCTTTTATTCTTCTTTACATATCCTTAAGTGATATACACCGATTATATACAGTGAATTATTCTGGTTAACAACATAACTGAAGAAGAGTTAATGAGGAAGTAGGAATTACACTTCATTTGACTGTGATGGAAATATGACCTGGTGAGAATTCTGAAATAAAGAGATCTGTAAATAATAGTCTTTTAAGAGGATTTTATTCCTTGCAAGGAAAGTCAGACAGTCATACAGTGTGCGATGAGCATTCTGCAGAGGGAATGAACAAGATCAGTTGCAGGCGTGTATGTCTGTGTGCATGCGTGTGTCTGTGTGTGTGTGCCTATGTGAACTATGTGTCCGAACTGAGTGAAGAGTGAAATCACATGAGATAAGACACAAACACCTGCTGATGGCTCCTCGAGGTCTTGGTGGGGAAGACAAGCATTCTGCAGATTTGGCTCTGAGTTTCTCACACAGAAATTGTATGCAGAACCAGAGATAATACAAGCTATGTGAAATTTTCCATTACATAACCAGCACTGAACTGGTGCTGCATTTGTTTTATTATCTGAACTGCCAACAGCAGTTAAACAGGTTTGTGGTGTAGCAATTAAAAGGTCGTCTTTTGAAGTTCTAATTTCCATCATGTCTATCTATTTATAATGCAGGCACATCTGGAGCCTGTACTCTGAAGAAGGCATTATCCTGGTGATGATGAGGCTAATGATACCTCAATATGCCTTAAATACACACATGGATGAGGAAACTTCTGCATGCATGTTTATGATGGATTGTACCACTTGTAGCATCCTGAGCTGAATGATAGTCTGACTCTCATTTACTGATGGCTCACAATACTTTATTTCCATCTCCATACATGCTGTGATAAGTGTGAACACACTGTGAGAGCTAGGAGGAAAACAAATATTACTTCCCTTATGTACTCATAAACAACATGTACAGCCCTTTCAAAGTTATTATTAACCAACAGTCTTTTAGATTGTCCTTCATAAGGATTGACTTCAACATGAATTTCTTATAACTTAAAATCCCTATGAACTTAAAAGCTATTTATCTTAACAAAATAACAAACTCTTACAAAATATTTAGATAGATAATTATCTCAGCAGAAAAGTTTTTTTTTTACATGCTTTTATTTTGAAAGTGAAGTTCCTGTATAGACGCAGACTAACTGCTATGAATCTTTAACTTCACAAATGAACAGTTTTATCTTGTAGCGACTAGCGACCCACCGTAGAGGCACAAGCTCTTACTGTGTTGTTTAGGGAAGTTTCAATTAAACCTGAAAACATCAGTTGAAAGTCTCGACCACCTTCAGGAGATATGCTACAGAAAGAAAAAGGATATTTTTCATTTTTGTCCTTAATTCAAATATTTGCAGCAGTTACATGGAGCTCACTGAATAAGGGCTTTTTTTTTTTTTAATGGAATTTTTTCTCAGACGAGAACTTGAGTGAATGCAATACGCTTCCGTAATTAATAAAGGGCAAACATATTCAACTTAAATGAAATAATTTGTCACTTTATAAAGCACATCATCTTATCATAAACCTAACGTGAAAAATGATTAGTCTGAATGATACAAAGTCTCAGTGCAAGCATACGTTGCCCCACGTATTATAAAAATAAACACAAACACAAAAGTGTCCTTACACTCAGCAAAACTCTAAAGGTAAGATTAGAGTTCAGTCTATAATAATGACAATAAGAAACGAAATGTCCACAAACCTTGTGCCCTCATCAGCCAAACAACTGAAGCTAATGTTTTTCATTCATCAACGAGGCACACCTGCCATTTTATCGATCCAGCTTTTGGTTTTCTGAACATCCTTTTCAAAATAAAAGTATACCATTTCTCCTACCGTCAACACCATTTCAAAATAAATGCATCAAATACCAATAGTGCATCTGTTTGGACAAAATTTACACAGGATTCAGAAATATATAACTATATATCTATAAAATATTTTCGAATGAAAAACGAAATATTTATTAGGTCACTTACACCACTCAATCCAAGAGGTCTCTCATACAGCAGGGCTTCTTGTAATTACTATAAGTGTGATACATTATTTAATTCCAGTCTGGCAATTCTTATTTGAAGATATTCTGGATTTTGTATGTGCAATATTACATATTGGACAATAGTTTTCTACTACATAATAGTTTATGAGTCTGAGTCTATCCATCTGTCTATCTATCACACATAGTGCAAACAAGCATGATGTGTTGTTGCTATTTTCACACCAACGTAGCTTTCATTTTTCAGTCTAAAGGGTGTTGTTTAATCAACAAATGCTCTCGTTCCCACCTATGTTGTTTGGTCAGATGCTTTGTTGATGCATTGTTAACTAGACGCAGTGCTAAGTGATACCAACAAAAACCTGCAAGTCAGATACTTGAAGTTGTCTACATAACAAGGAAGAAACCTTTGTCTGTTGTTGGCAATATTTTGTTTTTATATTCGCACAAAGCATACAAAAGAGAATTCAGCGGAGGAAATTGTTTTCAGATGTTATGATAAAAAGAATATTCAATAACAGTTAGAAAACTTTGAGGTAAACTAATTCAGGAAGAACAATGTCATAACAGTTATTATAGAAAAGGTAAATATAAATCAGTAAAAATGTGAATGTTACTGGTCAAATAGTGTGTATCTGCCCTCTTTGTGGTTTAAAATGGAATGTGTGGTTTAAACCACATGACATCTCATGCAAACATAAAGACCACTGACCTATATTCGAACATTCAGAATTCGGAAACTTTTTACAACAACTTGCTGCTTGAACAAAGGTGTTGTGCTCTCCATCCTCTGTCTGCTACTGTGTGTATCCAACCTTTCTATGGAACACGACTTCTGTTAAACACATATCTTCATCCTGAGAAACAATACAACAGTAAAAATCATTCCTCTTTGGTCTCTGTGTGGGCTGTCGGACTTCCAGTTCAGCGTCACACACGTCTCCGTCCTAGAGGGTTTGACATTTGTTAGAATCACGACCGTGTATTGATTTGATACCTTGATGTGTTACAATTCACTGTCAAAGTATTTTTTTCTACTTTGAACAGCTCATGCATCCGCTCTGTGTTGCATGTGTGGAGTATACAGTGTGAATCAATTACAATTAATACACATTATGGTGGTTGGCCACGAGTTGCTGCAAGTGAAATACCTGATTTCCTCTTGTGCGATCACTGGAATTAGATCCTTCCTCGTGGACCTCTGGTTCTTTAGCTGCAAATGTTAATATTGTGTCATTTCTGAGAATTAATTTTTTTATGTGATTAAAAAAAAAATTCACATAACACAAAAAATATGATAATATGGAATTAATCATTAGCAATGTGGAGAACTGAGAAGATGACAGCATGTACCTGTTCTCCTACAGAAGTGATAAACCAGACTGGACAACAGGAGAGAGGAGAGAACGGCGGAAGCTGGACACAGAGAGAAAAGCAGCGTCCAGCACAGATCACAGCTTCGAGCAGTCACACGTTGTTTAGACTCAACTGGAAAAACAAACATACACTTCTACTAATTAGCTGTCGTAGTCCCGTTTTGCTGTTTAATCTCGTAGCACTATCATCAAAAGTAAAAACATTTTTTTCGTGTGTTACATTTTTAGATACACTTCCACACACTCTCTGTATATATATGTTATATACGATCTGGGCAGCAGAAAACACTGTATTTGATGTATCAAACATTCATTTACCAAACTAAACACCTTTTGAGTTTTCATGACTTTTTAGAGTCAGTGTCTTAACTCTTGTAATCTGGTGTCTGACATATAACCCTATTCAAAGTTTGTAACTATGTCAGTTTCCAACAATATGTGGAGCGTTGTGTTCAAAACAGGTGTCAATCAGCAAATGCACAATGTCAAGACTCACATTCTTTTGTAAGATGTCTCTGATTTGTCAGGAACTAAAAACCAGTTGATAATAATGCAGCAATTTTTCCAGTTGATGTTGTATGTGGAGAGTATTTTCTTGTTATTTATGGATTTCTATTGCAAAACACTCAAAGAGAACTAATAGCAGGATACCTACAAGTTAAAATCATTCTTGTGACGTTGCCATATCTTGTAGGGATAAATTTATCCTGGTGTTCAGCCTTCCCTCTGTTGGCCTCTTCTGTTCCACAGTAGTAGAGACCCTCATCAGATTCACTAATGTTCGTGATCAGCAGGTCATAGGATTCAGAGAAGGTATTCCTCACCAGGTGGAAACGAGGGAAGGGATGCAGATTGTCTTCGTATTTATGGTTTAGCGGTAATAGTTCAAATGGGTATCTTGTCGTCATAACAAGTGTTGGCTGGTTCACATGAGAACAGTTCCTGTACCACACTATATATTCTCCAGTGGAATGTTTGCAGTCACAATAGAGAGTGGCGTTGTCTCCTGGGCTCACTGTTAGATTCAACACTGATCCAGAGATATGAGCTGGACTGCTGGCAACAGACCCTAACAAGCAAACACAGGTAAAGAAACAACATTTTAATTCTAATGTTACAGCGTTTTACTTTACAATCAAACCTTCTTAAAGGAACGAGTGGATAGGTTTTTAAGTTAAATTTCAAATTTAAAGGACAGAAAATCATAATTACCAACAAGAATGATGATGAAAACATGCAACTGATCCATGTTTGATCACCATCAGTAAAAGAAAGACACTCTAGTCCAAAGGTCTAAACTTGGGTTCATATCCTCTGCAGACTTTTCCGTTAAAGGAAATGAAGGTGGTGATTGGCTAGTTGAAAGGTTTTTTCTGTTGCTGTTTTCTATTGGTGTGATGCTCAATAATGTTTTGGCCAATGATTGAAAAGAAATTTCCTGCACTAAAGAGAAAAGAAAGAAACTTTTGGAAACTACCAACCTTAACAAAGGTTTTGCAATTTACACTGTATTCTAGAATTTTACAATGTGCAACATCGTGGCTAGAGATGTAAAAATGAATGGCATGTTTTGATGCTTCTGCTCCAGTTGAAATTGGAGAGTTTTACATTGAAGTTATAGAACACCTATGTGTCACAGTACGTATAGATATTAGATTTTTATGCAACTCACTGCAAATGACTAATGCATTTTGTTGGAAACTTAACTGCAACTGGATTATGTTATATGAATTGAGTGTGTGGTGTCATTTAGTGTGTTGGGCAATATGAACATTTTTTGATACTGAACATATAAATGTTCAAATTCTATTTATTTTCAGCCAGAAAACAGATGTAGACAGCAAACAGCATTACTGAATCTTTTTATGATCATGTTTAAGCCTTAATGATCTTAGGCTGGTTTCATACAGAACAAGTTCAGATTGATGTCAAACGAATTGTGTTTAAAAACAAGAACCAAAATCTTTTCATTTTAAAAGGCTTAATAATGCAGTAAAGTGGATATTACACTGAAAGAATAGAGTTTTGGGTGAAAAACTAATTTAACCATTTAACATGGTTCATGAAAGCTTACAGTAGGAGTTTGTTTTGCATGGTCAGAATACATAGCAGGTTTGTGTTGTGAGTTTGTTTTTGACCTTTGCATATTTATTCTGACAGGAAGATACATACTATAGCCATTTATAAGACTTGCAGAACTTATGTGTTTTGTTTAGTCGGCCTGAGATTTTCAAAAATCAAGTTGATGCAGGTTTAATGGGACTTTACGGACTTTGTTATCTGTGCACGAACCAACAAAAATCATCTCTCTGCGAGCAAATCACACTCACTCTGTGTGCACAGTGCAAGCATCATCTGTGGTTGAGTGAGATGTTGGTGTCTTTACTTTCTGATCATCATCAATGACCACAGTGAGGCACCAAGATATTAGGCAGGTCACTAATATGGTGTTTCGACTGGGTTAAGTGCACAGCTCTGCAGGGACTGTTTGTCTCTGTGGGTTTTCTGTGAGCCTGATCTCACACACTTGATCAGGCATCCGTGCTTATAGCTATTAAAAGAAAAAAGATACAAAATAGAAATAAGAACAATGTGTATACCGTGAGGGCTGAGATTATATAATTTCTTAAACATGATAAAAGAGTTACCTGGCAAAACTGTCATAAAAACAATTTCAGTTGTTGTCATGAAGTAGGTTCAGTGTTGTGCTTGGTGAATCGTTTCATGTCAAGGATCAAATCTTTACCTCAGTCACAGCTGAAATGCCCCAAGAATATATCTTCAACAATCGTTTGGTGCATCTTTACCTCCGTATCCAGGGGCCTTTAAAGTGAGTTAACCATCTCTCTTTAGGTTTATCTCAAGTTTTACTGGCCCAACTTTCACCCTCTTAGATCACCATGGCAACAGGGCTAAGCTGCAATGAAACAAGTTCACCTCAGAGGATCAGCTCAAAACCTGACAAGATGTTGACCACGGACCAATCAGGTCACAGGGAAACCTATTAGTTCTAAAGGATCCTGAACTTATACAATAACTGTTTGGCTTTTTCCAGGTTTCCATGTGTCATTGTGTTTTTTTAATTGATTCTGTAAAATATATAGAAAGTTACATATAAAACAACATAATGACCATGGTTGTTTATGAGAACCCATGGATTGAATTTATAGAGGCCCACCAGTAGCAGGCTTACCAGCTTAAACCTCCGTCTGGGATGGGGAGGGGCTCCAATGAGCCCATATGCATCTGCAACATGAGAAGTGTGTGTTGGTCATTGAAGAGACATATTTGCTAATCCAACAACATATGTGAAGTTTTCTAAGTGCTCGAAGGAAGCAACTTTTTGACATTATGGTCAAGGTCCACCTGCTGATGATCATGTGTTACAACACACTGCAGTGAGATTGTTTTGTCGAATGAAACATCAGCATTCAGATTTCCACAAGATAAAACCCATGTACCCGTTACCTCTTAGTTTGACTCTGCTTTGTGTTTTTCTTCCATATCGCCACTAGCTTGATTGTGTTGCCATTAATGCTGCTTACTTGATATTCTTGATGGGGATATGACATTTTTCACTGATGTGATTTGATCCAACAACCGCCTTTCTGATCACTTTGAGGATACTGGGACACGAGTTAATCAATACTCTGCACATTTTGAAAAGAAGCATGCTAAATATGTTTGTCTTTTATTCTTCTTACAAATCCTTTAGTGCTATACACCGTTTATATACAGTGAATCATTCTGGTTAACAACATAACTGAGGAAGACTTAATGTGGAAGTAGGAATTGTACTTCATTTGACTGTGATGGAAATTTGACCTGGTGAGAATTCTGAAATAAAGAGATCCGAGAATAATAGTCTTTTAGGAGGATTTTATTTCTTGATCCAATGAAGGTCAGACAGTCATACAGTGTGGGATGAGCATTCTGCAGAGGGAATGAACAATAAAAAAGTTTCAGGTGTGTCTCTGTGTGTGTGTGTTAGGGCTCTGTGTTTGTGTGTATGTGATAGAAATATGTTAGTTGTTTGAGTGTTTCTATGTGAACTATGTGTTCGAACTGAGCGAATAGTGAAATCCCAGGAGATAAGACACAAACACCTGCTGATGGCCTCCTCAGAGTCTTGGTTGGGAAGAGAAGCATTCTGCAGATATGTGGCTCTGAGTTTCACACAGAAAAATGTTATGCAGTTCTAATTTCCATCATGTCTATCTATTTATAATGGCATTATCATTTTTTTTCTTTTTCTGATTGAGAAGGGGGCGTATTCTCCTGATGCTGTACAGCATGAACCTACAGGAACGTGTTGTTACAGTAATGTTGGCAGTAAGGTAGAATTGGCTGTCGAGTGTCACACCCAGGTTCCAAGCAGTCAGGGTGGGGGTTAACACAGAGTTGTCAAAGTTAATAGTCAGGTTGTGGGTGGGAGATTCTTTCCCTGGAGGAAAAAGTAGTTTAGTCTTGTCAAGGTTCATTTTCAGGTGGTGTGCTGAGAGATGTCAGTCAGACAGGCAGAGATTCGTGCTGCTACCTGTGTTTCAGATCGGGGACAAGACAGGTTTAGTTGGGTGTCATCAGCATGGCTATGGTAGGAAAATTCATGTGAGTGAATGACAGAGCCGAGAGAGTTGGTGTACAGAGAGAAGAGGAAGGGACCCGGGACTGAACCTTGAGGGACCCCGGTAGTGAGAGGACAAGGTTCAGACCCAGATCCTCTCCAAGTTATCAAGGAAGTGCCGTGATGAGGTAGGAAGAGAGCAGAGAGAGAGCAGAGCCTGAGACATCCTGTTCCTGAAGGGAGGAAATAAGGATCTTGTGGTGCAGCAGAGGGGTCTAGAAGGATGAGGACAGAGGAGAGAGAGGCTGCTCGACCAGTCTGAAGTTGCTTAGAGACAAGGAGGACAGTCTCAGTTGAGTTGTTATGGTGGAGATAGGAGGAGAGTCGATCAAAGAGTTTTGGTAGCAAAGGGAAGAAGAGAGACAGGTCTGTAGTTATTTACTTCAGACGGGTTGAGGGTGGGTTTCTTCAGGAGAAGATTTACTCTTGCCTCCTATAGAGAGTTAGGGAAACAGACAGTTGACAGGGAAGTGTTGCTAAGATGGGTGAGAAAAGGAAAAAGGTCAGGAGCGATAGACTGGAGTATATGAGATGAGGTCAAGGGGGCAGGTGGTCGGGCGGGCGGAGGTTACCAAGATAAGAACTTGATTGGGAGACAGGGGATTGAAAGAGGAAAGTGAAGGAGATGAAGATGAAGTTGATGGAAAGTTAATTATAGATGGAGGATTAGAAAATGAGGAGCGTATGTCATCTATCTTTTTTGTAAAGTAGTTGACAAAGTGGCTTGGTAGAAGAGTGGAAGGCGGAGGGGGGACTGGGGGGGTTCAAGGAGGTTGGAGAAGATGGAGAAGAGCTTTTTGGGTTAGAAAATTAGGTTTGAATCGTAGATTGGTAAAAAGTGCTTTTGGCTGTGGAAATAGAGGCAGAAAAAGAGGAGAGAAGCGACTGATAAATGAGCAGGTCGTCAGGGTGTTCATCATTTCATTTCTGATGCATTGAGTCAGCCAACCACACAGATGGGGAGGACTTGCGGACCTGTCGTGATGTAAGAGGACAGAGAGAGTCAAGAGAGGAGGACAAAGTAGAAATGAGAATGTCTGTGGCAGAGTAAGGATGCATGAGTGAGAAATAGTCATTGGAAGGGCTGATCAAACAGAGGAGGCTAGAGAGGCAGGAGAGAGGGAATGAATGTTGGGATGGACAGGTACAGAGTTTGTTGAAGTGGAAGGGTTGTCAGTTTGAGCTAGTGGGAGGGAGTAAGAGATAGAGAACTGGTCGGAGACATGAAGTTGGGTTACAGTGAGGTTAGATGTTGAACAGTTTCTGGTGAAAATATAGTCAAGGTGGCTACCGGCTTTATGAGTAAAGGGGGAAGGACCGAGTGAGAGAGCAAAAGAAGACAGTAAAAGTAATAGGTCATATGACTTCTCTGTCTGGATGTTAAAGTCACACAGAAGGATAAGAGGAGGGCCATTTACTCTGAAGTTTAATTTCTCCAAGGAAACTCCTAAGGAACCTTGTGGACGATGGAGAACAACAACACTTAATTGTACCGGATGAGTAACTTTCACAGCATGAAATTCATAAGACGTTAGGGTAAAAAGCGGAAATGGGTAGAGAGAAAAACTCCCTCTGCGAGAGATGGGTAAACCTGAACCACCACCCCTACCAGTGGGTCTGGGTGTGTGGGTGAAACAGAAGGCAGAGGAGAAGGCAGCTGAAGTGGATGTGTTGTCCGGTGTGATCCAAGGCTCAGTGAGAGCAAGGAAGTCAAGCGATTGCTGGGTAGCAAAGCCAGTAATGAAGTCTGTCCTGCGGGTAGCTGACTGGCAGTTCCATAGGCCCCCTGTGACAAGATGCTGGGTATGTGTGGAACGGGTGGGAAAGATAAAAGAGGAAAGTTTACGGTATTGGTGTGAACGAGTGTAAGGGCTATAATGTCTACGTGAAAAAATGTGCACGGAAAATACACACGTTTTCAAAAATAAAAAGGAAACAACAGCTTAACACTCAGCCTCCCCTGAAGACTCCAACGAAAGAGTCCTTTGTCTTTATCCTCTGAGTCTTCATACGATGAGTCTTCACAGACGCCGAAGCTGACGCTCCAAACAGAGTAGAGAATAACACCAAACACCACGCTGTCTCACAAACAACAGGCAGAGACAGTAAGTATCCATAGTCTTTCCCACAGACAAGCCGAGGGTAATTCTGACCCGTTCTGACTTTTCAGTTCCTCTTGTTTGGAGTTTAATTTTCTTTTACAATACTTCACAAAATCCACTACCAACATCAGCAAAATCAAAATCCACAAAGCTGGGATATATCGTTGAGAAAGAACTACAACACTGAGACAAAACTAAAAAAAACTCATTTTAAAGCACGACGGAAGTAGCATTAAAATAATGTTAACATATATAAGACCTACCTTAATGTATTGAAGACCTAGTACGCAATGTTTGAACATATTTAAGACATTGAATTCAGATTATTCAATTTATTTACTTGACCGATAGGCAACCCTGTAGCTAGTGAGTAGTGATACACTGCTTTATACATTATTATATAGCCTGAAGGCTTATGATCTGAATCTTATATTTTACATATCCACAGAGCTAGTCTGCACTGCAGGGGATCGACACGCCCAGACCCTCAACCAGGCCTGTCCTCTGGTTTTGTTTACATATTTTGTGTCGTTAGCACAAATTATCTTACTGAGGTAGTTTTAAACTGTTTCAGATGAAAACATAAAACGGAACCATACCTCTGATTGTTTAGTTATTCTTGTAGAAATAAAAAAAAGGAAGTCGTTTCAACAGAAATCCTTTATTTGTCATAAAACAACCTGAAAACCATCTGCTCAATATATATATATATGGTGTTTAATCTTTCATAGTTCACACGTGGGGTTGTTTATTCTGTGTGTTGTCATTTCCTGTCCATAGACATGCAGATTAGGTTGAATGTGATTGTTGACTCTACATCACACTGTTGTTGGTCCACACCCGTCAGATATCACCACCACAGACAGAGGATGAGGCTGTGGGTTTACTGATTTGCTCCAATAGCACGTAAAGAACTCCACTAATAAAGCTGTCTTATGTTCCATAACATCACACTTTACGACCTGCCTGTGTTGATGTCAGAATAGGTGCTGAAGTCAGAACTCTGTGTTTTCTTCCTCTTTGGTCTCTGTGTGGGCTGTCGGATCTCCAGGGCAACGTAACACACGTCTCCGTCCTAGAGGGTTCGACATTTGTTAGAATCATGACCGCGTATTGATTTGATACTTTGATGTGTTACAATTCACCGTCAACGATTTTTTTTCCTACTTTGAACAGCTCATGCATCCGCTCTGTGTTGCATGTGTGGAGCATACAGTGTGAATCAATTACAATTAATACACTTTATGGTGGATGGCCACGAGTTGCTGCAAGTGAAATACCTGATTTCCTCTTGTGCGATCAGTGGAACTAGATCCTTCCTCGTGGACCTCTGGTTCTTTAGCTGCAAATGTAAATATTGTGTCAATTCTTACCAGACAACTGAAAAGACTTGAATTTGAATGAATTGATTAAACATAACACCAAAAATATTATAATATCGGATTAATCATCAGCAATGTGGAGAACTGAGAAGATGACAGCATGTACCTGTTCTCCTACAGAAGTGATAGACCAGACTGGACGACAGGAGAGAGGAGAGAACAGCGGAAGCTGGACACAGAGAGAAAAGCAGCGTCCAGCACAGATCACAGCTTTGAGCAGTCACACGTTGTTTAGACTCAACTGGAAAAACAAACACACACTTCTACTAATTAGCGGTCGTAGTCCGGTTTTTCTGTTTAATCTCGTAGCACTATCATCAAAAGTAATTTTGGTACCAATATAATAATAATAAACAAATCTTGATATTGTGTTACGTTGTGTTCAAAGCAGGTGTCTATCATCAAATCCACAATGTCAAGATTCAAGTCTCTGATTTGCTAGGAACTAACAACCAGGTGATAATAATGCAGCAATTTTTCCAGTTGATGTTCGTATGTGCATCGTATTTTCTTGCTATTTAGGGATTAATATTGCAAAGTACTCACAGAGAACTAATAGCAGGATACTTACACGTTAAAATCCTTCTTGTGACGTTGCCATATCTGGTAGGTATATATTTATCCTTGTGACCACTACTCTTTGTGTTTAGCTGTTCTGATCCACAGTAGTAGAGACCTTGATCAGAGTCACTGATGTTCGTGATCAGCAGGTCATAGGATTCAGAGGACTCATTCCTCACCAGGTGGAAACGAGGGAAGGGATGCACATCGTTTATGAATTCATGGATTAGTTCTAATTTTTCAAATGGGTATCTTGTCGTCATAACAAGCGTTGGCTGGTTCACATGAGAACAGTTCCTGTACCACACTATAAATACTCCATTGGAACGTTTGCAGTCACAATAGAGAGTGGCGTTTTCTCCTGGGCTCACTGTCAGATTCAACTCTGATCCAGAGATATGAGCTTCACTGCTGGCAACAGCCCCTAACAAGCAAACACAGGTAAAGAAACAAAATTGTAATTTTAATGTTCCAGCATTTTTCTCTACAATCAAACCTTCCGAAAGGAACGACAATACAAATCTTTAGTAGTGGTTTGTTTTAAGGTTAAATTTCAAATTTAAAGGATAGAAAATCATAATTACCTATGAGAAGGATGATGAGAACATGCAACTGATCCATCTTTGATCACGATCAGATAAAGAAAGACACTCTAGTCCAAAGGTCTAAACATCGGTTCATATCCTGTGCAGACTTTTCCGTTAAAGGAAATGAAGGTGGTGATTGGCTAGTTGAAAGGTTTTTTCTGTTGCTGTTTTCTATTGGTCTGATGCTCAGTGATGTTTGGGCCACCGATTCAAAAGAGTAATTTCCTGCACGAAAGAGAAAAGAAAGAAAGGTTTTGCAATTTACACTGTATTCTAGAATTTTATAATGTGCAACATTGTGGGTAGAGATGTAAACATTAAAAGGACTTTGTGTTACTTCTGCTCCAGTTGTAATTGGAGAGTTTTACATTAAAGTTATAGAACACTATCTGTCACATTACGAATAGATCTTTCTGAACCCTGGCGTAAGATACAGTGGAAAGACGGTAAGCCTATATCACTGGCCACAAATCTTAAACTATGGCTGTGGTTGTAATCTGCAAGTCTTCTTCTTTGTTAGAAAACAATGAATTAGAAAGTTGGAAGTGAGTTGCTGCCTAAAGTGAAGGAGCCTAGCTATCCCAGGATCTTATTCATGAGAGGGGTGAAGATGGAGCGAGAGACAGCTGGGTCGCTGTGGAGTCAGCAGTAATGGAAACAAGGTACCTGACCGTTGTGGTGAAGAGGGAGCTGAGTCACAAGCCAAAGCTTTTTGATTTACCAGTTCATCTATGTTCCAATCCTCACCTCTGGTCATAAACTCTGTACAGTGACCAAAAGAATGACTGCAAGAACAAAGAAGGAATCCAAGCGGCTGTATGAATTATTAGGAGTGTGCCTTGAGTAGAACCACTGCTTCTTCATGTCAAAAGGACAGTTAAGGTAGCATTCACGGAGGAGGCCCGACTAGATGCCTGGGTGCCTTCCATTGGAGGTTTACCAGGCTGGCATGCCCAACCAGGAAGACATATCCCCTCTGGGCATGAGATCAATCCCTCAGGAAGAACTGACAAACATGGCTCGGAAGAGGGAGGTCTGGGATAACTTACTTGGGCGGCTTCCTCCATAAACCAATCTTGGATAAGACGATGGACGAAGGATGGATGGATGGATTTTCCCAAACGGCATATCATCTATCTTGATATATCTTACTTGGTGCTTCTACAAATCCCAAATGACCAAGATGAATAAGAATCGGTACAGGACTATTTGATCAAATTTACTTACTTGATAAATTTACTTTGTTGAAAAAGTTAAATGTAATCTCCGGTTGTAGAGTCAGTGCCATTATTCTTGTAATCTGGTGTCTGACAGATTACAACAGGGTTTCTTTGCATAGTCAGAATATATTTAAGGTCATTCCTCAGCTTTGGAACTTTCAATTTAGTCTTAACTGTGGCTGTGAATAGAGTCACTCATAAGGTCAGCAAACTAACAAACTGAATCATCAACAGCTTTCTCATAACTAGATTGACATGAAAAGAGAAAACAGGGATAAATGAGTTGTGCAGTGTTTGTGAAGGTTATTCTGTTGTTTGTAGTTTAATGTGGTTTTGTGTTTGTGTTGTGAGTTTGTTTTTGACCTTTGCATATTTATTCAGACAGGAATATACAAACTATAGGCATTTATAAGACGTCTAGCACTTATGTGTTTTGTTTAGTTTGCCTGAGATTTTCAAAATCACACTCACTCTGTGTGAACAGTTCATGCCTCATCTGTGGTTGAGTGTGATGTTGGTGTCTTTAATTTTCCATTACTTATCAATGACCACAGTGAAGCACCAAGATCTTAAGCAGGTCACTAATAAGGAGTTTCGACTGGGTTACGTGCACAGCTCTGCAGGGACTGTTTGTCTCTGTGGGTTTCCTGTGAGCCTGGTCTCACACATTTGATCAGGCATCCGTGCTTATAGCTATTATAAGTAATAAGATACAAAATAGAAATAAGAAATACGTGTAGACTGTGAGGACTGAGATTATATAATTTCTTTAACATGATAAAAGAGTTACCTGACCAAACTGTCATCAAAATCATTACTGTTGTTGTCATGAAGTAGGTTCAGTGTTGTGCTTGGTGAATCGTTTCATGTCAAAGATCAAATCTTTACCTCAGTCACAGCTGAAATGCCCCAAGAATATATCCACAACAATAGTTTGGTGCATCTTTACCTCAGTATCCGGGAGCCTTTAAAGTCAGTTATCCATCTCTCTTTGGGTTTATCTCAAGTTTTACTGGCCCATCTTTCACCCTCTTAGATCACCATGGCAACATGTGCTCCAGGGCTAATCTGCAGTGAACCAAGTTCACCTCAGAGGATCAGATCAAAACCTGACAAGATGTTGACCATTGACCACTATACACCGATTATATACAGTGAATTATTCTGGTTACCAACATAACTGAAGTTGAGTTAATGAGGAAGTAGGAATTACACTTCATTTGACTGTGATAGAAATTTGTCCTGGTGAAAATTCTGAAATAAAGAGATCCGAGAATAAGTCTTTGAAGAGGATTTTATTCCTTGAAATGAACGTCAGAGTCATACAGTGTGCGATGAGTATTCTGCAGAGGGAATGAACAATAACAAAGTTGCAGGAGTGTGTGTGTGTGTGTGCGTGCGTGCGTGCGTGTGTGTGTTTGTGTGAATGTGTGTGATAGAAGTATGTTAGCTGTGTGTGTGCCTATGTGAACTATGTGTCCAAATTGAGTGAATAGTGAAATCACATGAGATAAGACACAATCACCTGCTGATGGCCTCCTCGAGGTCTTGGTGGAGAAGACAAGCATTCTGCAGACATGTGGCTCTGAGTTTCTCACACAGAAATAGTATGCACAAGCAGAGATAATACAAGCTTAGTAAAATGTTCCATTACATGACCAACACTGAACTGGTGCTGCATTTGTTTTATTATCTGAGCTGCCAACAGCACTTCAACAGGTTTGTGGTGTAGCAATTCAAAGGTCGTCTTTTGAAGTTCTAATTTCCATCATGTCTGTCTATTTATAATGCACGCACATCTGGAGCCTGTACTCTGAAGAAGGCATTAGCCTGGTGATGATGAGGCTAATGATACCTCAATATGCCTAAAATACACACGTGGATGAGGAAACTTCTGCATGCACATTTATGATGAGTTGTACCACTTGTAGCATCCTGAGCTGAATGGTCTGACTCTCTTTTACTGATGGTTCACAATACTTTATTTCCATCTCCATACATGCTGTGATAAGTGTGAACACACTGTGAGAGCTAGGAGGAAAACAAAACAAATATTACTTCCTTTTTGTACTCATAAACAACATGTATAGCCCTTTAAAGTTGTGATGTTTTTAACCAACTGTCTTTTCGATTGTCCTTCATAAGGCTTGACTTCAACATGAATTTGTCAAAACATAAAATCCCTCTGAACAAAAAAAAGTTTTTCGGGAAATTCCTAGAAAGGTTTTCATTCAAAATAAATACTTAAAATGAAGCTTTGTTTTCTTTTACATGCTTTTATTTTGAAAGTGGAGTTCCTGTATAGACACGGACTTACTGTTATGAATCTGTAACTTCACAAAGGAAAATTTAATGTTTTAGCGACCCTCCGCAGAGGCAAAAGCTCTCACGGAGTTGTTAAGGGATAAACCTGAAAACATCAGTTGAAAGTCACGACCATCTTAGGGGGATATGCTGTTGCAGATGGATAAGGGATCGTTTTCATTTTTGTCCTTAAGTCAAATATTTCGTTTGTTAGTCTTTTGTAGTTCACTATTATTTATACAGAAGGAGAGTCTGGCAGTTTTAAGCGACGCTACACGTCATGACGCTAATACAATAAATCAAGCCAAACTCAAAGACTGCAACAGTTATATGGAGCCCGCTGAACAAGGGCTCTCTGTGAAAAGTCCATGAAAAAGGTAACTTCATCAAATACTAGATTACAATTATTTCAGAAAAACTGAGTAAAAAATTAAAAATGCAATTCACTTCCGTACTTACTAAAGGGCTGCATATAATCATAATCAACTTAAATAAAATAATGTTTCACTTTATAAACCATATCATATTATCATAAACCTAACGTCAAATTATTAGTGTGAATGATACACAGTTTGAGTGTGAGCATACGTTGCCCCACGTATTGTACATTAAAAACACTTACACAAAAGTGTCCTTACACTCAGCAGAACTCTAAAGGTAAGATTAGAATTCAGTCTATAATAATGACAATAAGAAACGAAACATCCACAAACCTTGTGCCCTCATCAGCCAAACAACTGAAGCTAATGTTTTTCATTCAACAACGACGCACACCTGCCATTTTATCGATCCAGCTTTTGGTTTTCTGAACTACCTTTTCAAAATAAAAGTATACCATTTCTCCTACCGTCAACACCATTTCAAAATAAATGCATCAAATACCAATAGTGCACCTGTTTGAACAAGATTAACACAGAATTCAGAAATATATATCTATAGATCATAATATTTTCTAATGAAAAATAAAATGTTTATTAGGTCATTTACACCACTTGATCCAGGAGGTCTCTCATACAGCAGGGCTCCCTTGTAATTACTATTAGTATAGTACCTTATTTAATTCCAGCCTGGCAGTTCATATTTTTTAGATATACTGGATGTTGTATGTGCAATGTTACATGTTGGAAAATATTATAGTCTACTATATTATAGTTTGTGCTGTAACTATCAGCATTTTAATGAGAGCACATTGTTTGTACAAGTCGGAGTCTATCCATCTATCTATCTGTCAGTTGGTCAAACAGTTACGTTCACTGTAACTAAATACAGAAGCAGCTTGTGTCTGTCCACAGATTTGGTCTTAATGTAAATAAAGTAATAAATTGTACAACTATCTTAAATCTAATCTAAACCTTAGAAGAGAGTGAGTATAGTGGCCCTTTGCACACGTAGTGCAAACAAGCATGATGTGTTGTTGCTATTTTCACACAAACGTACCTTTCATTTTTCAGTCTACATAACAAGAAAGAAATATTTGTCTGTCGTTGGTAGGATTTTGTTTTTATTCGTTCAAAGCACACAAAAAAGAATTCAGCGGAGGACATTGCTTTCAGATGTTATAATAAAGACAACAGTCAATTACAGTTAGGAAACTTTGAGGTTAACTAATTCAGGAAGAACAATGTCACAACAGTTATTATAGAAAAGGTAAATATAAACCAGTAAAAATGTGAATGTAACTGGTCAATAAGTGTTTATCTGCACTCTTTGTGGTTTTAAAAGGACTGTGTGGCTTAAACCACACAACATCTCAAGCAAACATAAAGACCGCTGACCTAAATTCTTCACATTCAGAAATCTGAAACTATTTAAATTCTGTCAACTTGCTGCTTGAACAAAGGTGTTGTGCTCTCCATCCTCTGTCTGCTACTGTGTGTATCCAACCTTTCCATGGAACACGACTTCTGTTAAACACGTATCTTCCGCCTGAGAAACAATACGACAGTAAGAATCATTACTTCACTGTTGTGCTGTTGTTAATAAAGATTTGTGACTTCAATATATTCTGGTTATGTACAATTATGAAGAAATTGCAGCTAAAACTGAAAGATAAAATGCTGAAGAAAATATTAATAAATAAACTAATGTGGGTTACCTGCTTCTGTTTGTTCTGCTTCTCTGAACCTGAGGCTCTTTATCTGCAAAATTGATTATTAAGTAGGAGAGTCATTTTAATCAATGTTGTTTTGGAAAAAGATCAACAAAGATAGATTTTCCAAATCGACAGGACAAGACGTTAACAGATAATATGAGAGGAAATATGTGATGAGAAGAGAAAAAACTTAAGAAGACCGCTGAGACATCACAGCAGGAACCCTACCTGATTTCTGACAGAAGTGGTGAACCAAAATAAAGGAGAGAAGAGAGGAGAGAATAGCGATGGCTGCCGCCAACACCACCAGCCTCCAGGTTGAAAAGCCACCACTTGAGCTGCATCCACTGTGATCATCCCTGGAATCTAGAATCAAACACAAATTCGTGAACACTTTTCTTTCTGCTTCATCTCTTTCATCTTATCCTTTAAGAGTCATGGGGGACTGGGGCCACTAACAGCTGACTGTGCGAAAAGAGGGAGGCCGACATCCAGAGACAAACAACGATTAACACCTCTCTAATCTTATCAAAAGTGTTTCAAAAACACCAAAAGAATTTTTTTCTTTTGGTGCGTTTTATTTCTAGATACACTTCCACACACTCTCTGTATCTATGTCATACGATCATGTCGTCAAAAAACACTGGTTTTTGTGTATCAACCGTTCATTTACCTTTTCCTTTTTGGCTACCAATATAATAATACACAAATCTTGATATCACTACAACCCTATTCAAAGTTTGTAACTATGTCAGTTTCCAACAATATGTTGAACATTGTGTTGAAAACAGGTGTCTATCATCAAATGCACAATGTCAAGACTTACATTCAAATGTAAGATGTCTCTGATTTGTCAGGAACTAACAACCAGGTGATAATAGTGATGCAATTTTTCCAGTTGATGTTGTATGTGCAGCGTATTTGTTTGTTATTTATGGATTTCTATTGAAAAGCACACAAAATTAATACCAGGATACTTACATGTTAAAATCATTCTTGTGACGTAGCCGTATCTTGTAGGTATAAATTCATCCTGGTGTTCAGACTTCCCTGTGTTGCCCTCTTCTGTTCCACAGTAGTAGAGACCCTTATCTGAGTCACTAATGTTCGTGATCAGCAGGTCAAAGGATTGAGAGAAGTTATTCCTCACCAGGTGGAAACGAGGGAAGGGATGCAGATTGTCTTCGTATTTATGGTTTAGTTCTAATTTTTCAAATTGGTATCTTGTCGTCATAACAAGTGTTGGCTGGTTCACATGAGAACAGTTCCTGTACCACACTATATATTCTCCAGTGGAATGTTTGCAGTCACAATAGAGAGTGGCGTTGTCTCCTGGGCTCACTGTCAGATTCAACTCTGATCCAGAGACATGGACTTGACTGCTGGCAACAGACCCTAACAAGCAAACACAGGTAAAGAAACAACATTTTCATTTTAATGTCACAGCGTTTTTCTCTACAATCAAACCTTCTTAAAGGAACGAGTGGCAAGGTTTTTAAGTTAAATTTCAAATTTAAAAGACAGTAAATCATAATTAACAACAAAAAGGATGATGAGAACATGCAACTGATCCATGTTGAGGATCAGAGAAAGAAAGACCATCTAGTCAAAAGGTCTAAACTTGGGTTCATATCGTGTGCAGACGCTTCCACTATAGGAAATGAAGGTGGTGATTGGCTAGTTGAAAGGTTTCTTCTGTTGCTGTTTTCTATTGGTGTGATGCTCGGTGATGTTTTGGCCTACTTATTGAAAAGATAAATTTCCTGCACTAAAGAGAAAACAGAAGAAACTTTGGCACCCTTAACAAAGGTTTTACAATTTACACTGTATACTAATGCATTTTGTTGGAATCTTAACTGCAAGTGGATTATGGCATATGAATTGAGGGTATGTTGTCATTTTGTGTGTCGGGCAATATGAAAATACGTTGATACTGAACATATAAACGATCAAATTCCATTTATTTTCAGCCAAAAAACAGATGTATACAGCAAACAGCAAAAAAGGTATAATAATGCAGTAAAGTGGATATTATACTGAAAGAATAGTGTTTTGGGTGAAAAACAAATATAACCATTTAACATGGTTCATGAAAGCTTACAGTAGGAGTTTTTTTTGGCATGGTCAGAACATACAGCTGGTTTGTGTTGTGACTTTGTATTTGACCTTTGTGGGCGGCTGTGGCTGAGGGGTAGAGTGGTCGTCCTCCAACCTGAAGGTCGGTAGTTCGATCCCAAGTCTGACCCATCTGCATGCCGAAGTGTCCTTTGGCAAGATGCTGAACCCCAAATGGCCCCCTCATAGAATAATTATGTGTGAATGGGTGAATGTAGAACTGTACTGTAAAGCGCTTTGAGTGGTCATCAAGACTAGAAAAGAGCTTTATAAATACAAAACCATTTACCTTTGCATATTTATTCAGACAGGCAGATAAATACTAGGGTCATTTATAAGACTTGTGTGTTTTGTTTAGCTTGCCTGAGATTTTCAAAAATAAAGTTGATGCAGGTTTAATGTGACTTCACTGACATTTGTTGTCTGTGCACGAACCAACAAAAAGCATCTCTCTGCGAGCAAATCACACTCATCCTGTGTGCACAGTGCAAGCATCATCTGTGGTTGACTGTGATGTTGGTGTCTTTACTTTTCTGATCATTAACAATGACCACAGTGAAGCACCAAGAACTTAAGCAGGTCACTAATATGGTGTTTCGACTGGGTTAAGAGCACAGCTCTGCAGGGACTGTTTGTCTCTGCGGGTTTCCTGTGAGCCTGATCTCACACATTTGGTCATGCATTCGTGCTTATAGCTATTAAAAGAAATAAGATACAAAATAGAAATAAGAAATACGTGTACACCGTGAGGACTGAGATTATATAATTTCTTAAACATGATAAAAGAGTTACCAGCAGTTAGCAGCTGTTGTCATAAAGTAGGTTCAGTGTTGTGCTTGGTGAATCCTTTCATGTCAAAGATCAAATCTTTACCTCAGTCAATGCCCCACAAATATATCTTCAACAATAGTTTGGTGCATCTTTACCTCAGTATCCAGGAGCCTTTAAAGTGAGTTATCCATCTCTCTTTGCGTTTATCTCAAGTTTTACTGGCCCAACTTCTCCCTTATATCACCATGGCAACATGTTCTGCAGGGCTAAGCTGCAGTGAAACAAGTTCACCTCAGAGGATCAGATCAAAACCTGACAAGATGTTGACCATTGACCACTATACACCGATTATATACAGTGAATTATTCTGGTTACCAACATAACTGAAGTTGAGTTAATGAGGAAGTAGGAATTACACTTCATTTGACTGTGATAGAAATTTGTCCTGGTGAAAATTCTGAAATAAAGAGATCCGAGAATAAGTCTTTGAAGAGGATTTTATTCCTTGAAATGAACGTCAGAGTCATACAGTGTGCGATGAGCATTCTGCAGAGGGAATGAACAATAACAAAGTTGCAGGAGTGTGTGTGTGTGTGTGCGTGCGTGCGTGTGTGTGTTTGTGTGAATGTGTGTGATAGAAGTATGTTAGCTGTGTGTGTGCCTATGTGAACTATGTGTCCAAATTGAGTGAATAGTGAAATCACATGAGATAAGACACAATCACCTGCTGGAGGTCTTGTTGGAGAAGACAAGCATTCTGCAGACATGTGGCTCTGAGTTTCTCACACAGAAATAGTATGCACAAGCTGTTGTTGATGTTGACCACTGACCAATCAGGTCACTGGGAAACCTAGTTACAAATTCTAAAGAATCCTGAACTGATACAATAACTGTTTAGCTGTTGTAGGTTTCCATGTGTCATTGTGTTTTTATATTCATTCTGAAAAATATAAAGAAAGTTACATATAAAACAACATAATGACTATGGTTGTTTATGAGAACCCATGGATTCAACCTATAGAAAATCGAATCTAAATCTTAGAAATGAGTGAGTAAAGTGGCCGTTTTGCACACATAGAGCCATCAAGCATGATGTGTTGTTGCTATTTTCAGACCAACATATCTTTCATTTTTCAGTCTAGAGGACGTTGTTCAACCAACAAATGTACTTGTGCCCATCTATGTGGTTTGGTCAGGTGCTTTGTTGATGAATTGTGGACGGGGGCTGTTTGTCAGTGAGGTTTTCCTGTTAGTCTTACTGCGAAGACTACACAATGTGTTTAGCGTTGGCTTTATTGAATCTGTGATGAGAAACTCGGTGAGAGGAAATAAAATTCACAGCAGTTTCTGTGTAACACAAATATTTTGAATCTGAACAGTGGGGGTGAATGGGCTGATGGAAAGTTGGCTACAAGCAGCTAACACGTCCTGTTGGCGTGTTTGTCTTTGGACTGAATGAACACCAGAAACAGATATTATCATGACAACATCAAAACCCGTCGCAGCACTGACCGGGGATGGCTCAAAGTCACTGAGCAGGATATTGTGGACAGCTGCAGATTGATCAAAGACACATCAGAAGCCGGACGTCTTCTTTGAACAGAGGCAGAAGATACGAACGCCCTGCACTCCCCACAATTCATACTAAGGTCACAAGATGAAAACAGAGCAATCTCCATCTGCCATTGAAGATGGGGTTTAAAGGGCCAATAAAAGAGAAACTACAGTTAAACTTTTTCAAATATTTCAAACCTTTGATTTGCTTTGGACAGTGGTGCGGTTTGAGAACCCCATGCAGAGGACAGAAACCGATTTGAGTTGCTCATCTGGAACCATAACAACTGGTTTTTGTGTGATAGTATCTTAATGCAGCTTTTTGTGAACACATGAACACAGTGAAGGTCAATTTCTTCAAATAGCTGATGATCAGGAAGAGGATACCCGAGGCATTTGCTCTACATATCAGGTTAGGGTTAGAATTACTATGGCTCAAGGAATAACAGGTTGTTGCTCATTCTATAAGATAAGACGGGATGACATTACAATGGTAAATGTTTTGAGGGCATTTTTCATGTCATGCCTTGTTGGGTCTGGTTTACTGTGAAGTGTTGTCCACTAGCATTGCCCATCGTCACTCACAGCCTCTGTAATCATAACATTTTATCTGTGTGTGATTTCTGAATTCCTCCATAGTCAACTTTTTAGAGCTGGGCTACTTGGCAAATGTTGAATGAGCTCTTGCACTGAGTGAATCCCCAAAGTGACTCTGCCCCCTGCTTTCAAACCAACCTCATCCTGTTTCAGTGTCAAACAAGGCAAGCTGGGTTATTTACAGTTATACAGTTATTTACAGTTATTTAGAGAAATGTGGCAATTTCAGATGAGTAAAAGCGTAAATTTGTGTAACAGAGAAAATTAAGAAAATGTCCTATTGCGATGAACTGTTCATGATGGTTCATGCAAATCAACACAAATGTTTTTAGATTGTGATTGTACCTTAGACTGTGGATGAACAATGCGTCTCCACTTTCTACCACTATACCAAAATGAGGGCAAAATATCATGGATGTGAATGCTGCCATTTTGTATTGTGGGATGAAGCCGCAGTATATAAAAATATATATATTTAATTATATATAGATAGATAGATGCACACACCAATCGCGAGTTATATATTATATTCTTGTCTGTTGATAGTTGAGAGTTCATATTATCTGCTAGATTGTTGTGTTTGGGATAGTGGTGACTTCCAACTATTCAACATCTCCAGTAGAGGTCAGGAGAGTTTCACCAGTTTACTGTTCCGCAATAACACCTCCTTGTCCTTCTACCCCTCTTTGCTTTACCCAGTCAAAATAAGTATGTATTTTATTTATTATAAACAGCAATCGTCCACTATCCAACCATGAGGACAAAAAGCTAATTTTGAATATATAACTTCACTAACCCTTATATGTGAATGCGAGAGTCACCTGTAACCATACATCTATCTGAGAAAGAATAACTAAAGCATAAGATCTCACAAAGGTAGGATGTTGTTTTTAAACAATGTCTATTTAAATAAGTGTTTCTATATGTTTTCGATCAGTTGTTGCACAACCATGAAATTCCCAATAAACAGAGTTTGTAAAAAAAACTAAACGAACGCATTTCCATTATTATCTGCTCTGACAAGAGAACTGCTGAGTACTTTTTTGGTACAATATTGACCTTGCGTCTTTTGTTTCAGACGGTTAATGGCTTCGTTCAGCATTCACCATTGCCTGTGAAGAAATACTCATAATCCCATTTGAATAATGTCTCTAAAAATGGTTTATTAGATTTCCAGCTGTTTCCGGCAGTATGTGTAATGTTCCATTTTCCCCAGTTTGAGGCGGCTTTTTGGAAAATGTCAGATGTTAAATTGTCCCAAAACTCATTAGGCATTAAAATTGATGTGGAAAACATGAATGACTCACAACACTTCACATCCGATTGGTCTCCAGACACTGATTTGTCAAAACTATTACACAGTGTTTTAATCCTGATAGGGGGCTGTTGATGCAGAGCCCACAGCAAACATGCATTTTACTTACAACTATATAAATGCACATGAATACCCGAGAACAATTTACCTCTGCATGATGATCATTTAGTCAAATTATGGCATTCGCTGTAACCACAGATATCACAGTCACACAGATTATTTAATAGACAATGTGATAGTGCCACAAATATTATTACCCTCCACCTTCCATCAGTTTAGCTCCACAGTCGTAGAGACAGATCTGGGACAATCTCCTGTTGTGTCCTCTTGTGTCCATTTGTGAAGCTCAGCTGACAATATGTCTTGAGACGATGTGAGAAAACAACTCATGTTGAGCTTTGCAGCTCAATGAGAGTTTTTTTTTCGTCCTGTATCTTCGTAACAAGGTGTGGCAGGGTTATTCCGATTAATAGGTTAAACTGTAGCTGTCCCGGCTTTCATGGGTGCCCTTCATACACAATCATTTCTCTGAGTATTGTCCTCTGGAGCGGAATCGCTTCCTACACATCAAATATTTGGAGTGAAGGGTCACGGCTGATGGTAAAGTGCTGATAAGAGGAGGAAATTGTTGGAAAACAGCTTTCGTGTCTTCTTACAAACAAACAGCCATCACGACGATTACCAAACGCTGCAGATCGATTTCAATCAAAAGGAGAAAAGATCTGACGCAAATTGTTATCAGCGGCAACAAACAAGCTTTGTATCTTTTTTTTTTTACCTATTTACTTTCATCTTATCAATTTCAAATGTTATAAAATTCAAGTGGCTTGAAGAAATAAAATACACAAACACATGTGTCTAATTTTTGAACAACTGAATTAATCTATGGTGCACATCCAGTATTATAGACACTGATGATGGTAATTGCTCAGATTTCACTTCGAATACAATTGATTACAAAAAGCTGTAGGTGCCTGATTTGTCTGGTGTCAGGTATTTACTGATCAACTTTAAGTTATTCTGCCACAGAAATAATTACATCATCACTGCTGTACAGTATGTTACACACAGCCTCACACAATAATGACCCCTGCCATGGAAGTTGTGTTTTCATCTGGTTATGCTGTTTGTTTTAGCAGGATAACGCTAAAACTTTATAATCGATTTCCATTGAGTCATAACCCAAGGAAGAATCCGTTAAATGTTGGTGCAGATCCGAATCAGGGGGCAGATCCGGGGATTTTTTTTCTTTTCCTTTAAAATGATGACGCCATTTTCCACCAATTTAGTTTGATTTCTCTGATATTAATTAGTGGACGAGCGTGTGCAAGTTGGTACAGATCCCCCGCAAAAACCTGAAGCTAGTAGATTTAAATGTAGTTTCATCAGTGTACCCAGCACTCCGCTGGGTACACTGATTTTGTATATTAAGATTGCTAGGGTTGTTCCTGACCTTAACTTGTGACACTTAAATAGACATAAGTTGAAAATTCACGGGATAGGACAGGGTGGCTGAGAGAGAGTCTGGATCAGACCAAGTTGAGTCAATTACCTTGAATCTGTTATAATAAAAAAAGGAGGAAATTCAAATCGAATCGTTTTCTTGAACAAAGTGTATTCGTTTTTTTTTTACAGGAGCTCAGGAGCCAAGAAAGAAAGATGTTTCAAAGAGGTAATACACAGTTGGATGTAAATTCAATTCACAGGAGTTTGTGGGGAATACAAGATTTCATTGGGCATAACAAATAAATTGCCATTGGCGTTATTATTATTTTTGCCAAGACTGTGCTAAATATTCAGTTGACTACAGGTTGTAGAAAGACACCTTTCAACTTTGGCTCCATTTCAGCTTTGCCTTTTAAGAAATACTAAAGGTCGTCTTGTTAACTAGATTTTCTGCTTATTCAAGCAAGCGTGCCATGTTGTTTTGCCTTGTTCAGGGCTGTTTATGTTAGATCTCACAATGGTAATTTATCCAATAATTTACTGGGTTCATATTTAAAGATTATGGATCAATTCAGGTTTAGGCAGTTTGTGATCTCAGAGGAAACCTAAACACCATTGGCTTCTCCATACTGGGGGCTCCAGATCAAACTTTGTTGTGTTTTAAGTGCACAGTAGTATTTTACATTCAAAAAGAAAATGCATTCATCCATCTACCCACCCACCAACCCAACCCTATCCATCCATCAATCGTCTTTTGGTGTGTCCAAGATCAGGTCACGGAGACGTCCAACAAAGTAGGATATTCCAAACCTTTCTCTTCCAGGCCACGCCTTCAAGCTCCACCTTGGATTACACAACGTTCCCATGCCAGATGTGATCTGTAGTCCCTCTCCCAGATGTCTGAAATCCTCACCCTAAATCTCGTATCCTGAGCCCAGTCGCATGACAGAGAAAAACTTATTTCAGCCACTGGTATTCAACATTTCTTTGGGTCCGACCCATGAGCTCATGGTCAGAGGTATGTGTTGGAATGTAGATTGCCTTGTAAATCAAAAGCTTTGCCCTGCAGCTCAGTTCCATCCTCGACCCCGATGGTCTGGTAAAACACATTCCGCAAATGATCCACGACTGTAAATGTATCTGTGCTCGATGTATTGTTTATCTTCCGGCATTCATCTGTTCAGTTCGTCATCACAGTCACCGGTGTCCGTGATCAGCAGGCCATAGGATTCAGACGATTCCTCTGCCACTTCCTGTGGAGTACGTTTTCTTTGAAGAAGTAATGCGTTTGCTCCCGTCGATAATTTGCAGTCACAGCCGAGACTGATGTTGTCGCGTTCCCTGGCTGTCACCACCAACACTGATTCTGGTATCTGATCCTGACGGCGAGACACGATATCACAGGATTTCGAATGACATGAATAAATGCTTAAAATAGAAACTTAAAGAGCAATTTAATCCATCAGACTTTTTGTGATTAAAAAAATGTACCAAGAAAACGACTATATAATGCACAGCCTGCAAATGTGTGGTGATGACAGAGAATTGAAAGACAGCCAAACAGACTGTACTCACTTCATCGTGACTTGCACAGATTTCACAGTATAAGAAGTATACGATGTGATTGTCCAGTCAAGTGGAACATCTTGTTCTGTAGTTGTTTTCTTTATCGGTACAGTGAGGTATATTTGGACCATCTTATTCCTGATATGGGGGCTCTGAAGAACATAACCAACAAACAGACCATCTACCAGTGAGGCAGGGTATCTCTCTATTTGGCTGTATATCTCGAGAACCGGTCCTCTTATCGGCTTCACACTTGCATGTGCAGTAAATAATTTGGTCGAATTCGGATACATGATATGTTCATTACTAATGAACTTTGAATAATCCGGCGAACAATGCTCTATTGAAGTAGTGGCTGGGCCCAAGTGACGTCGATCACAACAGCACTGGATTATGACCAAGGACTCGTTCATTCCAACAGCAACAACAACTGACCCTCCAGTTCCGGGTCGAGCTTCACAAACTATGAACTTTACCGAATAAACACTGGTCAAGTGAATATTCGGTCTTCTCGCCGACCCCTACAATATGAACAGCATGTTTGTCATTGGGATTGAACATATCACCTGAAAGGATATCTGCCCGGTGACGTGAGATGATAGAAACCATGACCGTATTGTCAAAGCAAAACTTTTCTTTTCACTGAGAAAGAGAAATACAGGCGCACACGAACACAGATGCAAGTTTGTGCTCGTGTATGTGCATGTATACATAAGCTTGTGTTTATGTCCATATGGTTCGTGTTGAGATGTTTTCCTGCCGCTGACGTTAATTACAATTTAAAAAAAGCAACACTAACCACATGCAGAATAAGGGTGAATGAGAACAAAAGCTGCCCTTGGTGACAGCAAATGTATTTCAATCAGGAGAGAATGAAAACTCACATTTTTTTTCCATACGCACAAACATGAGGAAAAATCTGTTATGTGTGGTACATGAGAGTCGACTGCAATTAGAGACCATTGTGGTATTGTATTGGAAGAGGTTGGGGCTGTTCACAATATATAAACTCCCTCCTCGAGATGTCCGGACCATAGACTGTAAAGACAGACAATGCACCGCCCCTTCTTTCAGAGCCTGTGCAGTTGAGTTGGGAGCCATGTCATCAAGTTAACCACTTGAATATACAACAGTGTTACTAAAAACATCAGAAACCATCTGTGAAAAAAATCTATTCGACATGTACCTAGACTTTTCATTTTGGTCTCTGCCCCATCCACTAATTTATGACCTATGCTGCAGCCGGCCCCCAGTTTGCAGTCAAGACGCTTTGGCTTCACTTTAAGGGAGCTGTAATGCCGTCCATCTTTACACACAGTCCATGGTCTACAGCGGTGCTGGTTGTGATCCAGAGCTGGGCTGACCCGGGCCCTGGATTTAAAGAAGGAAGGTAAATGGGATGGATGGAAAATCACTGAAATTACATCCAAGAGTGAAAGAGAGAACAGATTTTAAAGTTTGACAATAACAACATGATTGGATGATTGAGATTGTGCCAAAACCTGATTGGATAACTGAAAACACACATAGTCAGCTGATTGGCAAAAGTGGGGACAGCAAGAAAGACATGTGAATGAATGAGTGATAAAAGATAATCTTCCTTCCAGCTTTGTTTCCGTGTTTCTGTTTCCTCCTCTTTGCCGTGTCAGGTCAGTCGGCTGACACAGTTTGATGAAGTGTGAAGTGTGTCTTTTTTGAGCAGAGCAAGTGTATTAAACAAGAATCCTCAGAACTAATTAATTATTGATTTTAGCTCCACTTCAGAAATAAAATTTGAAAATGCATTAATCCCTTCTTTTGTGAACCAATCAATTTTTTTCCGACAATGCCAAGTTTTTTTGACCACACAAACTGAAGCCTGAAACATGCTTCTGCGACTGCGTCTGCGTCTTTTCAAGCCGCTGTGGCGCAAGACTCGTTTTCATTCATGCTTCCCCAACCGTTGCGCGTCTTACAAAGCAATTCCGCGCCAGAACACTAGGCGGAGTAATGCTTTTTGTCGAGACGACCTTAGAGACGCCTTCTTTCTTCTTCGTCGATTGTTTATTTACATAGCCACTGCGGCTCCTCGTAGCCTTTTTCTGGCGGACAAATCCGCCAGTCAGTGACAGGTTATACAAGTGATCATACTATCGGATATCTTCTGCCAAGTGCTCTTCTATTTGGTCCATATTCGTTCTTCTAAATCTTCCGTGATTTCTGCCGGTGTTATGGCGCATGAAACCGGAAATGCAGCCCCAGAAGGGATGTAGAGCAGACCAATCACAGCCTTGCGGGCTGAGTGAGCTTGCGGAGCTTTGCCGTAAATTTTAGAAAAGGGGGTCGACACCCGTCAGCACGTAAGGAGGGATACATAAGCACGTAAGGGACCCGGAAGGGCTCTTGCGCTTACGGGCCCGTGAAAACGCAGAAGCATGTTTCAGGCTTTAAGGCACAATCACAAAGTGGAAGAACTTTGGTTATAAAGAGAATACATTACCCTTATTCTGCCAAGTTACAGTTTACATCAATGTCTATCCATGCTCATATCTTTGACATGGTGAAGGTGTAAAGTATAAAAGGTTTTGTAGTTTATTATCAATATTGTGACCTGTACGATAAGAGTAAAATGTATTATTTTCAACTGATATTTTTAACTCCGAGGTACGGAAGATCTGTCAGGTTTTTTTTCTGTATATTAAGTGTTTATCCTTGGGATATACAGTTTCATCATAAGAGACATTTGTGGGACATCTTGCACTAATTACAGTATGTATTTTTGATTTATGGGTAAATATATGTTCTGTGAAGTCGAAGCAAGATGAGATAAGATACAATCATTCTTTATTAGTCCCACAATAGGGACATCTCCAATATAACAGCAAGGATTCCTTTTTCCCATTCACAAGAATCAGATGGAAGTGAGGTCACAGCATCTTTCGCCTTTCACCTTTGACGACCAAATCGGATCGGTTCATGTTTGAGTCATTGGGTTCATGAGAATGGGTACAACAAACAAAAAAATGTTTTGATAACAAAATAGTTATAACCCTTTAAAAAATGACATCACACACGTAGATATTTGTATTTACAATTCTAATTTTCAACACTTAGAACGAGAATAATAATACACACACATGGCACAGTTTTATTTTAATTATAAATTTCACTCATTGCAACTAATACATCATTGGTATATTAATGGATATATCTGAGAAAATGTGTCAGGGACAGGGAGGAATTATTTAGGGAAAGGGAAGGATCATGGTCAAGTCATATTAAAGTATCATAATGACCCAAGTGTAAATATAGATAATGCAAACATCTTAATCATTATTACAGCTTGGAGATATGGATTTTTCTACAGGTTGTTTGTATGACGATCGTTTCCATCCCGGCTATTTATTCAATGTAAAGTGAACACAACATTAACTAGGAATTCCCAAAATATCTTACAGATGGGAAAATACACATAAAGGATTCCGCATCTTTATTCTTTTTGGAGCTGAAACCCAAAGAAACAACTCCAGACATGGCAGCTCAATTCTGAATCGGCAGTTGACTTTTGCTTACACCTGGCCTTTCTGCAATAAAGGTTTGGTGAAATAAAGAGGACATCACTTCCCAGTGGACCGTGCTGCCTACAGGGAATGTCAGAGAAAACTGTTTGTCTTGTTTTGTGAATCCTTTAATTAAAGTAGACACTCTCAAGGCAGCTGTAGTTGTTCACTTCTAGAGAGGTTATATCACTGAGAGAAGAAAGTCCCAGCTTGAGCACACTGTTGGCATCAAGCTTACAGCATTACTTAAGGCTAGAATAAAGAGTGGATAACTGAATGATCTATGGAATTTTGACTGTTCCTTCACTTCCAATAAGAATTTAATTTGAGATCAGTGAGCGGATTATATTTCCAAAAGCAGAGAGACTTGGACTGCAGTCCGAGGAGAGTAGTAAACAGAGATGGTGTGTGACAGAGTGGGGCCCGGGGACTTATTAGGTGATGCTGATTAAGATGAACCACACTGGGCTGAAAAATTCAATCAACCACAATCTGAGTTAGGTCTTTTTAAAGTAGCTTGAATTTTTATGTGTATTTTATTCTGAAATTATTGCTGACGTCTGTGTGTTGGTGCAGATGCAATTCAGAGTTCAGGTGCCTCTGCAGCATTAAGGGAGGTGGGGGGGGGCAGAGTCTGCAGAAACCACATTTGTTTCCATCCACTTGTCAAATGTCAACTGCTTGGTCAACCACTGCTACGCTGTGTGTGTGTGTGTGTGTGTGTGTGTGTGTGTGTGTGTGTGTGTGTGTGTGTGTGTGCGTGTGTGTGTGCGTGTGTGCTCGTTTCTGCAGCTGCAACTCCACAGGAAACTGTTTACTCAGGCCTCCAGGGCAGTGTGAACATTTAGACACGCAAATCATTACTGACAGAATGGCTGTCTTGTCAGTGTAATGATGTTGGCATTATTATTCTGCTGGTTATTTATTTATTTTATTTGACCTTTATTTAACCAAGGTGGTCTTTTGAGATTGGAATCTAACTGGAATAAAAAAATATTACTTGTACAAGATTCCCTTGTTAGATTATTCCTTGAAATAAAATAGATTTAACAAAGCACTTGCTTATTTACGACAATAGAAAACATCAATGAGGTTATGTTTAAAAGGATTTAAGGTCCCCAGGGAGTGTTAGAACATGTTTAGAGGGTACGCTGAACAGTTCTAAGGGATTCTCTTATAAATAATGAAGTAACAAAAAAGATTCATCGGCAATTTATTAAAGAATGTCAGAACACGCTTTGAAATGATGTTTAAAACGAGAGTGGCACTCAGGAGAGCACATTCCTCGCCGAACAGTTCCCTTTGGATTCAATCAAGCTGCACCAAATTTAACACTCTCATAGATATCAGTCTTCTGAATATGCTTGATTTTTTTCCCCATCAAGATCCACAAGTTATTGGTGAAAATGTAAAAAAAATGAAAAAAAGAAGCCCTGTCCCTTTTGAATCATCCTGCTCCTCCACTCAACCAAACAACCATTCAGCAAACCGACAAACAGAAAGGTGTGAAAACATAACCTCCTCAAATGCTGCGCCCAGAGCAGATGAAGCTCTGGCTTCATCGAGGGGCTTTCAGGCTTTTACATAGGTCACTGTGGGGGAACGTCAGGTGAAGGGAATTCATCTGGCTGCCAAAAGTAAAGTCACAATCCAACGGCACTACATTTCACAGACTGAACATTTAATCATTTGCTTTTTTTGATAGGTGCTATTTAAGTAGAAGAAAACGATTTCGTCCTTTGTGCACTGACTGTCTCTAAATGTAGTGTGTGAAACATGTGTGTGTGTGTGTGTGTGTGTGTGTCTGTGTGTATTTGTGTGTGTGTGCATGTTTGTTTGTACACCTTGCCTTTGTGTATCAAATACCCCAATGGATGTTTATATCCCCAATGACATATGCAAGGTCAGCACAGTCCTGCACTGAAGCAGCCGCTAACGGAACTTCCACTACCAGCTTTTAGGCTTGTATTTCCCATCCGTGCCACTAGGGGGAGATGTGGTTGTTCATAGAGGCCTTAAGAGACAAACTGCCTGTTTACTGCATCCATCACATGGACTAACTGTACTCATCTCCATTTAGCGCTGTGTTATTAGCAGCTCCGCAGCCCATTGGTGTCAATTAATTGTATTTGAGTGGTGAGGAATTTGTTTCACTCTGTAATTTTCTCCACATTATGGCAAAAAGGCCGACTTGATTAAAACCTGCACTTTCTATTTTCTTCTTGGACACGAACAGTCTTTGACCTTTGGACGTGTTCTTGCGTGTAGTTATAAATATGTTAGAAGAAAGAGTTTGGAGTATCTTATTTAAGTTACCAATTATTGAATAAAAGCGATTACTAAAAAGAAAACAACTTTTGGATATCCTTTAAACACATTCTCATTAGTCTTGATAATCACATAACTGTAATATTTTATTGTTGCTGAGCCTGTGACACAGTTTGGAATAAGACAACTGTAGGAATTCATTATCATGAATCATTATGGAGAAGTGAGTGGTAGGACATTAAAGCACAACTGAAGCGATTTGACAAACCTACTTATTGTAGAGGCAATAATAAAACCTAATGCCACAAATAACAACTGTTTCTCAGACATTTACCAGTTATTACAGATTAAGATTACTTTTGCTCCAAACACATATTTACTGCTTGTGAACTACCTGCATCCATTATGACCATTATGATCACGAACATGACTACACACACGTCTGACCAATTCAGGCAGCTTTCTTATTTCATGGTCTTTATAAGGCAGAATAGAAATATGCTGTAATATTGAAACATAAAGTATTTGCAACCACACAGACAATATATTTTTGTTCTTTTAAAAACTAAATCTTATTTTATCATATTTTATCACAATTTCTTACTCTTCTTTTTCCCATCTTTGTGCAAGATCAATACAATTATCGAAAATTATGGTAACAATATGGACTGCTAAAAAACGATGACTTCTTTAATCATTAATGATTTCCTGGACTTTCAGTGGTTCTTTGCACCTAAGACAACAGTGGTTTGCTGCTGCAGTGAAATGTTGTAAGTAGCCCATTATTTTTTCTTCACACATTTGAAGGACTCTGCGTTCGTTTTCTTTCTCTTAACAAATCTTATTAAACCAAACAGACAGCCGGAAAACACCAGTCACCTGATATGACTCTGAAGCTTAAATGATCGGCAAATGTGCTGTTGTGTGTCTCACTGAACGTCTTCATTGATGCCGTCTATCTGCTTCATTACGGCTGAATCAGACGACTCTGCTACTCTCATTTATCTTACAACCAATTTTTTGTTGCCAAGGTCTGCGTACGATATGAAAATCAGACTTGTACAATCGGTGCTTTACAGAGTGATTCTTTGTCATTATAGGAGTCCATGATATCTCAATAGACACCTCCGTTAAGTGCTTTAAGGTGGAGGTTGTTCTGTAGAAGAAGTTTTTTGCTGCCCACAAGGGATAATGAGTGAGTGAGACAATTTCTCTTCGCTTATGAAATGAAATAAAAAATCATCAGCCTGTCACCTCTGTCGGAATTCACTTTGCTCATCCTGTACCTTTTCAGTTTTGTTTTTATTGACATTAACAGAGACTTAATGTTTCGTCACCTGCACCGGGTCTTCGAGGAGAAACACTGCTTTAGAGATCCATCTCATAATTCCAGAATTTTGTTTCTGTGTGCCTATGGCTCAGATTGCCAAAGAAGAAGATCAAATGAACCTTGGTGACAAAATTAGAAAGGATTTTCTCGTGGCGTTCTTAAGAAAAACAGATTCACAAGGCAGAAGAGGGTTTTGTGATATCATATCGACTTTGACCTTTGACCTCCAAATTATTTTCAGGTCGTCCTTGATTCCAAGTGAAGGTTTTTGTTGGATGTGATACATTTCCTCATGGGCAATGCTGCCACAATGTTAACAATAGCATGACATTGGCCTTCCACTTGAGTTGAATGTTTTTACCAAATTCCCTCTTGAGATCGCGTGTTCCCGAGAATGAGATGGACAGACGGACAACTCAAGAACCCATGACCGTGGCCATTGGCTGTTGCCGGCGCAGAGGCATACAAAACGTATAATAAAGCACCTGCACTATCCTTTGGAACACACATCATTACAATAACGACCAACATAAATAAATACAACTTGAAGAATGCAGTTTAAAGCAGCAGCAAGCACGACTCCAGGGGGAGGGATAAAAGAAAAGGGCCAAAAGCCACTCCTCCAAACAACACAACCAATCAAGGTCAATTTGTGGTGCTTTCTCATCGCGCCTGAAGTGTGCCGCACGCCTCATCTCGTGAATACACATTTAAACATCAGGGGAATCAGTCTATCAGTTAGACACATTCGGTCCTCGTGGCCCACCCGCTGGGCAGACTGGAGAGGGGAGCGGAGCAGCTACGCCAGTGTGGAGCTGCAGATACAAGAGACAAATTGCCCAAAAATCATTCTCAGGGTGACTCCCACTTAGCTCCTTTCACGCAGAGCCAGATTTGAACAAACACTCACACAAAGACTCATTGGGTTACAGTACTCGCAAGCAACCACCCACCCACACACACACACACACACACAAACAAACACACAAAAATATGCATACAAATGCTCACTCATACAGCTTAGTCTTGCAGCATGCCAAAACGGGGGTCACAGCCACTTGTGGTGGACGAGTGCCAAAAAAGACTTGAGCAGATGAAGAGAGGAGGGGAGCCCTCTCTCCCTCTCCTCTCTCTCCCTCCTGCCCTCTCTCCCTCTCCTCTCTCTCCCTCTCCCCATCAGTGCTTGCCTTTGTGTGTGCCCCCGATTCCCCTCATGTCTGTTTGTCTCTCTGCCTCAGCCTAAGCCAACGCTGTTTTGCACCCATTAGCCTTATTAATCTTTTTATTCAGCAAAGTGCTCACCCTCAGTAGCATCAGGGTTAGCGGCGTGCCGACCCGACAGGGATTAACACGCAGCAGGTAAGTCACGGTGTCAACCACAGCCTAACGAGCTAACGGTGTCCCATTAGCAGCCAACAGGTGACTTCTCCTCATTTACTGATCAATACGAGATAATCACACTTGGTGACACTTCAGAAAGAAGCTCTGCATGGAGCTCACCCACGGGCGCTCAAATGTTTGCACAGGCAAACACACACACACACACACTAACACCCATGCACACACACACACTGAGTGAAGAAGTGCAGATTCAATGAAGCGAGGGAGGCAAGGGGGGATGAGTTAAATGAAGGAGAGAAGAGAAGCATTTCCCTCCAAATCATTCTAATCTGCTGTGATTGTATCCATAGTAAGGTCTGTCCATGGCCAGATGGTCCTCAACAACACACACACATACACACACACACACACACACACACACACACACACACATGTACAAGGATGCCAAGACACCTTCATTCTCACTGGAAAGTAATCTGAAATACCATACATTTGCTAAACCTCTAAATGTTCAATGTTACTCTTCCAACAACTGTAAATTAGTGAAAATAGAAAATAAAGAATATATTAGTACAGGCTAAAGATGTTCAATTAAAGGAGGGAAAATGAAAGATGAAAGAGAAGAAAAACAGAGATAGGGCTGTATAAAGACAGAGGAGAGGGAAAGTAAAGGACAAAAATAAGACTTTTCCCTTTTTATCTCCTCTTGTGTTGTTGCAGCATGTGACTGTTTCGACCCGCTGGCGAAAGGGTTTGTGTTCAATCACACTTTCCTCTGAGACGGAAATTAGAGTGCTCTCTTCGGAGCCCCACGGCACAGACACACACAAATTCCCACACATGCGCAAAGCCTGGGACTTGCGCTCGTACACACGCATGGAGAAACACACATTCCTGCCCTAAGCACATGGACTCGCGTGCATCCACACACACTGTGCTTGTCTTTTTCTGGATAACCAGAGAATGCCTGCCCGCCCGCCTCGCTGGCTGGACGCTCAGGGGCAAGTCTGACATGAATCCCGTCTGATGCCGGTTTTTTCACTCCGATAATTCAATTAGGAGGGAGGTGCGCTGCTGCACAGACCGGTCAGAAGTTGTGCCAAATCCCCAGGCCACATGGGTTATAGGGAGAGGAAGGATACATTACATGTTGTTACCTGCATGCGCTGACAAGAAGAGACACGGCGTGACCTGCGGGGCATTTCAGCCAGCTTAGTGGCAAAAGCGAAAGACTGCATGGGGCCACTTAACCATGGACCCATGCACATTATTCCAACATATGGAATACATATTATATTGTCAAAATAAGGGTGTGATTGATCTTAACAATTTGCAAATAAACAGCATTTGCATTGAAGAACATTCCAATGACTGTATCTATACTGACAGGCAGCAGATTAGATGAAGAAACATGGATTAAATGAGTGGAGAAACATAACTAATGCAGATACTTCCTCAGATGTCACAAAGAGTACCCTAATGGTTAATCCCCACACATATATTCTGCATGTGCAGAGTCTGTTGGCAAATCTTTTGGGCCTTTAGGGACTGAACCGTGTGCGAGGAACAGAAGACAACGTCTCGGCCTGGATATCAGCTGTCTACACCAGAAGCTACAAAATACTGGGTTTTACCACCAGAGGCTAATGCATTGTCAGACGATGGGCTTTAGGATGGTTTAATATTCAGTATGAAGATATGATTCACACCATGATCATAGTGACTATTGAACAATCTCGAAACCCACCATCTGCAAATGGTTTGAATCAAGTCCATGATTCAGACCATTTTCATAACCACCATTGCAGCCCTGCAGTTACCACATCTCAACCCAACCCGTGGAATATGTTGCACCAACATGTCAGACAGCGCTCTCCACCACAATCTAAATGTCAAAAGAACAAATGGTGCTCATCCCTCAAATAAAGATCAACAGATTAAACCATGGAGCACTGAAGCTGTCCGGTTGTTTTTTAATTTAAGGCAAGACACTACAGGTGAAAAAGGTTGTTTTTTTTCAAATTGATGACCTTGTGATACTTCCCCACTTGATATCAAGTATTCTTTAAAGGACGTTCCATTCTCACCCCGGGGTAAGGCAAAAACTACGACAATGTTCCACAACATCTGGTGCAGGGAATGGACACGAGTCAGGAAAGACCCATGAAATTTGGGCGAAACATTTAGAAAAAAATGTCGGATCCAGTTGTTTATTTTTCCCTTTCTTTATCTTTGCAAGATATTTTCACAGACTAATCCATGGATCCCGATGAAGAACATCAGGCATATTTAGGGGACTAATAATGTGAGTTTGTGCATTTTGGTGCATCTTGAATGAACTTAAAGGACTTTTGGATGAAGTCAAGTTTTTAAAATTCTCATTTTATCTTGTTGACATAATATACTCTACTGGTTTTACACAGGGAATTTTTGATAACTTTTTCTTTTTCACTCCATAAATCAGAAAATTCTGTCAACAGCAGTGAGAAAAAATATAGTCAATTCTTTCCACGATTTTTGGAGTAATCACACTATGAATCATATATGAACAGACCTCTTTGTACAAACCTTCAAAATGTGGAGAGGATAACAAGCGGAAAGTTTGGTGAAAATAAGTGCTACTAGAGATTTCTGGCACATTCAGAGTTTAAGAAAACCTTGTTATGAGAAAACAGCCAATAGAAATATGTTTTGAAACTGAAATCTAACAGGCACTTAAAGATAAATGCAATAAATAAAACACCTCAATGTGTGTTCTAGACAGCTTCTTTCAACTAGTCTGAAATATGAAATCCCAAAAATGACCAGTCTATAAATACAATGTTTATTGACTGTAGGGTCTTAACTTAATGGCCATGTTTATGTATGACAAGAAAGTTTAAAGTCAACAAAGTAAATTCAAAGTGCTGTGCATGCATTAAATCAAGATAGAAAGGAAATACCAAAAAATAAGAACTGAAACACAGCACAGAACCATCTCTGATTCAAATTGAGTCACTGCTGAATAATGAATTCTTTAAGCTGATCCTTTTGGCGTTTTTGTCTTTGGTGGGAGAGATGGCAGAGAAAGAAACAGAAGGAGAAATGTTGGGAGAGAAACAGGGAAGATATGCACCAGATATCTACAGCTGCCAGTGATCCTGGGCTGTGCATCATCATTACTGGAGGCCACCATTACCAATAATTCATAAAACTCAATATAGGATACATATATTGTCATATGTTGATTTTGAGATGATCAAAGTACCAATTGAGTAAAAACTCAAAGCTCATACACAGTAAAGTCAATATAAGGGGACACACACACACATACAGACACACACACATACACACACACACACACACACACACATTTTCCCGAACTGTTCTTGCCCTCCTTCTACTCCACTGCCCTGCTAATGTCATTCTTGACATGACACCAATGTTTTCCCGTCATCATACATGTTGAGGTGCAGTGAACATTGTGCCCTCTTAACTAGGGCAAGCAGAAGGCCTCCACTGATCTTTCCCTACTAAGGATTGTGTGTGCATGTGTGTGCGTGTGTGTGTGTGTGTGTGTGAGTGTGAGTGCTAGTGTGGTAACTCTAAAAGGGAGCACTATTGTTGGAGGGGAGATTGCGCGTCTGAAAGCAAAATTCACTCAGGAAGCATTTGTTCCAGGAGGAGATGAGTAAGGAGATGAGTTGTTTTTCCTACATGAACACACACACACACAGGATAACACACTGAACACACAAATGCACGCACACACACACACATGCACAGACTACGAGTTCTCACACTTACACACTTACATGCACCCCTCCTGAGGCAGAGAGGGAGAGTGGAGATGAGTTAATGGAAGGTTGCAGGTAGAGGATGATATTAAGGGTATCTTATTTTTAGGGGGACAAGGGAAGCAGAGAGCCGAGACTCCTCTTTACGGATGAAAATTACACAAGAGACATGAAAAATGGATGAACGGAAAGCCTCCCTTCCGGAATCACAGCGAGATCGAGGTAGAGAAAGACAACAAAGGGGTAATGACTGGAGATGGAGGTTATTTATCCTTCCTCTGAGTGGTTTCACTGTAACCCCCCTCAGGGCACTTTGCCTACAAGCATAACCGAAGCCATGCGTGCACACACACACACACACACACACACAGACACACGTACAGTTCACGAGTTCAACAGGACCCCTTTAGCATGTGAACTGAGCACATATGGTGCTCTTTACAAGGTCACGCACGCACAGGGATAAGTCTGTAGCCTTTATGTTAGCGGGGTATTCCCACCGAGATGGGGGAGAAGCCCAGCTGAGAACACAGCAGCAGATCATGTAAAGGCAAACAATGCGTCTGGAAAGAAAACAGGGGAATGAAAGCGAGGGAGGGCGAGCGTTTGGAAGACAGAGTGAGCGAGAGCGTGAGGGAGGCGAGGGGTACTGTAATCTAAATGTCATAGCGACAGAGAAATGAATTCAAAGTCTTAACAACTCCCAAAAGAATCATCTTTCATAGTTGCACCGAATGAGAGAAGAAGTCGTTCTTTAAATCTGAAATCTTCCTGCAGGCCCTTGCTCACAGTGAGGCCAGGCATCGAGATGGATTTCTAGACCATATTTGTTGACAATGCTTTTGGGACAGTCAGCAGAAGGGAATCTTGGGAGCTTGCGCTGTGGCTGCTTCTACAGTTTTCTGTAATTTAAATACATAAATAAGGAGAGTACAGAAAGTGTTGGACTCATGAATAAATATAAGCTACCACAGTGACAGAGCATTCATATGGACAAAAACAAAAAAATAAAAACGGGTGTTCAGTGTTGGGGTTTTTACTTTTTTTGTATTTTTTTTTCATGCAGTTGGTAACAAACATCAGAGCCCTATGATAAATAGAATTTAATATGCAGAGATACTGAACAAACATTGGAACCATGCAGTTGTAGCAGAGCGCTCACTGCATCATTTTCAAACAAAAAAACGACTTCTCAAAATAAACTCCATCAACCTTTGGTCCCGACTTTCCGAGATGATGAGAATCAGAATGCGCCATATGGCTATTTTTGTTACTTCTACAATCCAATTACCAATAAAATACCCTTTTCTGACAGAAGCTTCAATTATCGTCTCATTTACTTTTAATCAGCCCGAATCGTGCATTAGGTTAAGTTCGTAATTTAAAACAAAAACAACAACATGTTTTTTGCATAATGTGGCTGCAAAGCAACACATAGGGAAAGGGGATCAGCACTGTCTCGAAAGCTATTAAAAATACATTGGCTGCGTGGTCTTAACAACAATCTAACTCCTGAAGAAACAGAGAATCAAAGCTACTTTTAAAAGAGGATCTCATTTCCATTGTAATGAATTCTAAGTGAGCCACTTGAAAATGAAACAGTTCACTCAGTGCGTTCTTATATTGTAAGTATAGAGTTCGAGATTTAAAAAAAACAAAGGGCATCCTTTTCCAGGGTAATTCATATTTATAGTGGAATAATATATTCCAAAATGAGTGCGTTAATTTAAATGTATGTCCATGCACTATTAAAAGCATTTTTTGGGATCTCGCCAACATATGTCAAGAATTATATAATTTGTCTTAGCATCACACCCCTGTCACACACTCGGTTTAGGGAAAGATTATGATCACATATGGTCATACAGTACAAGCCATGGTTCAATTCCTGATATGTGTGTTGTCTGCAGGCTGCCTGTATGCAGAGTCCTTTGCAGGGACACAGAAATGCTTGCCTCTGTGCTTCACTGTACTCCAAAGGGTGTGTGCACATGAGGTAAGTACAGTTTGTGTGTGTGTGTGTGTGTGTGTGTGTGTGTGTGGGTGTGGGTGTGCGTGTGGGTGTGGGTGTGCGTGTGGGTGTGTGTGTGGGTGTGTGTGTGTGTGTGTCATCTGGCCTGTGTTGGCACTCTGATGTGATCTGATCACTTGTGATCTGTGCTTTTGGGGCTTCAGCGGCCCGTGGGATAAGAACACCATGGTGTCATCATGCTTTAAATCTCTCTCTTCTGCTTTGCTAATTGGTAAGAGCCACAGGCCCTACTACAAGACAAACGCAGCCGCATCAGCCCCACAGGGACTCTGGTGAGTGTGTGTGTGTGTGTGGGGGTGTGTGTGTGTATTTGTAAGTGTGTGTGGGTGTGCGCTTAGGTGGGCGGCTGATTAGGTATTCAGGAGTGGCAGTGTATGGGCGGATGTGCTCACTGTGAGAAAGATGATTACTTTTTTCTAATATGAAATGTATGCGTGATTGTTGAGTATGTGCATGTGAGCCTTGTCATGTGCATGGTTGTGGGCATTTATCTGTCTCATCCTGTTACTGGGTATAATTTCGGACTTCTCCTACTTGTCTGTGTGTCTTTAAGTGAGCGTGTCACTACATCTAGTGCTTGTGCTTTTGTTGCTGCCCAGGACTTTCTCTGTCTGCCCCTCGCTCAACCTTATCCAGTGTACAACTCTTGACAGCATGCTTGAGGTGGACAAGGTCAAACCTCCACAGTGTGTCCAAACAACAATTTGTACTTTAAACGGTCCCCTCTGCGAGTACTGCATTGTCCGCGGGCAGCCATCTTGTGCCCTCAGCCGCCAGTTTCTCTCTGACAGGTTCAATGGCTGCTTGGCTTTGGGTCATGCCTGAACACGTGGGGCTGTATCTTGTCAGGAGCCTGATGGCTATACGCTGGGGCTGCTTATCTCACAGACAGGCTCACTGGAGGCACTGCAGCAGGTGAAGGGGGGGGGGGGGGGTGGGGGTGGTGGATGGGGGAGAAACTGAGGGAGGAGAGGGACGTAAGGGAGTTAAGTCGAGAGGAGGGCACGGGAGAGGGCCAGGGAGGATTTGAGGAAGCGGAGACAGATGTGAAGGATGGGGGTCAGGACAGAAGAGAGGAAAAGGAGGGCAACGTTTTGAAGGGATAGGAGAGCTGAGGGAGCGATGTGATAGAGGCAGAAGAGAGGGGAGATTTGAGCCGGACTAAATGAGTGATGAAGGGGGAGATTTAAGAAGGAAATAGAAGATTTAAGAGGTGAAGTGGACAGGGGCGAGGGAAGATGTGAGGCGGTATAAAATGCAAAGTAATGTGCTGGGGATGAGGAGAGGGAAGGGATGAGGCCAATGAAAGAGGGCGAAGGCTTGATGAACGAGGACAGAGACGCCAATCCTTTGAGATGAATAAGGAAAGGGTCACAGAGTGATGGAGAAATGCCGATGACAGAAGAAAAAAAAAGCACTGTATCATGGGAGATCTTAACAGGAACCGGAGAATGAAGGCAGATAAGAAAATAGAAAAAAAACAGGCTGATAAAACCGCCGTTGGGTCCTGTGAGTGAAAGGGGGGGGTGGGGGGGGTGAGCTGGGAGACGGGAGGCGGCTGAGTAAGCGAGACAGGGGTGAGGACGGGTCGGCCACTTACGCATTCAGGCATCAGAGATACAAGACTGATAGAGTACAGGGACACGGGTAGGTTAGAGGCAGCTGTCGGGATGAAGGTTGATTGCTCATTTCACTTTTGTTCTCTCCATTTAAAGAGGGAAATTGCATTTTTCTCTTTCCCATATCGGAGCACAGCGCAATAGCAGCTGCCTCACATTTGACCAAACAGAGACTGTGCACATCGCACACAGAGCAAACGCGTCTCACAGAGCAGATGATGAAAACAACAAATCAAAGCAGGATGGAAAGTTTCACCTTGTGTGGAGCATGGTCGTGTGTGTTGGTGTGCTGGTCGGGGACGAGCCGCCACAGCTGCATCGACATAGCAGGCGACCTTTTATAGCCGGATGGTGCGACTTTGATACGTCGCCTCCTCCTCCTCTTCCTCCCACTCCACCCTCCTCGTCTTCCCCCTCCTTTTCTTTTTCCGTAATGGAAGGCAATTACCTCTGATCTTCTCATCTTACCTAAAGCCTCCGCCCACCATTCTCTCTTTTCCTTGTCCGTCCCTTTATTTCTCCTTTTCTTCCAGCACAGCCCCTTAACTGCCAAAAGCCCCCCCTCTTCCGCCCTTTTCCTTAAAGGATGAAATGAGGTCTATTTCCTTAAAAGCTGACAGGGAGGTTCTGATGGTGATTTGGTAGCGTGTCATTGTGGGTAATGGCGTTTGGAGTTCCCAGCTTCATTGGACTACATTATAAAGTGTTTGATCTACGCACGCCCCTTCTTAGCGCGCTTCTCCTTCTCTCCCTGCCGAGATCTCTGACAGGCGTAGAAATGAGACGGAAGACTCTAAGAGACTTTTCAATCTCCTCTGAAAGGAAATTGGAACACTGGGGCAGGTGGGAATGGACCAAATCTCACACGTTTCAGGAGTTTTCCATAAGTTTTTCTCTCATGGCAGTATAGCAGTTTTAATATTTCAACCCTCCGATTGAAGTATTATGCTTCTGGACTGCATTATCGCCTCTACATTGCTCCCCTTGTGCAAGTTATATCCCTCCACAAAGCAGTGAATACATTCCGCATGGAAACCTATTCCTGCGTTGAAGTGGGGTTTGAGTGTTCTGTATGAAATATGGGCCATAGTGGGGTTTCTGAATATGGTGCTTCCATCACGTAAAAGAGAAAATGATGTGACGCCACTGCAGCAGGCGCCAGTTTTGTGTCTTAACTGAACACATCGATCGTCGCGATTCTCTCCGTCAGCGAGCGGAGGAGCGCACGGTGAGAAACAGAAAGGCTGGAGAAAGTTTAATTGAGAGGGACAGACAGAAAAGGAAAAGCAGCCTTTCAGATGTGTTAGCCCATCATGCTGTAATGAATGCGTGCCATCTGTCTCTGCACCTCTATTAAAAACTCCTTCACAGATACCACAATCACGTTACATACACGCACACTCCTCAAGCACCTCTAATTGCTGCGTGGGCGGCAACCTTTGACATCTTCAATCAAAGGACCTTCTCACTTACGCACGCACACACACACACACACAAACACACACACACAAGTACATGTTCCCTGCAAACTGCAGACACACACCTGGACCGGCATAAACATGCATAAAATATGCCCACGGACAAAGTTTCAAGTAACCTAATGACAGTCAGATCAATTTCATACACTTCAGAATCGGTCACCTACAAGGTTGCGTGAGTGTGTGCAGACCGTTCGGATGGTGAGGAGGAGAATCATCTACTCCGTGTTTGCGGAGCCGCGAGTGCTGCAGCGAGCTAATGAAGTGAGGAGAGAGAGGTTTGAGCAAAGTGTGGGTGGATGTCTTGCCAGCGATCTTAATAAACATCACATGCACTTTTAATTAACTACATTCTCCCGTGACAAACAGGTACTAACAAGACCAGCGACACTCAATCATGCCGAGGAAAAGTGTCTGCATGTGTGTGTGTCTTGGTGTTGACACACAGCACCCCCCCCTCCCCCCCATGCTCAGTGCCTGTGTGTCAGGAATTAGTGGAGACTCATAATTGCATGAAAACTAATTTCATCTTTGAAAACCCTATTTAATGGCTCCGATTTTATTCCCCCAGCCTCTGTGACTATAAATTATATGAATTACTGCTCCTTTTGCTTATAAGTACATTTTAAATTAAGCTTCTCTGTGGATAATAGATACGGCTTGAATAGTTGTGCCTTGTGTGACATTATTATAGGCTCTCTCCCGTAAAGCAGTTGACCCGTCAAAACAACTTGCAACAATATTTCATATTCAGGAAGAGGCCTGGTTCCTATCGGTGGGGCTGGAGTCATTATGGTTTGTATTAAATACTTTAGAGAGAAGTGACGGATCATAAATTTCCAGTGATCTTAAAATGCCAAATGTAGTGAATGTATACAGTGACATTTATCAGAATTTAGTTTTTTGATGCATCACGGCACCTGCGAATTACAACTCACAAAATGAACCAGCAACATCTCTTTTCAGATTTAAGTACTATTCTTGTTATGAAAACAAACTATTCTGGATCAACCTTATTCAGTGAAGTAGATACATTGGCTTTGGAAGGAAGTGCGCCTCGAGTTCAAAGTGGAATTCGTCACTAATGTGAGCCCTACAAACAAAATGCTGTTTACCTTCCTTTTGTGAGGGTGAAGACTTGAGAGTCTGGACAAATTAAAACTAAATGATCTGCCACCTGTTTTTTCTGGCACTTTGGTGAACTGCTCATTTAAAGTGGCATTTCATCCAAAGGTACCAGCTGGGTATCGAACACTCAAAATACCTTACAATATACCTTTTCCTCCTGTAGTTTGGGCTTTTCCTCTCTTTGTCTCTATGTTCTGCAGCTATGCAGATGAGCCGAGCTGTAGTAAGTTGAATTGGATTGAATAGTTAGATTGCACTGACTACATAGTGTACTACTGTCATATGGATAGAAATGTAAGTATATGAATGTAACGCAGACTTCAGTATGACTGTGGGAACTGGGTGATGCAGAGATGTGGAGCAGTGCCCAGTTTGACTGATGGTGGGCAGGCGTGGATGACTCATTTACCAGTGATGAGTAAGGCTTAAGTAACCAGGAGATTATTGGATCACGTCCCATCCTACAGTCAGATGTGCACATATGGACATATCTGTAATAATCTCTAGATCCATAAGCTTGTAAAATGAGTTGGTGATTTATCTGTGATTGAATGTCATTACTGTGTATTTATTCTTTAATGATTTTGTTCAAATATTAGCCACAATGTTTGGATTACAATTAAAGCTGTAGATCTGATATCTAGCGTTGATGCTGAAACTCGGACTACGCAGTAGTATTAATATAGACAACCCAAATATTTCAGTCAACATCACTCATTTCATTACAACTCTGTGTTGAGAGTGACACACACACACACACACACACACACACACACACACACACACGCACACACAGGTACAAGGTTTCCATAAAAACTCTGCGCCTGTAGCAAAATCTAGAATTTTCCCACAATGGATGTTTTTTTCTTGTGGGGGGATAAACTCCTCGTCCCAGAGCAGTTTTGTACGAGTGACAAGTTTCTGGCAAAAAATACTGAGCTGCATTTGAATTGTTATAACTTAATGTCTTGCCCCCTGCTGAGCTCCTCTGTGTGTGTGTGTGTGTGTGTGTGTGTGCGTGTGGTGCGTGTGTGTCTAAGTCAGAGGAGAGACTGGGAGAGAGGGGAAAAAAACAGGCTAGAAGAATTTCTTGAGAAAGTCAAAGATCCAAAGAAAGTACCTTCAGCTGCAAGAGTCCCGTTGAATGCATTATCTTATAAGATCTAAATACACGTTGAGTTGATATTCGGCGCAATCCCTGCAAGAATACATTAAACTCGACGCAGACACATTTTCCAATCAAATGTTATGTAGCGTGACAAGACCATGATGACCATTAGTACATGGATGTAAGCTTAATGGCAATAAGTGAGGCCAAGAGGTGTAGCAGCATAAACCATAAAACATGAGCTCAGCAGTTTTAATATGATCCATACGAATAAAAGTGCTACACGGTTTTTAACATTAAACTACACATTTCTCTAATTTATAGCTGGATAAGAAGTAGGGAGTGTTTTTTACGAGGGTGTAATTGCATGGTGATGTGTTTACATCATTGTCTTTGAAAGGTTCTTGCCAATTAAGAGCCTTTGAATTAAAAGTCACATTCCTGTAAGCCTGAAGCCAACAGTTTATTTCACTACTACATGAAACAATAATATCAAAAGCCAAAGCAAGAGTTTCATTAATGCGACATTACAAAATGGATAGCACCCAGTTTTGAAAAATAACTAGGTAAGTTTACTTAACTACTGTACTTGAGGACACATCGGAATTACTTTGCACAATTGAGTTTATTTTTATGGTCTAGTGCATAACTTATGCAAGCATTGAATACAGGCTACGCACAATTGTGTACATTTTTGCCACAAGTTGTGTTTTTTAGACTAAATAAAAGATCTCTAACTAAGTCTGTACTGTTGATGTATTGTAGACCTGAGTCTCCCACACAATGGCCGTCTGTCATGACTAGACTGACCATAAGCAGTGCCAGGAAAAATGTCTGCCTGTGTCAGCAGCCCTTTAAAACATCCATAATGTATTTACTGTCCTCTGCAGGCACGATTCAGCAAATCCTCTCGTCCTCAGTCTAACCCTGACCCGGCTCTGTAAGTGTGTGTTGTCTCCCACAGCCCACGACCGCTCAGCTACAAAAGTTAATGATCTGAAGATACCCCCCCAGGATATATTCTCATCTATTTGGTGAAATTCCACTTAGAGTTTCTATTTTGCATAAGCACACACGCACGCACCCATACACATGCACACAGGGGTGAGAATAATACCCTGCTCCAGGGCAAGGTAAATAGGTTGAAAAGGGTAAATATTGTGCATGAACACTTCTACCAGCACCGCCAATAGAGCATTTTATAAAGCAGCCAGAAGAAACCAGAAACAGAGAGCCAAGCCATGTTCGTACAAATACTTAAAAAACTGCAGCGTCTGTTGTGGTGATCCACACATCAGAAGCAATTCTTTTTACCTGACTAAAAAGAAGCAAATGCAAATAAAAAAGGCGGCGGCATAAACCTCAACAAAGAGAACTCCATGTACCACCCCTGCTGCCAAGAGAGGGAGCATGGAGTGAGTGAGAGTGTTTGTGGAGAGCTGGGGGAGCAGACTACATACAGATAAACTCCGGATATATGTTGGTATTCTGTCAAGATACCCAGCAGGGAGTGGAGAAGCAAAAGTTGAATATCACATCAGGTTCTGGAGGTAGGGAGCGAGCTATACGACTGGAACCTCTGCTAATTTTTGACTGACAACAAGACTGGATGTGGTTTAGGAGGTGGTGCATGGATTATTATTAGCGGGAGGCAATAGTAGTTAGTGGCAGTTACCGCAGCAGTAACTGTCACATCAGCATGAATGAGTGTTTTTATTCTATTCCATTCTGTGTATTTAAATTAACACATATCATCTGTTTGTGTGTGGAATTGTGTTGCTCGATAGGGTTTGTTAGTTACAACTTACTTTGATAGGCATCTGATATTAAAACAAAGCATGCAAGCATATGTGCACATTCCCTCCACAAACATTGTATTTTTATTTGTCCCGTCTGCTAAGTCTGGAAGCGTATTGTCACGGGAGAATGCTATATCTGAGAAAAGCAGGGACGATGGGGGAAAGCTTTGATAAAAAGTGTCAGTTTAAAAATGAAAGTCGGGATGATTCAGAGGCTGTAACTTGTGTGTGTCTGTGTTTACTGTACTCTGTGGCTCACATCCGTGATCCTGATATTAATGCTCGAACCTGTCTGATTGTTTAGCGACGTTATTGTCTGATCTTATATTATCATTCTCTTGTGTGTGTGTTGTTTTGTGCTGCTGTTGTTTATTATAAAATATACCATCTACCCACTGTTTCTTTAAACTATAAAGCTAACACTCTTTACTGTTTTATGACTATTGACGTTATGTTTTACAGTATCACTGTTTACCTCACCCAAGTAAATAATAAAACTTCCGAGCATTTCATTAAACACTGTGCACACTGATGTGTCTTTGACAGCACACCGTTTCTAAAAAAAATTTGCTTTGCATTCAAAATCCTTTAACTCTCTGACAGATCCGTAATGGGGGGAATCTCAAACAGCGGTGTGGCCATTAAAATGTGTGGATGAAAGGCTTGCAGAAAGATAAAAGCAGTTGTGTTGTGGAAAGGAAAGGAAAGGAAAGGAACGTTTTTCTTGGAGTAATTGTTCTTGCTCAATTGTAGAGTGTCTCGCGGAACCCGGAGCAAGAAGATATACTTAATGTGCTCATTACAGAATCACAGGACACGGCCGAAGACACATTTTTCACAGCAGGTGTTTAAATATGAAAAGTGTGAAAGACGTTTAACTCCCACAAGAAAGAGTCACCTTTGCTTATTGTTACTTAGGAGATGGGGAGCAGAGACAGACATAGAGCAGATTTAAAGGCCACTTGAGCCATTTCATGCCCTGAAACAATCACTATGAAACAGGCTAGTGTATTAAAGAGAGCCAGTTGTGCGGATGAGGCTATAAATCAAGCAAGTTAAAGCATTAATTAACACTTATTAATATGTTAACACACTTGTCTTCACACGCGACCTTAATGTGAACCACGTGGAGACGTCGTTTCAAGAAATCAATTAACCTGAGTCAAATGCAAATTTATGCTGCGAAGTGCCTCATCCATTGATTTAATAAGATTAATGGAACACCCGGGGACGGCAAGGTGCAGACATTGTCCCCTCACAGCGAGAAGGTTGTGGGTTCGAACCTGATGGACGGTCGGGGTCCTTCTGTGTCGCGTGTGCATGTTCTGCCCTGCGTCTGTGTGGGATTGCCTTGGCTTCCTCTAACAGTCAAAAGAGAATCAGCTTAGGTTAATCGAAGACTATAAATTGCCCATAGTTGTACATGAGTGTGAAGGGTTGTTTGTCTCTGTATATCAGCCAAGAAATGGACAAATGACCCGTCCAGGACTAACCCCGCCTCTCGCCCAAATTCAGCAGGGATTGACTCCAGCACCATCATCCTAAAAGGAAGATCTGTATAAATAACGGGTCTGTAGATCCAGAGGAAAACTTTATACTATTATCCCTCTTGAGCTCTTTTTGTCCATGTGTTTAAACCGTAGACTGTGTATAAAGATGGACGTTATGACTGCTCCCCGAAAGTGAATCGACAAGCTCACGACTGGTCGAGTGTGTGTCACGTCAGGACCACTCTACTGCAGCTCCATCCCCCCCATCGCTACTGCACAGGCTCCAGTTCCAAATACAGAAGATGGCTGCGTCCGTAACAAGGACTTTTAAGCTCGATTTCTGGATAGGGGAAGAAAGTGGAGGTATGTCATCCCTCTTTATCTAAAGTCTACGGTTTAAACAAAGAGAGATAGCAAAGTGCTTCGGGGTATTGTCATGGAAATGTTTTGTTTTATTTTGCTCATTTAGTTAAGCTTATTTTTGGGCCTCTCTTATCCAGGATGTCAGGATGTATAAACAAGTCAGAGAAAGATTATTCAGATCCAATACATATTTGTATTGGATCTTTTTCTCTATTGCAGTATGTATAGGACCCAAGGTTGAGTTAGGAAGCCAGATAGATAACAACTGGAGGAAGGTCTGCAATTTATCTGCGAGAGGGCACTCTGACTTTCTTGGAGACAGATAGAGAAGACACGGCAATGGTTTGGCAAGAGGAACGAAGCAAAGTGTAGCTCGGCCACATGAAAGCTATGGGCCTATTGTGACTTGTATTGATTATCATACTCCCTCTTGCAAGGACATCTCTGTTAACTTGTTTACTTCCTTCTGGCTAATCTGCCTGGGTCCGCCGTATCCAGTATTGTGAATAAATCTGCTTCAGGCATTATCCAGCTCAAGAAAAAAAAATCATTCCTCCACCCTGCAAGATCTCCTTCACAGGTATAACTTTGTTTTATCACGCACCGTCAACCCAGTTTTTGAATACACTTTGTGTTATGGCTAAATACATTCATAACTAATGAGATTCTCATCAGCCTAAAGTGAGTGCAAACGTAATAACGCTAATCCCTCATGCACAGAATGACTCAAGACCTTTCACAAGTCCTGTGTGGGAATTAAGGAGTCAAACTGAATACAAAAACAACCCAGATGCCCACGACGAGAAAACTTTGTACTTAGTTCTGAGTCCTACAGGGAGTCTGAACCGAATTGAGTATTCAGATCACTACCAACCACTTCTCAGAACTTTATGGTGACAAATTAATGATTATAAACTAAAGTCCTGGTGGCCGTGCTGCTGCACCAGGCAGATTTTTTTGTTCATAAATATATATGAATGTGTGTGTGTGTGTGTGTGTGTGTGTGTGTGTGTGTGTGTTGCTCCTGTAACACAATTGACCTGCACTAAAGCTGCAGGCATATTTCCCTCACCCAGCTGATCAATGGCCCCTGCTTCTGGGCTGGTCTCATGTGTTTAGCTGCCTGATACAGATGCTCATTGCAGTCTGAACACACAGTCGAAACGCCTCATCCAAGTGATCTGGAGCCTCTTTTCAACAGATAGGTTTGCTTGAGCAGGAAACAGGAGTCTGAGTCCCTGGGGTGCTCCAAACGTGACAAACCAAATGTGAGCAGAAAAGCATATAAACGCTATGAAAAGGACCTGAACACAGCTGGTAGTGGCATTGAATAAAAATGTTTATCCTGCAGCAAAACCAATTGTCTGGGGTTTGAACAAGCCAGCTGTGTTTTATTTAACTTTATTGTGTGCGCCTCGATGTGTGTGTGTGTCTGGTTTTGTTTGCTGCGTGATGGCCTGCAGTGAGGAAATGACATTTTGTACCAATTCAGAGAATTTCCCCCAGGGCGATGGCGACAACACACACACACACACACACACACACACACACACAAACACACACATTCAAAAAGACCCACACACAGACACAAACACAACATGGAGCCTGACTTTGGACAAGTTTGACTGAGGGGAAATGAGATACTATTTCTGCCCACTCAGACAATAGTGTTCCCTTTTAACTCTGTGGCAGAGACTATCTCAGTAATCACCTTGAGATGGAGCCTGCAGATAAGGGGCCGATTAGATGGACATGGAGATGTTGGGGAGATAGAAGTCTTTAACTGACAGCTAAGAATCTAATTAGCACTATGAAGATTTCTCCTGTCTGGCTGACTCAGCCGCGGTGTCATCAACCTTTTTTGTCGGTGGAGAGAAAGCATTGTAAGGAGCTAAAATTCGGTGTGTCTGGGAAGCTGCAGTAGCTGGGAAGCTCGGTTTACAGTACCTTTCACCCACATGCTGTATACGTTTTGTTTATGCACGCACTTGCTTGCATTTCTGTGCATTTCTGTGACGTCTGTATATTCCTCGAGGATCCCTGCAGACTGTTTCCACTTCAAACACTTTGCAATACTCAAAATTATGCAATAAGGTTAAGTTTGGGGCACATTAGCATCTAGTATAAAAACAAACCCAGCATCAAATGAAAAGGGAAGGGCTTGACACAAAGTTTAAGAAACATTTTCAGGGGGAGACTTCCAGATCCTCCAGTGGCAGGTTTTGGTGTAGGTGTGAAATATTATGAAGCTCGACTCACAAATAATGCACCAAGTACAACAAACACAAATTAAAGCTTTCTGATTATTGTGATGGATTAACACGCACAAGCAAATTGTTCATGTCTGAGGAGGTTGTTTTTCATAAAGCTAAAAATATACTAAATTGTTGTACCTTTAACAAAACAAGAAGTGTTACCTACACTGACTGCATCCGCACACCACCAGAGGGAAAGGGAGCTACCGAGATGATTGACAGAAGCAAACCAAATCACACTGTTAATCTTAGGTTAGGATGAATGCAGGTGACAAGGGGTCCCCACGAGTCCAGTAAACTCTGCTTTAATACCTCAGAAAAAAAAGCAATCTCCCAGTTCCCCCTTCTATTATTCAGAGAAACTGAGCAGTGTGCATGTTTTAACAAGAAGATGCGAAGAGACAATTTTTCCTCTAGTGTTCAACTTGAGAGAAAACTCGAGAATCCCGATCACAGGCGACGGTGTAGAGCAGCAGTTACATACGATGATAAGCCACAGCGATTATCATGAGGTATAGCTCAGGTTGCTTCAATAAATATACACATTTGATGCACTACCAGGGTGCTCTGTGTTGCAGCCACGGATACGGCTTTCAGTGTAATCACTCGTTTGCTCTGCATTTAATCACGGTCACCGGACACTTTTAATCCTTCTTCTGTGTATCAGGAAATGTGACTGGGAAAGAGAAAAAATGAAAAGCAGCAGAGATGCATTCCGCCTGATAATAACCCGACAGGCAGACTACACTGCTGGGATGATTGGTTTTGCCTTATCGATCAAAGAGAATCACATGTTTTAAGTTTTTATCAGAAAGGAACACAAACCGTCTGGTTTCCACATGGAGCCTGTGGATTGTTTTATGACACTCAAGCGTCCAATAGCTTATTATAGACACAATAAAGAGATATGTTTTTTTATTCTATTTTTTGATACACAACATAAAATGTACATATAACTGACCAGTCTACAGCAAAGCACAGACAGAAGAAAAACACATAGGAGACAAGATTCGTACTTATCAGAACCAAATAACTGCAGAAATGTCAACAAATTGTACCTGGCCAATCTGGCTCCATATTATACTATACATATGATGTTTATTTGTATTAACCACTAAGAGTTACAACCTGACCTAATCTGTCCTCTTTTGAATAAGTATATGCAGAAATCCAAATATAAACATACAGCCCTAATCTGAATTAAGTGGCTCTACAACTTGTAATATAATCCGCCTTAAATGGGTACCACATTTCCACAAATATACTTTCAAGGACAGACAATGTTGAATTTACATTTCAGGAGACAGAATGTACTTTGGAGCCGCAGTGCAGTAAATCTTCTACAAATACTCCTTTTTTCAGTTGGCTGAGTGAAAGAATAACCTGACCGTTTACAAGAAACATAGAGAGAGAGTAGTAATCCTGCTGACACAGCAGGAGCTTTGATGGAGAACACGTCCGCAGTGTGACGACTGTAATCCAAATGATCTCGGCCTTCATTTTGTGCAGAGCATTTTACAGGTGCAGGGAAAAGCACAGAAGGTCAATTACTGTCAGCTTCCAGTGACGCATCAGAGCAGTTCAATAATTAACAAATGTGCCTGCACTGTACCAGCAGTGTGTAATGTACAAACGGTGCAGGACAGTACCCAGTGTGGTGCCCCCTACCTCGGCCTCAAGCCTTAATTCATTAGAATCAATTACTCTGCATTACTTAATGTACATTTTTTCTAATTTGACTTATCTCTGATCTTTAGAGAGTTCTTCTGACTTGAAAAATACAGTCAAAGCTTTATGATTATTCCAACTTCCAATTTAAAACATCAGCTTGTCTGCAGACATCTCAGCATGCATTGTTTGAAAATGTAATGGCTCCAGAATTGTAAGCATTTTGAAGAAAAACAACATGATGGAAACTTGCTGTGTGTCTTTAATACATATTTTATATTGTTTATTGTATTGTAATGACAACAATGCAAACCGGGATAGCAGGTGTAGTATTCTCACCCTGTTTCCCGACTAATTGAACAGGTTCAGTGGAGGTCCTCACATCTTTTTATTAAATTGTGAACAAAGTGACTCAACCGGCAAAACACAGTCTGTCAGCAGGGAAACGCAAGTTGTTGAGTTGAACTTGCCACAATGTCTTTCCAGTTTACAGCTTATTCCAGGAACCAGCGCTAGTCCCAAATTAGTTATGGATAGAAAACTCAAAATTCAACTCGGTTTTATTCTTTGATTTTCTGAGATTGTACATTGTAATGTTGATGTTCAATAAAACCATTCATCTCCAAATGTAATGATTTTGAAGGTTTAATCACTGAGTTAATCAAAATGCAGGAAAACATTTAAAATGGTGAACTAAGTCTAAAACTGTAACAATACAACACTGAATACACTTCAAAGCTCGAAGTGGAACCGAACTTATTAGCATCTGAAAAGTTGACGTTGGAGATACATGGTAGCAACTCATTCCTTGTGACCGGAGATCCCACATCACAACGGGAGGAACGCTGGGTGAAACCGGTGCAGCAATACACCCACAAGGAATGGCTGTTGAATTTAATATCTGAAATGATTGCTCAACAATCCCTTCTTCTGGTCCTGGCTCATTTACGTCCATATCTAAAATCACAGGCTGCAGCTCCATCCACTTAATGTTCTCCATCTTCCCCACTCTCATCAGTCAACCACCCTGTGAACCATCTCCCTACTAATATGGATTGATTATAGAAAATGGAAATGATTTGAAAGCATCCAAAACATTCGGCTTTGAGTTGAGACAGTGACCTCTTTGTCTAACTCTGGCTCTGCGAACTCATAGCAGTGCAGTGACGGGGGAAGAGGGTTTTCAATTTGCATGTTGGTGCCAAGGACAAATCGAGGTAAAAGGTCCAATCGTAGCTGATTAACATTTGAGTCTGATTCAGCCGCTTGTTTTTAGACTAAAACTGTCTCATTGACATTTCAGCAGAATGTGACTCACAACAATAGACTTCTCACAAACAACGCTCAGTCATCCCAAGTGACGAGCAACAGCAGACAACACACACACACACACACACACTGACACACAGTGTGTCCTCAAGCGTCTCACTGAAAACACTTCAAAACTTTTTTTTTAATCTCCCCCACTTTGTGAGTCACCATGGCAATAAGTCACTTGAGTTCAGTAAACAGGAATTAGGCAACTCCATCAACGGGCTGCTTGACACCTTCCAGGTCTCTTGACGTCTGATCCTCCAATTGCCCTTCGAGTTCTCCCCAAATTACAGAAATAAACAAAATAGGAGGCCTCCTCTGGCAGATAAGGGAAAGCGCTGCAGGGTGAGATCAGGAGGAGATGAAGTGAAGTGCAGAATTTTACAGTTTATTGAGCAAGGCGCTGGGATTTCATTACAGCATATTTAATCCAAAATTAATAAGGCTGGTTATTAACCTTTTCCGCCCTCAATCCTTTATTTCAGAAAATGTTGGTAGAAACGTAATGAGGCTGTAGGATGCAGTTCGCCCACTCTTACAGAAGGCACGTGTGCTCGCGTGTGTGTACGTGTGGTTGCGATGCGCACGTGCACCTGTGTGCGTCACCTAACGCCGCGACAAAAGAGAACACGCGGGTTTTAATAACAGGTGAGCTGTTGCTCGGCTGCATCCTGTCATTACTCTCACAGCGGACTGAGGGGCTACAGGCGAATCTTATATCTCTGAGCTCCACATCCCACCGGTATAGCAGACTGCTCATTTAAAAAAGAAAAACAGACACTTTGAATAGTCAATTACTTCTGTTTCATTTCTGTACATATATATATCTTTCTTGGCCTGACTGTCTGTTTGTGTTTATGATAATGTCGCTCCCCGTCATCTCTTTGTTGTTTTTCAAGGATATGTTGCACTACATCACTGTCCATGTACTCAGCTGTCTGCCGTTCCTCCCAAACTGTCTCAATGCACAATACATATGGACATATTGTTTTCTCCTCTTCCTCAAATAAAACAGTTAGCTAATTGTTAAGGATTGCCAATTAAAACAGCTTCTCTTGACTTTAGAGGTATTATGAAGAGCGTCATTTTCAACAAGAAGTCATTATCCATTTTTACAGTGTTTAGCAGAGTCTTCTTCCTTCGTGGATACTGTTGGCACGTTGCTGCGTCTCTTAAAGCTTCGCCTTAAACCTTAAACTTTGCACATGCACAACGAGGATGAGCTGGAGGCAAGAGTTTGCAAACAGGTCAGTTTCTACTGAGATGTTATTGATGAAGCACTTTTAACTGCACTAACCTGTTTGAAGGGTGCTATACAAATATGGATTGATGATTGATTGATATTGAATGTCACCTCAAAGAAGTGACCACAATGAATTTGTGGACACTGGTGGTCATATAAGTGGCTGTACATACTTTGTTTCCCCTTCCAGGACAATGCATCCAATATAAACATTTTGTGATGTGACACCCTACGTCTGTCTTTTGGGAACTACCTGTTTTCTGATCCAATATTTAATCTGTTTGAGGTTCCACAAGGTTTATGAAAAATCTGGGTTTCGTTAGGATGAGTATGAAGTTGTACGTTACGATTAAAAGAAACCAAAGTGTTGTTTTTCCGCTCTCACCCAATGGATGAGGGTCATTATTCCTAGAAAGCAGTTGACTTCATCACTTGAATGTAAACATGTCCTCTGGGCACTTGGGGCTGTTCTTATTACTGGGAGGACACTCCAATGGTTTAAAACCCATTAATGTTTGAGGTATGTGGCTGGGCTCTAATTCAGAGAAGTGGCGACTTGACTAGGTTTAAAAGGTTTACTCCGACAGAATGAACTAATCCACACTGAGGCAGCTCCCAGCGTCCCGAGTTCCAAGCAGTTTCATACTATGTCAAAATCCAGTCGAATTAGAGACTTGACAGAGTGGCAGGCAGGAGTCCCAACATGAAAGCATGGCAGAGGTGGCTGGCTGAGCGAGGCAGGTTATGGCCGGAGAGGTTGGCTGAAGCATTTCTGCCACAAAGGTGAAAAAATGGATCTGGCAGAGTTTAGGTGTTGGAACCGGCTCTAATGCAGGAGCCAGCAACTGCACGTGAGGTCGGGACCTGACATCGAATGGTGACAAAAACCACCCAGCAGAGAAACAATGAAAGAAAAAAACAAAAGTAGCAGAAAACACCAAAGGTCTACAGCTGTGTCCAGGTTCACAGACACTGAAGGATGAACAGGAACCTGGTCTACGGAGGATATCAGTGGATCTGGCACCGCCCTTACAGCTGTCGCCTAGCAACAGAGCTGCAGTTAGACATGTCAAGAAAGTTTTCCCTCTTGGATTTGAAACACGAGTTCCGTCAGCTGTGTGGTTAGGTTAAAGCATGATTCTTACGTTTAAAAGTGTAAGCATTGGACGTTTGGTGTTGTTGCTTCACGCCGGGATTATCTTCTTGTTTCTGTTTGCCCCCTAAGGCAATGCATCCTGGGATAGGTAAGCCTGAGAGCGATCCACCTTCAACATAGCTTGTGGATAAAAAAGATGCATTTGTCAGCCGCAATTGAAGGAGCCCTCAAAATGGGACAGCACCATCACGCCGCTGTGACACAATTGGTCCTCATGCAGCCTCCCAAGGATGCGGCCCCTGAAGTTCAGTCGCAGCTTATATTCCTCGCAATGAAATCATCCTGTTTCAATTTGCCTCAGCAAATCCTCATAACATCTACATAGTGGTACATCGGCTACCTGTGGTTAGATAAAAGAATTTGAATGAGTAAGCAAATAACTTTCTAGACCCCTGTGGTGCTTTGCATCTAAAAATGTTAAGTGCTAATTAAGTTTTTCTACTTATAGCAGACATCTTGAGAAGGCAATTAAACTCAGTTGTCAGATTTCAAAGCAAATGCAGAAACAAACCTATCCCCCCAACAACTTAAAGGCCCTTAAAATCTAGCAAAGTAATTTATGTGTGTTGCCTCTTTGACCTCTCGCTAGTCTTAGCTCCTTCACACAATTTCCTCCATAGTGGTGTATTTCCCAATTGTGTGCTTCAAACACCCTCATGAGATCAGACTCATGTATCTAAACATTCATTCCTATACAGTTGTGCTGTGTGGTGCATATTTTGAGAAATTTTGTTTGTCTTTTTTCCTGTTAGAACGTTTATTTATACCTTTCATGCATTATTCTATCCTCTGTTCCACACAACAACACCCTGTCATTATGTGTTTTGTCCTTTACCTCTTTAATTCTGCCCTGTCCTGATCTATCTTGTGCTTTTTTTCTCTCCATTGCACTCATTCTCATCTGTCCCTTAACAGCACAACCTAATTATAAGACATTTTTAATCTTTCTCTCGCTTTTTGCCCGTACCTTATCATCTTCCGTCACCTCCCTTCATGTGCCTTCCATCTCCCTCTCTGGCACCTTCAGTGCAGACCAAAATTACAGACCATCCTGGATAAGGTCGTGTTTTTGTCACAGTGACGGTAATGCCTGGTACAGACTAATTACGTATGAAGCCGTCTTTGCCTTCGCACTGGGGGCGAGGGCGCCAGAATTCATGGGGTTATGAACAAATTGGTTCCGGTGGGAGACAGAGAACAGGAAGCGAGCTTTGATGAATGAACCAATGAGAGTTCCCGCCTCAAGAAATTGATTGGATTCTGCTGTGTGTGTGAATTTGGCTGTTTGGATGACTTACATATAATATCAGTGATTGTTGTTTGAGAAGAATGTATTCAAATAGACTGAAGAACATGTTGTACAAAACTGTTGGAGTTCTACCAGGTGAGAAACACTCACTTGTTTCTGGATGTCTTCATTTTGAGAAAAGAGCCTGCACTCAATTCACTTGGGCCTTTTACTCGACTTGATTTTTTTCTGAAACAATAAATAAGATGTGAAGAAATACTCAAAGTCGAGGGAAATGTCTAAAATCCAAAATATTAAAAAAAGAAACACAGTTTGTCGTCAAGACATCAGAAACTGAGAAGGTTCTAGTTACACCGTCGCCATTAGAATCCTTTGCAAATGCAGGAGTTTTCAAAACTTCTATGAGCCACATAGTCCTGATCTACAGGCACCTTAGACCACTAAGTCTGTTTCAATCCATTAGTTTCATCTTCTTGTGCGCATAATAAACGCCATGACAAAATGTCAGAAAAAAGGTCAAGATATCACAAAAAGGTTTTTACACTCGGCTGAGGTGAGTTGGTGTAACCCTAAAAAACTACATGTGAGAGAGTGCAACGGAAATAGACGAGGCAAATAAATCATGATGCACGTGAAGCATGTGACCGAAGCTCTGGCTCCACTAAAAACTAACTTGGAAAAAGAAATTGGAGAGACACTATAACTTGCATTCAATGTTATTCAAAGTAATTCAGTGATGACATTGCAGTCACTGAGTTGGTGTCACTATTTGTTCCAGGATTAAAGTAGAAACTCACCAGAGTGGAGGCAATCGTCTGAGCAACCTACAAGGGGGAAAGAGAACAATGTCAGGTGGATCTTAAGCCTTTTAAAGTTCAAAACATGACTTTCTACAACTTGGCAAATCAAGTCTCCTGGCTGCATTACAACTCACAACTTTATCCCATCAAGTTAGCCCTGATTCGTAAATTGGTCCCATTAAGAATCCTTGGAAATTTGGTGCACTCAAGCAAACCAGTCTGCATTGAAGATGTTTTTTGAATTCAATTCGAGAATATATAATTGCAGATTGCAAAACAGAAATAAACAGTAGTATCATGATGGTGGATGAGTTTGATTACCTTCAACTTTTTGTAGTGTTATAAGATAATTGATTAAGGTAATTAATAGGACACACTGTAGAGTTTTTAGTTTGGTCCAGATCCAGACTTTTGGCTTCACTTTTGAGGAGCTGTCATGGTCATCATCCTTAATATAAAGTAATTGGTTAAAACCTGCAACAGGCGGCTGGTGGACGTCAATAGGACTCTTATTGCTCGTACTTAATCCAGTTTCTGAAATGGTTCAAACAGGATATTTGCTTGCAGGGGAACATTTACAATGACCGCCAGTGATTTAATAAGAGTAAGAGACAGGAATGTTAGTACTGTACCAGCTTCATAAGCTGTTAATTGCTATCACTCCAAACAGCCTGTAGGCTTTTATCTGATGAAAAGGCTTAAGAGAATTAATGCAAGGTGTTTTTTTTCCTTCAGCTGGCATCATTCTCAACAACTACACTTCCTGCTCCTAGCACTGACCTATTCGCAGGGACCCGCTAAGGATTATGGGTAAGCAAATTCAGCAGATCTTAACACCTTCTCCGCATTGCACCTGATCGAGGGGGGAGAGAAAAATCCCCAGCGCACGCACTTTTCCAATCCTTCCGCACCCCCTCTAATCCTCCCTTTCCTCTCTGCTTTCATCCATCCCTTTGCCTCTCTCCCTCTGTCCTCTCTTCTCTGGCTCCCTCTCTCTCCCCTTCTAGCCAGCAGGCTGGAGTGAGATTCATTCAGAGCACAATCAGCACGAGACATGAATACAGAGCAGAGCTGCGTCACACATGCACACATGCACGCACACACACACACACACACACACAACAACCCTCACAAAGTGATGATGTGCTAGCTGAGTGTGAGAGCTGTAAACACACACAGGCATGCACATATACACACACTGACGCACACTATCTTTAACCTCTGTAAGTGATGATGAGAAGACAGAGTGCAGAGAGCTCTATAACACTCGGTGCAGCATCTGCAAACTATTTTTAAACTGCTACTTTACTTTATTTTTTGAACTTGTGCAACCCATTGTGTACACATCTGCATGTGGGCATAAGCGCAGACCATGTGTGTGCGTGTGTGTGTGTGTGTATCTGGCAGATACTCACCTACCTATACATTTCTTTCAAAATGCAAGAGCCAATGCAGTGGAATTGATTTTATTTTACTGTTTCACCTTACTTACCTTTCAATACCCTATTTACCCCCCCCAATTAGTTCACAGAATATTTGCATTGATAATGAATAGGTCAGCCTGAGGCTGTTGGCAGAACTTGGAAGGGCTTCCAGCTCTAAAGGTCACAGCTTTAATTGCTTTGCAGTAGTTTTGGGCCTAAAATATAGATTTTCTCTGGTAGACAGCTCCATGCTTTATGTGGTAATATGTTTTTATGAGCATGTGTTTGAGGACAAAGAATAAATTCCTGAATCCATGTCAGGGAAAAGCCCAGAATCAAGGACTTCGTCTTCTGTGTGAGGCGCTAAGAACTTAGGCAATCGTGATAGTTCGGCCTTGGAGAAGGTATGTGCTCTACTCACCATTCTCGTTGCTTTGTTTGTTGCTTTGTTTGTCAGCAGGATTACACAAGAACTACTAGACCAATTTCCAACCAACCTTGGTGGAGGGCTGTGGCCTAGGCCTGGGAAGAACACCTTATAATTGCTTGTTGCAGAATCACTTAAAGTGGCAGATACAGGAATTTCATCCTGGTTCAAGGAATTTCATTGAAAACATCATTGGGCAACTTTCGACATTTTCGTAAATTTCTGAGGGAATAATGCAGAGATTTTTCATCGTTTCGGACTAAGTTTCACAACAAATAAATCATTTAGATTGCCCACTCCATTATACCATCATGTGTAGGATTGTTTGGCCTTGGCATAGCATGTGAATAAAATAACAGACTATGTAAGGATATAAAATCTGGACAAATCTGGTAAAATGTCCCCCTCAGCAAATATCATGCAATAAATATCAAACTAATTTTAGAGATCATTACATGTTCTTCATGTTTATATAAACATCGGTGAATTAAATAATCTGACATGAATCCGACTCTTTTAGATTTTAGGCAAAATAAATGTCTTACGGCTCTTGTTTATAATTCATTGACAAACTCGTCATATTAACTTTCAAATGTGCATCATCCTTCCTGTCAAAAAAACGTCTAATGAGGTGCTTTGCCTGCAGGTACTACAGTGACCAAGACACAGGACCGTCGGCATCTTGTCACATTTGTTTACCATTGACCACATTTATGACTCATGAACTTTACTTACCCTGATTTGTGTGTCCGCGGAGATCATAAACACACGCACACAAACGGAGGCGAGGCGTCAACATGGTACTTCATGTCTTATCAGAGATCAATATTTCATTTGCTCTCTACCTCTGCTTAGATGCTGACTGGCACCCCTTCCTAAGGGGGACAGCTCAGGGACAAAAAAAAACACACATACACACACGTAGACACACACTCTCTCACATACCCAACACACACACACAGACACTCACAGACACACACCCACTAAAACTGCTCAGGGCCGCTGTGTGCCTTGACTGACGTGTCGGCCAGGCCGCGCTGACACCTCGCTGACACTCTATCCCTTTCAGACGCACATCACTGTTTACCAAATAGAGCAATACACCACATTTCAATGTGTAGATGTCTTCGTGTGTGTATGTTTCCCTAATGCGTCCACTCTTTAATTATCACACACTTCTTTCATTTCACTTTTTACATCATTGTTTACACAATTAATCACAGCCAAACTGTGTGTGTCCACGCTTTGTGTTTGCCAGTGTGTATGTGTGTGTGTGTGTGTGTGTGTGTGTGTGTGTGTGTGTGTGTGTGTGTGTGCTGTCTCTTTGTTTTTCGTTTTTTTGGGATGGTTGTTTGCTGTTGAGCTCAGACTAGATCAGGGGAGCGATGATGTTATTGTATCCCTGTGAATAGGTGCTGTGTTTAGATGCAAATTCGACGCACTGCAGTGACAGGGCACGGAGGATTGGCAGAGCTGGGACGGGCAGAGACACACTGTAGTGACAGAGAGGGAGCAAGGGGTTTAAAGATGCTGGAGTTGAAGGTTGGGGGGGGGGCGGGGCTGCAAATAGACATATGCAAAGACAGGGGTGGGATAAGAAGGGGTCGTGGCAAGAGGTCAGGAAGTTAAAGAGGAGGGGAAATGATGAAGTGAGTGAGTGTTATAGAGAGGAAAAAGACATACAGCGAGGGAGAGTAAGTTTGCTGAGGAAACACATGTATAACTCTAAACCATCGACTATATATAAAGATGGACGACGCATGATCACATCCTCCCAGGGTCCAACGGTGAAGCCAAAATATCCTGGAAACAAACGCTGCCATCTTGTGTATTTGGAGCCAGAGCTCGACCAATCATGAACGAGTCAACCACGACATTTAACCCTGTTTCTATAACCTTGAACGACTGACTTAAACAGGAAAATCCAGAAAATTAGCATTAGAGGATATGAGTGAATTAAAAGCTACCGAAAAATACGGAAAATGTCTTTGAGAAAAATACATTATAAGTGTACTTTGACATTTACATTTTGTCAATGTCCCATACCAACATGGAGGAGACGGGATGTTCAACCTAAACTGCAGCCAGCCACCAGGAGGAGCTGTCATGTCGCCCATCTTTATAGAAAGACTGCTCAGTGATGTCATGTAGTGCATGCGCGTGATCATGATGCACAGTATATTGTCATTCCCTTTTGTGTGCGTGTTTGTGTGTGTGTGTGTGTGTGTGTGACTGTTAGAATCAGTCAATGTGTGTCTTTGCATATGTCTTTTTGTAGATAACAGCTGTACACAGTGTGCATCACCCACAGCTAAAGTATGAATAGAAATGTTGAGCCTTTTCCATGGGATGCCGACTGTAGCGGAAGTTATTTTAACGCCTCACTTTACACTGCTGAAGCACTGAACTTTGGCTACACAAACAGCACTACAACTACATTTGACAAATGTTGAAATTGACATTGACATTGACATTGCATGGTTCAATAAATATTTGCAAAACCTTGTGCCTCTTAACTGCAGAGCCAACAGAGCCGCGGTGACAGTTTTCAATGCCAGTGTTGAGATGCATTCTGGAGCTACTCCATTAACAACAGATGGAAAGCCAAGTTTTTCATAAAAAGGGTATTTGAGCCTTTTCTTTTTGTAACACAGCTGAGCCTTGTCTCATAAAAGCCGCACACAGCTCGGAATCAGAAAATATGCCCAGAATATGAGGACGGATGCATCATATCAAGTGAACCGTTTCTTTCATAAATAACCAGCTCCACTGTCATGCATTCATTTTATGAAAAATAAAATGGAAAAACAGCGTTCCAAATAACAGCTTTTCAATTCTAAAACTATCAAATTTGACTCATTTGTGTGCATGTTTGATGTGTCGCCGTCCTGCTCTACCAAAGGTCATAGGTGATGCATGAGTGAGATTTCTGCTGTGACTGGACCATTATCCTATGACAAATGACAAATGACACTTTGTTACCCCTCCGACACACGCCCACACATCGCCCGCCTACACACACACGCACATACACACAGTGGTGTTATTGTCATCCATCCCTCGAGTAAAGCTGTTACCTCTATCAAGCCTATTCTGTCAGCTTGCTTCAGGATGGAGAAAGGAGCTCTATCTCCCAGCTGATGTATGACCCATTCAGGCACTTGACTATAGCCAATCATGTCCCAGTACACCCCTAGCGCCCCCCCCGCTCTCTTAATTCAATGCAGTTTTTTTTATTCAAAGGTGCTTTTTTGGATATTGTCTTATACACAATTGAAAAAATAAACAATATTCAGCATCTAAAGATTATTTCCATAGACTGTTTATAAACGCGTACATAGATTCTGAATTCTGGGAAGTGAAGCTAACAATAAGGGGGCCTGAAACCTGTGTTCTCCCAAATGACCTGCAGAGGGCGTCACTAGTTGCGAAAAGAAATGTTGCTCTAAAAGTCAGTGAGAGTATGGTATCTCTGAGAGTCAGCAGATATTCTGCCACTTCGGAATCTCTGTTTAGGGACATTCCAATCGAATTTGGCTTTTACTTTAGTCTGCCCAGTGCTTCAAATTGGTATTTATTACTATTTGATATGATGTGGCTCACTCTGATTGGTGTCTGGGAAGCAGTGTTGCTCTAAGAATGGTCCTTGCGGGATTGAGGGGCTGTTTGTCTCCACACTGACTTTTTTCTGGGCTCAGCTCTTGGGTTTGAGGGCTTATGAATGGAGGATGATCCGTTGGCCCTGAGTTTTGTTATCTTCCACGTTGTAACTTCCTGATGCTGCTGCGGTCATACCAAGTTATATAAAGCGCATACTGAATATTTATGGTGAAGTGGTTCCTTTCTTCTCTGACATCGGGGGCGTTTCGAGAAAACTAATTATTTTAGCTTTCTTTATATTTACTGCCAGGGCTTGCTTCTGGCAGTGCTTTCCACTATGTCCAGCTGTTGCTGTATAGCCCCCGTTCAGGAGGAGAGAGTATAGCAAGGTCATCAGCATAAAACAGAGAGTTCACCTCTCTATCCGGGAGAGAGAGGGCCAGGAGCAGCCCATTGATCAAACTGAACTGCGAGTTCATTTATATACACATTAAATAATGCCAGACCTACATTGCAACCTTGACAAACACCTCCTCTCCGGGTAAATTAGTTTGTTTGTTCTCCAGTTTCAACCGAACACGTTTTTTAAATTCATCAGTTTTGTCTAATCATGTTTTTGCCCTTATACCACATAGTAGAAGTCTTTAATAAAGTCCTTCATGCCGAATACAGTCAATAAAACACGCAATTATAACCTAATCAGTATCTTGATAATTTGCGAAAGGCAAATCGATGCTCAGCCTTTTGATTTTCACTCGGGGTGGGGGGGGGGGGGGTTGTCAAAGGAATCTAGAATTATATTATTTAAAATACTACAGATTAATTCACCCACACAACTGCTGACACAGATGTAGCTCCTCGGGTCTGATCTGTCCCCACTCGTATAAATGGGGGAAATAAACCCTTTGCACCAGATGTCAGGAAAATATCCTGACTGTGATACATTATTGAACAACTTCAACGCTGCACCGAGCGTCTCTGGGGTGCTGCTTTTGAGCATTTCATTTTTAATGCCGTCTGGACCGCAGGCTTTCCCTGGTAGGAGAGATTTAGTCTGTGTGGTCAATTCTTACCCAAGTAACAGAGACAGTGTCTTCGGTTGTCTTTAATTAGTCATTTTGATGTTTGGAGATTATATTTGTTATAACTCATTAATCTAAATTCATTTGGTTTATCTGTAATTTTTGTTTAGATTTTCAAAGTGTGTTCTACACACGTCCCTTTCATGGTGACTCCTCTACGTGGTCCTTGAAGCTGGGTAGTTTGCTTGCTCTCTCTCTCTTCCATATGTGTGTGTGTGTGTGTATGAGCTCATCTCATCTGAGCGAGTGAGGGAATGAGACACTCATTTCCCAGCCCACACACACACGATGTACAGGGCAGATTTATGTGTGCGCCATATTTATGCATGGAATATAGAGAGGATATTCTTCCCACTTTGAGTATAAATATTAGCCTATTTCTGGACGAGGTAGTGCCTCTTTGACACAAGCATGAGTGCTGTTGTGCTTTCACATGAGTTGATAAGTGGATTGTCTCATTTCATGGCCTTGGTTTATTTTCCAGGGGGCCAGAGTGGTTGTCATACTCTATGTTCCCTGTGTTAGCTGTCTCTGTACTTGGATAGTAACAAACTACTATCGTACAACAAAGTATATGTTATTTTTGGTAATGTACGGTCTATCACCATCAGAGGTCCAGGCCTTTTCCCTGAAAGTTTACAGAGGGTCTGTATCTTAGGACGCAAATGTCTGAGTCAGTTGCTCCAGAGGTTTTGTGGAACTTTTCCTGCAAGTCCCCGAGGGAAATGTCTGGATAATGTCAGAGGTAGACCATATGAGCATTTAGGAGAAACAAATTGGACTAAAGAATATAAACATAAAGATGAGAATGGGGAGCCATTCCTGTAGAAAGTGAAGACGAAGATGTAAACTTGGAAAGAAAACAGGATTCAACAGCTTTTGGTGATAAGGGTCAACACCGGAGTTAAAAACAGAAACATGTGAATGTATCTTTTAAGCCCTGCCTGCAGCATGCTCTACTCAGGCTTTAATGTTCACCTGAATGAACCTGACATTTTGCCTTTTTTATTATTAACGCGTCGGACTCTGTTAATCTCCTGCATTCTTCGTATACCTCAAAGGCAAACTCCAGAAATGAACCAGACCCATTTTCCGGACATTTTCTGGGGTTCATGTCTGTAATCGCTCTGGATACTCTGGCTGTTATTTTCTCCTGCTTGCTCCCCTGATGGAGTCAGTTCATCCATGTCTTTGTTTGTTAAATCCTTTGTCAGTCCCTAATGATACCAGGTTGTTATTACTGTAACAACGAAAACAAAGCTTTGTTGAAAGCTAAACTAAACCTCATAAGGTCATTTTTGTGACAAACCCCGTCCAGACCCTTTGACTACAGCTGTAAATGAATGCATTTTGCAACAGGGATTTGGAACAGAACAGTTTCATCCTGTTGATAGAGGTCATGGACAAATAATGTAATTTACTTGTGATGACTCGTTGTTGCCCCCTGTCTTATTAAAAACAATCCCTTCGTCTCGATCCTAAATGCACTCAATAATCTCAATAATAACCACTGAGGGAAACCTACAATCTGAGGCTCCAGCGTCTGATCAATACAGGATGGGGGTATTGACGTCTTTAACTGCAAATGATTTGAGTTACAGCTATGGATGACCTTTTAGTCCTGAATTTAGGCAATGCCACAAGGTCTGAAGAAATATTGACGAGCGAATTCCTTTTAAGCGAGGGCTAATTACCTACAGTAACATTTGTGATAAATTCCCCCCCACTGGCCTTAATTTCCACTTTTGATCCGTGTTCAAACGCATCATTATTCATCTTCACATCTACATTATATTTTCTATATGGCTCCACATTACCTGCATACACTGTGTCTGAGCTTATCTAGCAAGGGTATTTAAGTGCTATTGCTTTGTGGTCTGCGGACCTTCATAATATCCCATTTCCAGTGAGAGCACTGCAGCAGCGAGTTCAGGCTCTATTTTAAGTGCAGTCAGATAGCTATATGGCAGTGCGGCTATATTTAATAAAAGTCTCCCGAACACTGCGCCAATCTCTCTCCCTGGGGCTATCTGGATTTGACTGGCCATGTCTGCTCCCATTTAATGTGAAGTGGCATACCGAAGACGTGTCATTCTCTTTCCCTCTCTATTTCCCGGAGTCGTGTCCATGGGTGGAGGAAACAAGAGAAGGAAGAGGAAGAGGGTGGGTGCGTGATGGGAGGTGTGAGATGAATGGGACAAGTTTCACTATCTATTTCTCTGTCGCTTTTTCTTTCTCAAATCTTTTGACCTGTCTCTGCAGATCCTGTCACTTGACTCTCCCTCCGACTACCTTCCTCTATCCTGCGCCTGTTTCCTTACTCTCACGAGTGCTTTCGTGTTCACGGTTAATTAAATAAATAAATAAGTTACAGTTTCTGTCGCGTTTGATCTCCAGCTATTCTTTTTTTGCGTTTTCATCTTCTGGGAGATTTGTAGCAGTTTCTCAGAGCACCTCTGTAGGTAGAGTGTTCATCACACCACCACCGACGGCTTTTATTTCCGTCTGACTGCATAATCAGTTCCAAGCGCAACTCCTTCCTCCTCACACCAGCTTTCCACCCCAAGGCTACAGTTGTGGCTTAGCGGTGTAGATGCTGTGGTGTGCTGCAGGGTAATGCGGAGACGATGTCTCAGTTCTAGAATCTACTGCAAAGACAAACCCAATATACAGTATGTATCCAGTACACAGCAGATCAGAAAAACATGGATGTGAATCCAACTGCGCAGCATTGGCTTGCAGACCTTCAACTTTGTGTTGTGGTCCGGTGATGTTCCACAACATGAAATATCCATGAGTCAGGCGAGGCGTACAGATGCCACTGTACCTGCTGGGCCCCTTAACAGGGGGGGAGATTCCAAGAGAGAGCGAGACAGGGGTAAGAGGTCAGTACACCTGTCATCTTGTGCCTATGCAAAGTGGCGAGGCTGCAAATTTGTGTGTGTGTGTCCCTGCGGTGTATGTGTTCACTGTTTTTGATTGTGTTTGTGTGTGTGTGTCTCTCTCTGTGTGTGTGTTTCTCTGTGTGTTTCTCTGTGAGTGTGTGTGTGTGTGTGTGTGTGTGACTGAAAACAATGCTTTCTGGTGTTGAGCATGTTTGTCTGTTCTGCTTTCAGCTGCTCTTCACCCTGTTTGCTCTCCCATGATTCCACGCTGCTTCACGATGTCATCAAACTAGGTCTTTTGTTATTGGTTCTAAATGAGATACTCCTCCATCTCAACTATTCTTTTGGTAAACTAAGTTTAGATTAACGACCTTTTTAAAAAAAGCAAAAGGGTGAGAGAGAGGTTGGTGGATCAAGAGTAGGATGGGGGATTGGGAGGGGTACAGTAAGAACTGATTTCACTGGTCAAAGGTCACTGCAGACATATTCAGTATCCCTACAATGAACCCCAGTAATTGTTTGATGTTAACTTTGTTTTTTTGTTGCACTTTCTCACTAGCTGCCGGTAGCCCATGCTCTCTGAGGATGACATCATGGGTTTCAGGCTACCCATTCACCGTGGCTCCGGTTCCCATGGGGCTGTTTGGAGGAGCAAAGACCGGGAGAGCAGATCCACGCTGGAATAGACAGCATGGATCTGACCTCCTTCAGCTCACACTCACACTCACACTCACACACACACACACACACACACACACACACACACAAACACACATACACATGGCACGCACACACATGGCACCCACACAGCTGACTGACCTCCCTGCCACCTCGGCCTGAGCTCAGAGTTTATTATTGGCTCAGTTATGATGTGATGATAGACGAGGCAGATGTGTGTGTTCCCAGCGTGTCGCTGTTTTATTCTTGCTGCCCTCAAAGTTGAAAAAGATCTGGAATAAGTTGAGTGAAGACAGTTATGTTGCTTCATGGTAATCTGGTTGATGTTTGTGATACTTAAAAATCATTTACACTCTGATTTTTTCTGGTGTGTTTTTTTAAAGATCATAGTGTGTAATGCTACTCACATATTATATTATCATGGCTTCCATAGCTGATTTCAGACATGCACTGAACCCCTGACATTGTCTTGACATGCTCCGTTAGGGCTGTAAGTGTACGTGTATGTGTATGTGAGAACGCAAATGTCAGAGTCAGTTGCTCCAGACATTTTCTGGATGTTTTCCTGTCAGCCTCCTAGAAAATGTCGGAGTGAGCCCATGTGAGAATACATCCATGCTTTGCATCTTGGGCTGTATTTGTCAAACAGAAGAAGAAAAAGGTAATATGTTTGTGTGTGTGTGTGTGTGTGGATGGGATATGCTTGTGAAGGAACGAGCATATGGCAAGTACAAGACATTCAATTGTCCACCTATTGGTTTCCCTGTGTGTGTTTGTGTGTGTGCGTGTTTGTGTGTGTGTGAGTTTGTATGTGTGTGTGTGTGTGTGTGTGTGGTAGGAAGCGTATAGCATCAAAATACAGAGTCAATATGTCTCATATTACGTGTCAGAGAAAGAAGGCAGAAAAGTGAGATTGAGGACAGCAGAAGGAAAGCCGAGGAGGAGGAGGGAGGTGCAAGGAAAGATAGCTGGCACGGCAGAGAGGGAGACAGGAAGGGTGGCGGGAGGCAGGAGAGTGGTTGTTTCGCAAGAAATGAAAGACAGGAGGGAGAGAGTAAGAAGTCAGGGAGGGAGGGGTGCAGGAGGAGGGGAGGTCAGAGGGGAGAGCTGCAGGTAGAGTGTACATCTGTCACCCTCTGCTCCTCCAGGCCAAGAATGCCCAGGAGGAACAGGGTGGGAGGGAGAGGAGCAGGAGGAGGAGGTGAAAGGTGGCACGATGCCACCAGCAAGACGAGCATCAAGAAACACAGGTCTATATTTATTTTTGAGCTGGAGTAAAGAAATACCTCAATACTCCCTCTATAGCTCTGAAATGCTGAAAAGCATGCCAGTAAAAGTAAAAAAAAAAATCAATTTGATTTGGAATCTCTCAAATGCATAGTGTGGCAGAGTATTTTCCCTTTGAAATGTCTTTCTTTTGTAAGAGAAGACAGGGCAATAAAAGAGGTGAGGGAGAAGAATCCAGAGGAAAGAGGAGGAGAGGCTGAGAGGAGAGAGGAGACGGCGTCGGTGGGAGCCGCACAGGCACCGTGTTCATAACTCTACCGAGGTTGACATTGTCCCAGAAACTTATGAATAACATCCCTGTGTGTCAGCTGGTCTGTCCGTGTGTGTGTGTGTGTGTGTGTGTGTGATGAAGCAGAAGAAGTCATGGGCTGAGCTACTGTCTATCGTGCAGGGCCCTGTCTCTGTGAGGTCCGCTGGGATCGCGAGCGAAACAGAAATGACCCAGAAAGACAGGACACACAGCTGTAGAGACGTCGGAATATCAAGGAGGCAACTCAGTTCCTGCACAGCTTGACTCTGTCTGCCCGAGTCATTCGCCAAACTGGAGAGGACACACAAGCAGTCATTTAATATTTGTCTTGTGAAATAACAAATAACTGGGGGATGAAGCAATAACAATAAGCACCAGAATTTTATATTTCATTTATAGCGATATAACAAAAGTTCAATATCTTGAAATATGTCTTATCTGCTGTGTAAGCATGGTGAGCAGATACAACGTATTCAATCTAAATTTTGTCACAGGTTTTTGTTCAATATAAAAAAGGACTGGGGGAAAAAGCAATAAAAATAATTATTATAATATAAATTACATCAATAACTCTATAACCACATTTTGGTGTATATTGATGTATTGAACTATGAATGGTGAGGAAGTATAAGAAAACTTTATTGACACTTTATTGAAAAGATTATTGATTTACATACAGAAATGGTTTCATGCTCGACACCAGAAATGTATGTTTAGCTGTTTAGCAAGTGTTTATCCTTTTCTAAAACCTTTTACTCAGGAACTAAATTTTGTCTTTAAACATGAAAGAAGCAATAATTAGAAAGGTAGCGTCATAATTATTATTATCGATATCAACTGATGTGAAACTGAGGCCGTAACATTTGGCCCATCCCATATATAAAATCAATATAAAAGGCACATATTTAAAGTCTGAGACACCGGTGATTTTTATACTACAATGCCAATATGACTCATCGATTAAGTTCTAATAACAGAGGGGCTACATTCCTCATAAACACATTTGACGACATTGCCAGCATTTATTAAAACAAGCGAATTTATCTATTGCACCAGTTATATTGATTTATTTTTTTCTCTCAGTATCTTTTTTCAAAGTAATCACCACTGCAGCACGTCTCCTTAATTCAGTCAAGTGTGATAAGACATGAATGACTGTGAGAGGTTATAGTGGGGATGGGAAAGCAATCCCATCTGTGTTCCAATATGTTTGCACATGTCTGGCATAAGGTGTAGTCGTTTAAGATGCATGTTTAGCTATGTGTGCCTAATCTGTTACACACCATTAGATCCAAGAGGTGTGTGTTTTTTACGGCAGAAAGTGCAATGAAGGGACATCGGTCGAAACCGTGGTTTACGATTCAGAATACTGAAGGTTGAGGTCCGGGCTTCAGGGCTGCGGTGTACTGACTGATGCTGTGAATTACTGATTAATTTTAATTAATTAAATATGTATTAGATTGAGAGTATTGGTGTTGATGGTCCATTTTCCATCCCTTCATCTCACTGGGTTTCTCTGCGTTTATTTACCAGCCCCATTTTTCGCTCACTTCTTTCGTTTCATTCTCGCTAAATTGGGGAAAACTAAATGATTCGAGGAAAAGCAATGTATTGGTTTGAGTCTCAGTGGGATATGGCGGAACAAATCAATATGCCAATTGGTTAATTGATGACAATGGTGCCGGATCCACATCACTAATCATTCATTGCCCAATAATCAAGAGGCTTGACGCACACTGAGGGAGTTATAAATCAGTTTAATCAGACCTGAAACAAACATTAAGTACACTGACGTGGCACCACTACTTCACATTAATGTGTGCATGGACGTGGCATGTGGATGTGTAACTCAGCACTAATTCCCACCAGCATTAGAACTCAGTCATAGAACCCCCTGCTTTGCAGTGCAGTCCTGTCCTGCCAGAGTGCTTACAAGTGTCCGATTTCACTGACACGTATGGGAAAAAACAAAATCAATATGGTGGTTAATTGGTAGCGTGGCTGTGCATGAGAGCGTACAAGAAATTCCTCACAGTGTAAATGTGATCCATCGATAGATTTAGCTTCACAATAACCAATACTGTGTAATAAGGGACTTTTCCAAAGTGCTAGTTAAGGAGCTCTTGGGAATGCTGGAATTATGCCTAAAGTGTTGGGTCTTCATCTTTGTGCATCTGTGCAGTGTGTTTGTTGAGTATGAAGAACTGTCCCTGCAAAGATATGAGCGTATTCCTGCGTGTGTGTGTGCAGGTGTGTGTTAAGGCCATTTGATAAAAGGCCTGAAGGTCTAATTGAAGATGTCATTGACTCAGTGGTGCGGGTCACTATCGAAGAGAACTCATTCAGATCTAATTGATGACATCAGTTGGAACCCTTGTGCCCCAGGGGATGAGCAGCATTTGAAAAACAGAATAGAATAGAATAGAATAGAATTCAAGCTGTAAAACGTGTGTACCTCATTAAACATTTGTTTTTTAATAAAACATAAAAAATCTCCAACATCTTAGAAAAGAACAAATCATTAAAATGACTCTAGTTTAAAAAGGATTGAATCTTTGAAGTTCATTACTGGGAGTAAAGCAACTCTTGGTCTAGAAATAAAGGCTCTCATAAATTAGTGATGACAGTTCTCAAATGTACAGTGCTTTGTTCACAGTCCTGACACTGCAGAGAGATGCTACCTCATTAAGTCTACCTAATGCAATCTAATACAACTGTCATATTCTGTCCCCCTTATACATATAAATGGTAAGTGGACAAACCATTAGGAAACGCCTCTCGATATAATGAAATTCCAACCATAAACCACTGCTTCAAAAGTAGCACAGAGTGGAAGAGGCTTTCATCTGACAGTGTTCAAAAATGAAAAGATTAAATACACAGCACGATTGTTCTAATGCATTTAATGAGATTCCATTAGTGTTGTACTGAATTAGAAACACAATGACTTGGATCGAGATATTTACCACACAAGGCATCGAGCGTCTTTGTTTCATTCAGTTTGGTTGATTTCACACGAGTGAAGCGCACAAGAATGTTAATCAAGCATGTGCACACATAGAGTTTGTTAATTTGCCAAATTGGTCAAAGATATGAGCGTCTGCCCAGAAGTCAGAATTCACCGAGTGTGTGTTGCACATGCAGCGAGATGCGATGTGCAAGCTGCTCCTCCAGTCTGTGGGTTATGATCAAGCCTCTGGGGAAAAGGTTGTGGGTTGTGCCACTTGTATCCCTCCAGGACCATGACAAGAAACGCCTTCTAAGGCTTTTAAAGCTGATTTCAAATGTGTTCCCCAATCACTGTTTAATAGGTGTCCTCTCTGCTTCCTGTAGGAGAGTGCAGAGTCGAGGGTTTCTGACGAGAACATAATGACGGAGGTGGAAGTTGTTATTACCTATGTCCGTCTTAGCTGCACTTCTATTTCAATCAAGGGGTTAAGGGCAGAGAATGTCACATCCTATTAAGCACTACGAGGCAAATTGTGATTTGTGAATATGAACTATCTGTATAAAATGTGATTGATTTATATTATATATTATGCTGAACAGCCTCCTGTGTGATGCCGACCCATTCATCCATACCGACCTCCCTACCTTTATATACCACGTCCCCTTTTTGCCTTCTTTGCTCCCATCATAATTACTTTGACCGCTGGAAGTTGACTTCCAATAAAACAAAACTATGGGTCGTAATACACTCCTTGCACAAACAACCTATAGGGTCTAGGTTTTGTTTTACAGTCTCGCAATATGCCTCCATGAGTCATTCTGTATAAGGACAATCAGTTGATTCAGGCAGAGAAACACACACAAGCCAATTTCAGGACATTCACCATAATCAATAATAAGATGCAGTATTACTTATATATTTAAAAACAAAATTATGGGCACTGTAATAAGAAAGACTTTAAAATTGTAGCACGACAAAACCAGTGCATTTTTGGATTCTTGACAACATTCACCTCACCTTACCCACCATCCATTTCCTCCACTCCCTGGAGGTTCCCCGTGGTCCAGATCATTGTGACACTGTGTACTGCACCAGAAACAAACTGCTGCATCGTTTCCTCGGAGCAGGACTGTCACTGAGTGTGCTTGTTAGGTGCACACTTGAAACTTGAGTCAGCACTTCCAATAGGCTGGGGAGACACTTGAATTCCCATTTAATGATTCAAAACCATCTGTCTGAACTACAATTTTTTTGTTTTCTTCCGAGCAGCTTTTAAAAACATATGGCTTTATAAATTTCCCCAATTGTGCAGAAGCAGAACAAAAGAAGACCTTAGCCTTATCAGAATATGTGAACAGTATGTTCTGTTTTTTACGCCTCGGTTGGTAAAAGGTGCTGGGGGTGATGCTGGCATCTCTACTGCGGATATCTCACCGTACAAATTTACTAGTGCGTTTTCCTTGCTCTATGCTGTCTAATATTTTTGATTACCTCTGCCACAGGGTTTTCTGTTGCCTGATGTAAAGCAGACTCTAAGGAATGCATATGATGTCCTGTCACACCCGTCATCTAGCCTAGGATTTATCCATTTGTCTGGGGGGGCTACTGCACTTAAGACTCCATGACATGTTAGATTTTCTTCCAATCTGACAAATTCAAAGGGAAACTTTTGATTCATTTTCAATGTTCTGTGAAAGTTTCCGGAGTTATATCAAGAGATGGATGTAAATTCTGTCACTGCAAGACACCTCCTAGGGTGCAAGCGAGGTACTGTGTAGCTAACAAACCACTGCCTGGAGCGATCACCTCTCTCCTGCTGGTTTGTGTCCTTGTCTGCAGCAACATTAAAATGTTTGTGTGTGTGTTTGTGTGTGTGTGTGTGTGTGTTTGTGTCTCTGTGTGTGTCTTAAGTCTGTACAGTGCATGAATTACCAACAGCGCTTATCCTGTCAAACTAGTAAGGAAAAGCAGAAGAAGCAGGGGGGGGGGGGTGATAAGGAGATGAGATAGAGGGAGCACACAGAGGGTAAACAGTGTTCAAAAGGCTAAAAAGAAATTGGATGAATATAGACCATAATGCGGCAAGCATTTTTTAGTTGTGCATGTGTATGTCCTACAATAGGGACAAGAACAAAACAACACAGGGTATTTAAACTGTAAAAACAAGGTTCACACTGCAAAATGACTTCGCAAAAGCTGGTTCCGTCTCCAGTCAGCAGTGGAAACAAAGATCTGAGCTCCAGGACGACTGCAGTGAAGCCAGCTGTACTGTGAATGTCAGTGTATCGATATAGAACCACAAAACAAGAGCCCTTCTCTACAGGCGTCACAGCAAGGCAGCAACCTCCAGCCTACCACTGAAATCATTTCAAAGTAGGTGGTCAGATGATGGATGGATGGATGGTTTGGTGGGTGGGTAAATATGTATGTGGGTGTAGTTTGTGGATGGATAGGGACATTCTGACTGTTGCGAATGATGCTCCTCATGTTCAGTTTTTATAGATTTTTACAAAAACATGAATATTAAAAAAAAAGGTTTGAACCATTTTAATGTATGTGTGCATCCAAAAACAGAGTATGCTTATTTAGTAGTATTGATTTGTACCGGCTCACTAAGGGAAAAATTGTCCGTATCAGGGAAAGAGAGGCTCTCAAAGTTTTAAGTCACTAAAAGCAGCTAAATCAATACTTTTAAAATAATGCGCTAAATGTCAGTGTGAAAGCAGGATCACACAGTGATGATCCCACGGAGGATTAGTGCCTGAATGTGCCGCTCCCCTCAGCTTTACTGAGCTTTACAGTGAGTTTCAGCTCGTTGTTTGGCTGCCTGACCTGCAGCTTTACTGTTTCGGTTCACTCTCACCACTCAGGGTACTTTTCAGCCGCAGCGGGCAGCTCTTTACTGCAAGAAAACACCAGGCAGGAGACACTCACAGTTACCACTAAGGGTGAATGCAGTGAAATATTTAGTGCCGAAACAAGCCAGATATTCCTGTAAGGAGACCGAGCACCAACAAACCAAACACCTAAAAAAGTAAAGAAAGTGAAGATTAGTCGAACAATAGTCATCAGGTGGCCAGAGCCACAGCAAATTAATGATGATGTTGATCCATAATTGTTGCATGTGGTGCCTCCAAGTTCCCGAAAAGGTAGTTGTTAGTTTAATGTTCCAGGCAAGTGGAAGCTTGGAAGCCTCCAGTCTGACATTTTGACCCGACCAGAAGTAACTATATTGGGAGAAGCAAGGAGTGGGCCTGACTGAGAACTCGAGGACCCTACACCCCCAGGTACGCCTGTGACTCATTTGTCAGTACAAGCGGTCAGTACACGGTGTCCATGCCCCAATGTATACGTACTTTCAAAGTTTATTTTACTCAAAGTGAAACGATAATTTACAAGAAAAAGACTCTTTAGGAAAATGTCTAGTGATGTGATGAACCAAGTGAGGAGTAGTGATATCTTTTCATTACAATCTTTATGCAACAAATGGAGTCGCCCTCTGTTGGTCATTTGAGAAAATACAGGTTTGAGGAACTTTCGTATTTGCTTCACATTCCATTTTTATATACAGCAGATGGCTCCAGGTCACCACTGAGACCTCTAGCACTTTCTAACCTATTGATAGAGTGAAGATGCTGAATGCGACAGCAGCCCCACTTTAAGTATTGCAAATGTTATGCCACAACGCTGAAGCCAAAGTTCAATCAGTTTCCGCTTTGACCTCAATTGTCAGAGGCTTTCAATCTGCAGCCTGTAATTGGATGACAGCTGTCCTTGATGTACTGTGCGACTCTTCACTGATCATCCACCACACGTGGTCCAAAAAAAACCATAAACACATCGGCGGTGGCTGAAGAAGGCGGAGACAGTGGTGGACAGGATGTTGGTTGACTGATGAGACTACAGCGGAGTTCGACTCGTGGCGTGGTGTGCTCTACTGATTTATATTGAAGGGAGTGCTCGATCACTCTCCAGAGGGGTGAGGGAAGGAGGAGAGGGAGGAGTGAGGTGAAAGTGAGGACATTAGATCGCCCTGGCAGACCTGCCTGTCAATCAGATGGATTGTTGTTCAGCAAACAGGCTCGTGTGTCTTCGTCGTGGGCGTGATTCACTTGAATTTGTTCCCATTCAGGACTCACAGCTGGACATCTGTTTATGTACATGTGTTGTCTGTCAGCGAGGCGCTGTGTGTGTCGCATGTGTTTGTGTGTGTTGATGTGCTTCATCACCCGACTGGCAGTGAATGTGTCACTGGAAATAAATACTGTCCTTGTTTGTGTTTTTTCTTTTCCTCTTTACCACTGTCTAACTTTATGTAGGTGTATGACTGTGTAAGTTGTTGAGTAATAAATAACATGTCTTGTGGTGTTGGAGAGGCACCATAACTGCCTGATGATCATTTTGCACTCACACAAATGCAACTCAATACAAATTTTAACTCGCACACTCAAAGAAATGGTCCCGCATATCACATTTTGATCACAGCCTGGAGCCCTGAAAAAAAGGAACTGACTCTAGTTTTGATCTTTTCAAAAGTGCACACATTTGTACAGTGGTAGCCCCTATACACACACACACATACACACACAACACACACATTATTACTCCCTTGTGGCCAAAAGAGACATGCATTAAACCCTCCAAGCAATTAAAGCTCTCCAGCAATATCTCCGTATCCAATCACAAGACTTAAGATTACGGCTGTGACCAATGAGGATAAAATGCTTTAACTCTGTATATCTGTCACATGTTCACACAGCCATGTTTGGCTAACAGGGCGTGAAGATTGCAAATATCCAATTGCAAAGCATTCAGGTAAAGAACATTTAAGCAATTTGCTCCAACACAAACTGACTGTCTGATTATATAATGTTTGAAATCCATAATTAATTTATGGTCAAAATAATTCAATATAGTGAAATTATACAGAACTTAAATACAAGAGAGTTTAAAGCTCATGATGAATTATACAATTTAAAAAAATAATTTATATTGTATTGAGTAATAAATATTTAACCAAGGAACAAAAGTAATTAGTGCACAGCAACTTGCATTGACAATATGTTGTTTTTTTTATTATTAGTGGAGATAAGCTCATAGTAACATGCCTGTTTGGCTGGTTTGGCTGGAATAAATCAGCAGATGATTGGATCGCATCATGTTGCTTTTATGAACCGTTTAATGACACCGGATATCGTCCACAGCTTTATTTCACCAAAGACATTAACTACAACGTTTACACCACATCCACACACACACAGAAACACAGAAACAAGCGAACATGCCACAAACAAACACATATTGAACCACGAACAAACACACACACACTCATGCTCAAATTCAGGGTAGACATCAAACAACAGCGATCCAGACAGAGGCGAAGGCACATGTAGAGATGCACACAAGGGAGCCACGCTGTGATCAGGACTGGGGTAATAGTGAAGGCTCAGAGGGGAGTCGCCGCAGGCTTACCTTAACATGTATGGCGAGATCAGAAAGATTATATGCATGTTGTGTACAAAACAACAACAACATTAACATGTTCACACGCACTGCAGAGATGCGGCTGTGGCCATGCATTACTTTTGTGTGTATGTGAATGCATTTGTGAGTAGGCGTACGCATGGTTTGTACTTGGATCTTGTGTGTGTGTTTGTGTGTGTTTGTGTGTCTGCCTCTGACTGCCAGTGTTTTCTGTACTATATGGCCGATGCAGGTCAATTAATAATGCAACACTTGCAGAGGTAAAGGAGGCCTGTGTGTCTGGTGGAAGTGTAGAGAGGGGGGAGGAAGATGTGGAAAGAGACAGTGGGAGACAAAGAGAAGGAGGACATGGGCGAGTGAAGCAGAAAAGGGTTGCATGAAGCAGGGACAGCCATGCAGCGAGAGGGGGGGGACATGATCTAAGGCAGTGATTCTCCACCTGAAGATATCTTTCTGGGGTCGCAAGATGGTTGTGGGAGAACAAAAACAACATAAAGTATTTAAAATCATATCATGGAGTTTCGACTGGGAATTGTTTTTACCGGTAACGGGATCTACTCTGAAGTGGATGTTACCGAAACCGTTGTCAGACACGTAAAAGTCGAAAGAATCGGGTCAGGGCTTCACCTGGACTCTGCCCTCCACACGTGCACATCACAGCAGGAGGTTCTCTGGACAGACGTGTTCACAACAGCATCAAATCCTCTGCATTATTCAGGCAAGAGGTGGAGCAGCAGGCAGAGGCATGCGTGTCAACTCTGCTGTGGAGATCGCATGATAATGTTTACTTCACCCCGACACCGTCATCAGCTTCCATCACCACAAACTCTCTCGACATCTTGGTCGGTGTCATCTACGTGACACCGCTCTTATTAGTTCTCGGTTTGTTTTATTCATTTTTGTTTCTGTCACGCGATAGAGGCGTCATCGACCCGCCCGGAGGAAGTCAGTTGATAATCCAGAGGCTCTCCCTCGTTCACTCATATGGAAAATATGGAGGATCTGTAGTGTCCAGAGCTTTTCTAAAAGCAGCTCGAGGGTGTTTGTGAGAGAGTTTCAAAAGTCTGTGTGCACATGAGGTTAGTGCTTGGACAAAAGTAGCCTGATTCTGCTGATGTGTCGTGACTCGAAAAAAGTTTGAGAACCACCGATCTAAAAAGAAACGGCAGAAACAAATAGTCATTGGGCTTCTCTTATTGTTATTCGTATTTGCTCAATTAGAGTAAATCTGAAACAACTAATTAGATTTTTAATTTGAAGTTTCTGAAAACTCCAACTCTCGTCTCATAGCAACTAACAATAAGTGAGCAGGAAGCATCAGTGTTTTTGCTGGAGGGTTCTTCAGGAAGATGAAGCTGTGCTGTCGATTTTGAACTTTGAATTTAGGTTTCAGCATCTTAACCCTCCCGTCTCCGCTCTGAACTTATCCACGAATGTATGTCCTTATATATCTATCCTCAAAACCACACTGTTCATTTGATATGCTCACATATAACTAAGCACCTTATACGCGTTCCCTTCCTCCAACCAGAACAGACACATAACAATTAAATGGAAACAGGAGCAGCTTGCGTTTCAATAACGTGCTTGTCATTTTTTCCTTCTGATTAATTCACCGTGAAAAAAAATATAGCAGGATAATTAGCAAAAAAAACAAGTAGGCTTATCATTAGAGGGGGGCTCAGCGAGGAAAAGAGAGAATGATTGGATATATTGTTGCGGGGGAGAAGGAGTAAATAAGGGACAGGCAAAGTCAGCTGCAGGGATTTGCAATGGCTGAGGAGAGTCACAGTTGGTAGCTGGGTTAATGAGTTATACCCAGGTCTGCAATGATTTTTCTTTTTTTCCGAACCATTACAGAGGAAAAGTGTTATTAAACTGCAGCCACCGTGTTAAGGCTGAGGTGTTCGGGGTGAGGTGGGGATAGAGGCAGAGAGCCACAGGTACAGACGGGATGAATGAGACTAAAGAGGTCAGAAGGGAGAGAAGAGGAAGATTGTCTGTTTGTGGGGATGCAGGAAGAATGAAGCAGTGGGTGTGATGGGAGGAGGAGGTGGTCAGGAGGGGGAGAGTGGTAGAATGAAGGCAGAGAAAGTATTTCGGATGATAAGAATGGAGCGTCGGAGGGATGCATCACATCGGCACATGACTGCATCGCTGGAGACGCAGTGTAACTAGTGGCCCGGGATGAAGCGTGGAGAGGAGCCAAACAGGAGGAGTGACTGTGTGTGTGTCTATGTGTGTGT